>NC_141153.1:17824375-18183750 GCF_053477565.2 Lygodium microphyllum
TTGAATTGCATGATGTAGAGGGTGCATTATTGAATAAAGAACTTAACAAAAAGAATGTTGATACTTCTTGTAACTCTTATGATTTGACAATCAGAGGCAATAATCAAGAATGACTACCATGGAAGAGACTGTCAGAAATCTCATTCTTAGTCATGTGAACATCTCGTTCTTAGTCATGTGAACATCTCGTTCTTAGTCATGTGGACAATCTCACAATAAGTTCGATGGTCATAAGTTTGCATTGGCTTATCATTATTGTGGGAAGCAAGGTTATATTGGCTCGTAGTGCCATAAAATACATGATAACAAGACTAAGGAAATCATAACATGAAATGATTTCTCAAATTGAGTAATAACTTGGAATTGGATATTTTTGGTACTGGAGATATACAACTATAGTTTGCTTTAGGCAACATCTTTACTTTGCATGATGTATGCTATGTTTCTTCTTTGATCAAAAGCCTACTCTCTACTAGGTAATTGGATGATTTGGTTACTTTGTATCTTTTGGTGATTCCTAATCTGAGATTGCTCATGGGAACCTTGTCCTTGAATGAGGTGCCAAGTCTAGTATTCTTTATCCCTTATTTGTATTTGGGTCTATCCACCATGTTTTTCTACCACATGTATCATTAGAGCATCATAGCCTCGGATACGTGTCATTAAAGGGAATAAAAATGCTTACCCATTTGTAGAACCTTTCATTCCTTAACTATAAATGTTTTAATTCTTGTGATCATTGTTTTTATGGCAAGCAAACATGTAGTTTGCCTAAGAAGTCAAGCATTATGTGCATAGGTGAGCCTTTGTCTCTTGTTTATTTTGATGTTTGTAGACATATGCCCTATTAGGTGGCATAAAGTATTTTGTTACTTTCATTGATTTTAACTTACAAAAGATCTAGGCATACCCCATAAAGCAAAAATTAAAAGTATTGGCTACCTTTTAACAGTGGCTTACTCTTGCTGAAAACCAATCTCTATATAGGCTAAAATGTCTATGATTTAACAATGGGAGTGAGTATGCCTCTAAACTCTAAAGACATTGAAAAGTTTTGTGATGAGAATGGAATTAATTGTCAATTGACCACCTTGTACACCCCATCCCAGAATGGTATGGCTAAGCATATAAACATGATGATTCAAGAGAGAATCAGTAGTACAATTAGCCAAGCAGGTAGGCTAAGATAGTTAGTACTGCCATACATTTGATTAATGGATCTCCATGCATTGCTCTTGACTATCAGGTTGTAGAGGAGGCATAATTTGGAAAACCTCCATCATATGGTCATTTTCTTATTTTTATTTGTGAGACTTTATGCTATGTTCCCAAGGACCAAGTGCAATAAGTAGGATTCTAAGTTAGTGAAATACATATTTCTTCGTTATGGGGATCCAGGTAAGATGGGCTATTACCTATGGAATTTGTAGGCTCAAAAGCTTATCTGCAACCATGATCTTCTTTTCAATGAAGAGAAAATACATAAGAAGCCTAAGCAAGTAGTTGAGGTATGTAGGGTAATATTTCAGGAGGAGCCTCTTGTTATTGTACATATAGCTACATATCCTACAGCAACTAATGTTGTAGTGGCCCATGATCATGATGTTGAACCAGATATATAGGCCTCAGTGTCTATTTTGCAAAATGTTCTACTAGGAGATAGATGTCAGTTTGATTAGTTTGTACTCTCCATGGATTATGTTATGGTGACAAATGTTGGTGAGCCTCTTACCTATGATGAGGTCATGCACAAAGGTGATAATCACACTTGGGAGAGGACCATGCAATTAGAGTATGACTCATTGCAAATAAATCAAACATAGGATTTGGTTCCTTTTTCTAACAAAAAGTGAACTTTTCCATAGAAGTGGGTGTACAAGTTAAAGAGTATCCCTAGTGTACGCCCCAACCTGGCGTATAAGACTAGATTGTTTGTTAAGGGTTTTAAGCAAGAGTATGGTATTGACTTCCATAAACTCTTCTCTCCTATAGTCAAGATGACTATCATATGATTGGTGTTGTGTGTAGTTAGATCTAGACTTTTATCAAATGGGTGTAAAGATGACGATCTTACATGGGGACTTGCATGGTGAGATTTGTATACAACATCTTAAGGGATTTGAGAAAAATTGCAAGAAATGCCTAGTATCTCCTATAGTCAAGATTACTATCCTATGATTGGTGTTGTGTGTAGTTAGATCTAGACTTTTATCAAATGGGTGTAAAGATGACGATCTTACATGGGGACTTGCATGGTGAGATTTGTATACAACATCTTAAGGGATTTGAGAAAAATTGCAAGAGACACCTCAAAAACACCTAGTGTGTAAGTTGAGAAATATCGTTTATGGCCTTAACTAGGCACATAAGGAATGGTACCACAAGTTTCATGCTTTCATCTATTCATAGGGATATACCTACAATGATATGGATCCATGTTTACATAAAGAACGGCCCTCATGGCAACTTTATGATTCTAATACTCAATGTGGATGACATGTTGATTGCTAGAAGCACTCATGATGAGCTGGATGCCTTGAAAAGTTATCTCAATGAGATTTTTGAGATGAAGGACATGAGACATGCCTCATATATTCTTGGGCTGTGCATCATGGTGATCACTTTGAGGGGCTCCTTTACTTATCACAAAAGGAGTACATCCAAAAGGTCCTTTACTTATCATAGAAGGATTACATCTAAAAGAACATGGGACATGCCTTATATATTCTTGGGATATGCATCATATGCGATTGCTCTAAGAGGATCCTTTACTTATCACAGGAGTAAATCCAAAAGAGTAGGATTTAGATGAAGGACATGTGACATGCTTCACATATTCTTAGGATGTACACCTCACACAATTGCTCTAAGGGACTCCTTTACTTGTCATAGTAGACACACTGTGTCTATAGTCTAATAAGAAAAGGCTCAAAATGGCCAAGTTACATTATGCATCCACAGTGGGTAGTTTGGTGCATGCAATGATAACCACTCATCTTGACACAACATTTGCAATTGGGAGTTATGGCATGGTATATAGCTACACCTAACATGAGATATTGGGATACTATGAAGAGTAGCATGAGGCACCTTAAGGGCACTATAGATACGTGCATATGTTATGATGGCCATGATACAAGACTTATAGGGGATACTAACTCGAATTATGCATGACATACAAATACTAGGAAGCCCACCTTTGTATATGTCTTCACCTTTACTAGAGATACTATTTCTTGGATATCTAAGATGCAAAAATGTATAGTCCTATCTATTAAAGCGAAAAACTATATTGTAGCCATCAAGGATTGCAAGGTGACTCTCTGATTAGGCCACTAACTGGTGGCAAACCTTGGTATTAGTGATGTGGTCCCTACACTGCATTTGGATCACATGAGTGCTATTTAGTTGGCCAAGAATCCAGCCTTCCATGTGAAGCTCAAGTAAGTTACTCATGAATATATGTGTGCATCACATGGATTCAAAATAAGGCATTTTTAAAATACCATTTTTATATATTTTTTACATACAGAAGGGTGTAATATAAAGGGGTTATTTACAAATTGAATAGAAAATGGTTATGTTTTACTCAAGAAAAAATCACATATAAGGATATTTATAGATATACCTTGAATGTAGGTGATGTAGAGGATATACATATGGTAAATTCCCTAAGATGTGAAGACAAAGCACATTGAGGTGCTTTATCACTTTATCAAAGAGGTTATTGAGGACAAGTCCATTGAGCTTGTCAAGGTCTCAACTAACCAAAGTCCTACAAATCTCCTTACTAATAGTCTCTCAAATTATAGAGTGTTTTGCCTTTCTTAGGAAGATGATGGGCATTAGATGAGGTGACATCTCTCCTCATCCTGTTGTGCTTTATGTACATTTGTACTTTGTCACTTTTTTCTTGTTCTCTCCTCACTAGAGGCACATTTTCCTTTAACTAGGACATTGTTGGAGGTAAAGGCACATGTGCTTACACCACACGTGTATTCACTAAACTTACAATATCCATACACCTATATACTGTAGGTGGTAGGATCCACTCTTGTACCACTACATAGACAATATGAAAAATCTTGGAGTGCATTATTATCTGACTTTCTTATAAATCTAGAGAGTTAATATCATCTTACTCATTAGTATTAGTGTCCGCAGTACGATGGCTCAAAAATGCGGGATTTTTGGACCAAGTTTAGCTTATTTTTGATATTTTGGATTATAAATACCCTAAAAATGTGTAGTAAACTTATAAAACAGGGTGACATGCAAAAAAAAAGTTTCTTTGAATCAACTAGTTTGGGAGATCTTATGCAAAAAGGAAGGGCCTTTCGAATTCGCGTGGCACACAATCACAGTTTCCAAGCAACAAACAACACTTCGAATTAGGAAGAAGAAGAAAGAGCGATCCGAGAGAATTTTGATCAGGTGTCCTATGGTTTTACCCCCTTTTAGAGCCAACAGAACCATCAAATTTGCAGTCTGTGCAACAAAGAAGAAGCTAATATTTGGTGCACGTTTTTTGTCTACTAAGGATCTCTAGGAGATCTAATGCTTGGAGATTGCTTTAGTAGAGCATGAAATGAAGTTGTTTAATGACAGGAATGTATTTGTATATTTGCATAAATGTATCTGCATATTTGCATACATAGGCTCAAAAGATGGAGTTTTTTGGGATGGCTCAACTTGCATGGAGCCAGTATTTTGTATGGGTCATTGTACATGAATTGAAAGCGTGAGTTATTGAATTATAAGTGCAGATTGCTGACTCGATAGCTTTCAAGAAGACACTCAAGGAAGATTTTTATATTGAAGATACCAATTTAATTATCCACAAGACTTTCTAAGAGTGGGTTCTACAATTCAATAAGGGTCTTCTAGCTATAGATTTATTAAGAGAATTTGGAAGTCAGTTTGAGCAGTTAGATCATGCAGAACAACAAGCTATTACAACTTAGAAAATTAAATTGGTCCTATAAGTAGCATATTTTGAGCTTCAAGAGAAGTTTGATGATTTGTTAGAGGATCAAACTACATAGACAAGGCTTAAAAAAGAATGGAGGCATGTTAAGGAAGTTGTTATTGCACCGGTGAAAAAACATAAAAGAAGAGAAAGATTGCATGTATCCAACTTGCCCAATGTTACCAACAAAACAATTGATGTATCTAGTAAGCCACCTATTGTTCCCACTATTAGGGAAGATATATTAGATGAATTGGTTAAAGGCATGCGGGATCTTTAGTTGAAGGTTGCAAAATTGGATGAGAAAGGATAAGAGGAAAAGGGATGGGAAACAATCCCTAAACTAGGGAAAAGATATATGGGTGTGATAGTTTGCAACATGAAAGGAAGGATTGTGTTGCTTATCAAGAGGCCTTGGCATAAAAGTTCATCTTTCGGAAAGAATGTAAGATCCATGCACAAGAAATGGAATTGTCTCTTGCTTTTAATTTTGGAAAGTGAGACATGCAAAAGTTGTTGGAAGACTTGGCTATCCGAAATGCTTATATGGTTGTACATGCTTCTACTTTTAGTCTACAGTTGGATAGAATGCCTAGCCAAGTGGTGGTTGGTTGGAAGATTGCAATAAGGACACATGCTTTGTATGCAGCTAAAAGAGGAAAGTTCAAGATAGTGAAATGTCTCATGCAAGGCAAGACATTCGTGACATAATTAGCTAGGAATCATTGGTAGATGCATATTCAATGGATTCATATTTAGCAAAAGTTTAAAACACGGATGTAATTGTGGAAGAGAAATGCAAGAGAGATAAAGATAATGTAGGGACATCTAAGAGAGTTACAAGAAGAAGTATGGATCAGTCTAAAGCTGCAAATCATCGACCTCTTGACCATGTTATGGAAGAGGTTGGGCAGAAGTAGAAACAGGATAGCAAGCAAGAGAGCAAAAAGAAGGGCAAACAACTGGGATATAAGTTGCAGCCTAATATTGAGACAGCCACATATGCCTTGGAAGACTATGTACTGGAAGAGTCAGCCATTGCATTTGTAGATTTTATTAATGCTTTTGAAGAGGTTTATGAGGCTTATGTTTTACTTGATGTAGAAACTCAGCGGGAGATTAGTAAAGTGTTAGATGCACATGATTTACAAAATATAGTTATCATTTTTAAGATAGTTCATGAGCTTGAGAATATGCCTTTAGAGGATGTTAGATGTAATGGTCCACAAAAACTGGAAAGTTTTTTGGGTGCTTTTCCAAGGGCCTTGATAGGCAATCCAAAGATGCTTCAAGTTATAGATTGCTTTACTATTTTTGGTGATGGTGAGATGCAAGTGAGGCTTAGTTTATATTTGATGTGGTACACAATTGTTAATATAAGTAGATTTCCATGCAGTGGAATTTAAAAGAGCAAGAATGTTACTATGTATTTGTTAATCGGTGCATTGATAGCATGTAAATGGAGATTCAATAGCCTCTAGTATATGATGTGCACGCAAGACCTGATGACCTTGGAGTGGAAACTTGGTATGGAGTTAGAGTTATGCAAATGCTAGTCATTTTGATCTATGTTCTAGGAGGATAACGTCTTATGTACATGATGAGTGACAAGTTGACACTATGGGTGTTTGACCAAGAGGGTAGTGCATTGATGGTACATACCAAAGGATGTGTACGTTCAAAGGGGGTGGATGTCATGCCGCTACACAAATGTAGTGTGAAAATCTCTTTAGTGCATCATCATCAAACTTTCTTATGAATATAGAGAGCCAATGTGATCTTAGTAATTAGTGTTAGTGTCCATAGTATGGATGGTTAAAAAGTATGGGATCTTTGGACCAAATGTAGTCTATTTTGATATTTTGGATATTATTTCTTATAAATATCCTAAAAAGGTATAGTAAACTTCTAGAGTAGAGTGACACACGAAAAGCAAGTTGCTTTTTAGCCACTTTGGAAGATCTCATGTAAAAAAGAAGGGGCTTCCAAATTTAGGTCGCATACGATCGTAGTTTTTAGGAAACAAATAGCACTCTAAATTGGAAAGAAGAAGAAAGAGCAATCTACAGGAATTCTGATCAGGCATCTTGGGATTTTACCCCCCTCTTAGAGCCAACGGAACCATGAGATTAGTGATCTAAGAGCAACAAAGAAGAAGCTAATATTTAGTGCACATTTTTTGTCTATGAGGGAGCTCTAGGAGATCTAATGCTTGGAGATTGCTTCCGAGTAGTCCCAAACAAAGATTTCGTTTATCTTCTCACACTCTATCAATACATCATACTTTAAATCATTGAGCTTTTTCTTTATCTTGTGTACCTCTTATTTATTCCTTTTCTTCTCTTCTATCTCTTATTCTCTACTTTCTTCACTCTCTAATCCCTGATGGATAGAATCTTTAGACTAAAACCCCTCCTACACGGCACACCTATATGATACAAATGGTGGGTTTCCATCATTGTCACTTCATTCTTTGTTCTTTTAGTGATTAATGAATAAGGAAAGATCGGTCACACATTATGACTATTGGAGTTTCCACATCTTGTGTGTCTCTCTCTCTCTTAATTTTTTGCTCCATCCACCATAGCTCACACCTCTATTTCTTCCACTTGCTCATGCTTTCACCCAAGCTTCTCCCTGTTACAACTATATATATCATCTCTCACTTGACTTGGGTCTCACTTATATATAATAACTCTACATCAATATGAATCATTCTTTGGGAGCATGTCTTGTGTATCTCTCTTGTACTCTCTCTCTCACTCTCTCAACATGGTATCAGAGCACATGAATGTGATGAAGTAGAAGTGTGGAAAGGCGAACGACGGTGTTTTCCTGTGCTCTGATACCATGTTGAGAGAGAGAGAGAGAGAGAGTACGAGAGAGATACACAAGACATGCTCCCAAAGAATGACTCATATTGATGTAGAGTTAGTATATATAGGTGAGACCCAAGTCAAGTGATCAAATGGTTGCAGACATCTTCACAAAAGCTCTTAATGAAGCTCTCTTTAGTTCATTAAGACATGCACTTGGTATTGTTCCAAGTTCTTTGTAATATTTCCGTTGATAATATTTCTAACCTGCGTGATACTCATGCAAGGGAATTCCAGCATAAAAAATACTGACGGTGCGATTTTCAAATTATACACAATGTATCCTGATCTCTACTTGCATAAACGAGACAAAAGAAAAAAAACCCATTTAGTTACATGGGAACTTCCTCTTGGTAGGAGGCCAAAAAGATAATATTGGAATTATGGTAATTTTTTTTAAAAAAATTATCCCCTCTTTCCCCCCCAGTCGACAGCTGTGCTGGAGGAGAGGGGTATAGCAAGGATGATTAAGCTCCTTGTTGGAGCTCGCGGAAGGTTAATGCACATGCAATCCGGCCACATGGAGGGGGGGAAGGTCCACTCCCTTCACCTATAAATACCCTGCATGGAGGGGAGTAAGGGAGAGCCATGACACTATAGTTTGAGGAGAGGAGAGGGTCGTGAGGTTACTACGCCAACGGCCGCCATTGACGAGATAGTGACGAGGAGAGGAATCCGTGCTTGAGCTCGAGGAAGCTACTGCCAAGCAGTACGCTGCCAGTGTTGTCTCCCTTCACTCTGCAAATCGAGGCCACCTTCCTCTTCACCTGGGGTTTTTCCACGACCCCCCAGAAGCTTTAGAAGCTTGTGAAGCTTCTAAAGCCCCCCTTAGGAAGCTCCCCTTCTTATGGGCTTCCACAAGCCTTCCTCTTGTGGTCCCCCCCTCTCCCCCCCCCCACCCCAGATTTAAGCTCCCATTTCCGTGGGCTCCACATAAGCCCTATCCTATTGCCTCTATCCTATTTCTGTACAAGTCCAAATTATGATAATACACTTCGATTATGCATGGAAGGAATAAATCGCATGTCGCATTATTGGGCATCTTTTCTTCGAAATGATTCATTAAAAAAAGATTGCTAATCATTCGTAGGAATTTGCAAGGCATGGAAATGGTTCTTGAGCTACATGAAGTAGATTAAACTCTAGTCAATTGACTTAAATCTCAATCTACTACGTAAATAGTTACGAAAGGTTGTGTAATGCTCATTTAACATACGAATATCTCATTTAGAAAAGAAGTTAGAAAAAGGTGCATGGTTCACATAAAACCCTAAAGCTTAGTAGCATGAATCTTGATTGCATGTTATAAAAGGATCAATGGGAATTATGCCATATAACTCAACACATGCTCTGTTCTTAACTAGAAAAGTTAGGGTTTGTAAATCAAATCATACGTAGGCAATGAATCATGTGATTACGAGAATGGTATCATAAACATCTTCAAGAATAGACAAGTAAATTGGTTTACCCTAAAAACACCTAAACCATGAGGGACTCGTTTATTAGGAATGGTTAAATCGATGCAACATATCCCAAGTGCTAACTAGGATTTAACACGTTGAGGACGTGACCTAATTGCCCTTATTGCCAAAGTTGAAACTCTTATACCCTAAAGACTTGCCCACATTCACGGAATGTAGGGACAATAGGACATACTTCCGAGAAACGATCTAGGGTTGTTACCCTAAGGATTGATCGCTAAAAGGATGAAACTCGATTTGAATTTGGAACCTTAGGACCGACAATGTCGGCCTAGTGCAATCAGGAATGGATTGTTATGAAGACACCCTAACCCTGTTTCCTATCTAATCATGATACTGTGATTAGAAGACACTGTTGATGGGTAAAATAGTCCCATGGATTAGATGCGACACTCATGCAACAAGTTGCAGAGTCGCATGATCTTGTGAATTGATCACAAGGGAATGGCAAAATCCCTTGGAATAAGATTGGCAAATTCTTACGCAAGTTTATCTTGCAAGAGGATGAATAATCGTCCTGATATAGTACCTTCATTGCGTAAAGTGACCAAGATACAGGGATTAGATATTTGCTTCGAAGCAAAAGACCAATCAGTAAATTGGAATAACATATTTACTGCTAATAGAACTTAAGGTATTGGTTAAGTTGGGTTAATAGGGTACGGCCCTAACCCAAGGATATAAGGGTTAACAAACAAACCCTTAGGAATCTTGCCAAGTCACAATTGATCCCGGATTGAATGCTGAATGAATTCGGAGAGAAGGATTCACTCCTTAGCAGTTGGCCAAATAACAACCACTGGAAATGATTGTGCTTGTAACAGTTGTATAGAGAACTGTTTGCTTGGTTTGCTCAAGGAATTAAAGGATGAAAAGATATTTAATGCTTCAGGTTGAAGGCTTGAAGGGAGAGGCAGCTTCAGTTACCCCCGAGTGCCTGCCTGACCCTAACCAAGGGGGTTGTTAACCGGCCGGGAAGGTGGATAGAACCCGCCGTGAGAGGTCTCTCCGTTGAGTGCTACTTGGAGCAGGAGGACACTTGGGTGCCAGGGGGGCTCTGGCCATAAATCCCTCGCCTTTCGGGCCCTGCACAAGAGGCCAACGTGACTCGGGATTGGATCTCGAGGCCCGCATACTAATCTACGGGCAGAATCTTGGATTAGTAATCCCTGTGGATTGCTGGATAGCCTTCGGGCGGATTATGGATAAGCCTAGGGGCTAGATTTTATAAATGTATTTCAAAGATAAATATGATAACCTGTTACAAAGGAACTTGTTTGACACTGCTTTTCTATGTCAAGTGCTACGATTATGTGAAGGAACCAGTGCCTAAGAGGCTAATTAAGGAAGCTGTCTGATGCATGTCCAACTAAATGTGGTAGGTAATTAGATAACTAAAACAACCTGAGGAAAGTGCGGTGGATGAAGCCATGGGTCCGTCCTACGGATGGGTGGTCTCGTTGACCGGGAACTTTTCTCAATCTTGATGCACAGCAAGAAGATCGTTCAAAGGACACGAACAGCAAGGGCGCTGACCTAGAGTCTAAGTTATAATAATCTAGATTTACGCTGTTTTAGGGGAACGGAATGGGACTATGCCTTATGGTAGAGAGGTCGAGGCTTGCATCCCTCTCGTTTCCCATTCTCCTTGAACCAAGTGCAGCGTGAATCCGCTTCGACCTTGGTGTTTCTGCGTAAAGTAGTTCGCTTGGGGTTCGACACTAGTTGCCGTTAGGAAATGACCATTAGGTAAAACCTTGATTCAGGTCGGTCCTAAGTGGGAACGACCAGAATACTTCCGCTACGTGGCAGACGCGGAAAGTCCTAGATCACAAACCTCATATCATTCCATGGGAGTGCTGGGCGGAGCTTCCTAGACATCCTTTCCGATGGAGTGCTAAGACGTGTCCTAAAGATAACAGGTGGACACGTTACATTTTTGTCTCACTGATTGAGGCATGTATCATTGTATTCAAGAAAACTTTATAATAAATCATTTTTGTATCTAGCTATGTATAGAGGCTTGGGTTTTTCCCTTGTTCTTCCCAAGGGTTTTTTCACTTGCAGCCAGAGATCTTTGTTTGAGTGGGGAACTATATATATCATCTCTCACTTGACTTGGGTCTCACCTATATATACTAACTCTACATCAATATTAATCATTCTTTGGGAGCATCTCTTGTGTATCTCTCTCGTACTCTCTCTCTCTCTCTCTCAACACTCCCTTCACACCAAACCAAAAAAAAAAACCTAGAAAATGATGTGGAGCTATCAAATGTAGAGATGTAGTAGAACATTGAGAGTCCACCCATTAAAATAGTTGATAAGGAGTCTTATGCCAAGGAGATCTCAAGTAGTCATTTATTTGGTAAAATAGTAGTCATCATGTTTTCTTCAAGGGTATCCTTGATAATATCTCTTTTGGAATTATAAATAGTATACAAGAAGTTGAAGAAGATTAAGATTCCATACTTGAAGTGATGGCTAGCACGAAAATGAAAATGAGAAAGAAAATTTTTGTTATCTTGCAACAAATGCCCTACTCTCCACCTAAGAATGAAAATAAGGAAGAGTCTGAGGGCAAGTAGATGAGTTGTAATCACTATATAGCATCAATATGTAACCACCCTATACCTCTCATGGTTAATTGAATCGCTTTTAAAGGCACCTTGCTTGTAAAGCTAGAATGATATATAATAGCTTACATTTTATATGTAATGAGGTTTTTGTTGGCAATCCAAGGTAATTTATGTTTTCTTATTTTTTCACCTCTCTTCCTTTTGTATTGTGTGGTTTTGAAATACTCAAAAAAATTACACAATATAATCGATGTATTGTGCTATTCATTTTTGTGAAGTCATATGCTTTTGCAAATTGAGTTGTGTAACTATGATGGGACAAATTATGAGACTTAAAGGAGAATTATTGTATTTTTTGCATGATCATGCTAGATAACCTAGTCCTCATCAATAGTCAATGTTTTCATTACCCTAGACATGGTGGGAAGTAAACAAACATCTTTTTGTAGTAAAACAGTTGAGAATCGACAAGTCCATAAATGTCATCCAATAATAAGATTATCATCTATGAAAGAATACATGGAAGCAAAAAATAAAGGTGGTAATGTGGAAGGAGGGATGAGGAATGGGTAAGCTAGTTCTAGTATGAAATATGAAAGTGAGATCCATATTACTCAAAGTTAAGAAAATGTACAAGAACCAAGAGAGGGGGAAGAAAATGCAAATGTAAATGTTGATATAGCTTTCCAAGAAATAGATATTATAGTTGATATGGCTCAAGATTGCATGTCCATGTGAAGCATGTTGTAGAACATGCTAATATGGTTGAGCATGTAGCTAAGAGATTGCATGTTGTTGAACCTATTATGGAATATGTTGATGTGGTTGATCATGTAGCTAATAAATTGCATGATGTACTAGAATATGCTCATCAATTGCAACATGTTGACTCACCAGATACTGATGTGGAACATGCTAATTCAGCACATACTAGCATGGAACATGTTGTGGCACACGGTGATGTGGTTAACCATGGACATGAGAAAATACATGATGTACTGGAAATTTCTATTATGCATGGGCCAAGGTATCAATATTAGGAGGAAAAGCATCCCTTTTCTTGAAAATAAACTAGCTCTCCTTTTGGATCTCAACGGATTGCTTCTTACAATAGTAAATAGATGTGGAGGAGAGATTTTAGCATCCTATGTCCAACTGATGAAGAAGTGTCATAGGGGCCTCAAAGTAGTGGATCTTGCGGTAAAGATTGATGCCAAAAACTCTTGGATTGGTGCCTTCAACGCTTTCATGTCTTTGTCTAGACCTACTTTGGAAAGACTAACTTACTCATACTCCTACAAACACATTATTGATTGACAATATAAAATAAAGTGTGTTTGGAATCCTCCAAAAACAAATATAATTGTGAACAAATGTAAAGAAACTATTTCCCAAGCTAAAATAATAAAAAGAAAAGAAATACACTAAAATGCCAAGAAATTCATAGCCAAGGTAGCTAGACTGCTATGAATCATGTTACCACTTGATGCAAAGGCTAAGAATCATTCATGAGAGGCTACAATATGATATCATCCTCATACTATGGAGGGGCATGCAATGCACCCCAATGCCATGGTGGCCAAAGAGTATGCACCCTCAATGTGTGGTGAGAGGTGGAAACCTCAAACAAGCAATATCTACAATTGGCAAAAGAACTTGGTAAGTTACAACTTAGCCTTTTATATCTAACCCTAGACCTAAGGCTAAATACTGGCTAATGTATTATTTTACTTTATTGCAATCCATCTCAACATAAAAGAGCTTTTTCATCAAAGTTAAAATTGGGACAAATTACAATGAAGATTACAATGATAGCTAGAAGCATATGGATCCATACTGAAATGAAACTTCAGGTTGAAGAAGATCATATAAGTCAATGAAGGAGAAGTTTATATACTGAAGAAACTACTATACACTCTCCAAAATAAGCTATAGTGCAATTTTGGCCATAACTTAAAGTAGAAGTGTCCAATTTCAATATACAAACTATAGAAAAATAGAGGACAATATGTAATATCCAACCATGTTGTCAGAATCCAATTTTGATGAATATAAGATAATTAATGTTTGTACATAAATTTAATGTATCAAGGTATTTACTACTCTTAAAGAAGCCATGAAAATTGGTCCAAATACAAAGCATGTTTCCAAAATAAGACTCCCTTCCACTTAATGAGATACTCCACAAGGATTCCGTTCCTTAGAACCTTCTCGTGCTTGCCAACAATATTTTCCAATTCATGTAAATTATCAAACCATCTTCATCAAAGGGGTGGTAGTTCTTCAAGAACTTGAATTTCAGGCCAACATAGTTCTTAACGTGAGATACATGAAAGCGATCGTGGATACAAGTGGTTGAAGGAAAATCAAGTTGATAGGCAGGATCCCCAACTTGCTTGATTATTTTGTATAGACTATAAAAGCAATGTGCAAGTTTATTATGCCCTCTCTTAAGAGAAGTATAATGGGATCTCGAAACCTTCACGAAAAACCCATTCACCTTTTCCAAATTCCACATTCCTTTGTTTTTGAGTCATATCAAATTTTCTTGTCTCTTGAGCTTTTTGAATATTGTCCTCGCATTGCTTCATAAGAGTCTCCATCTTGTCTAACTCTTTAGAAGCATGAGGATTTACATTATCATGAAACAATGTGGAAGGCACTTGAACTTTGTAACCATACAATGCCAAAAGGGGATATTTCAATACTCATGTGATGAGTATTATTATAGCTAAACTCCACAAGGTGAATCCAATGATCCCATGTATTTTTTGTATCATGGCAAAAGTGTCATAAATAGACCTCTAACTATTTATTGATCCTTTCGGTTTGGCTATCCATTTGTGGATGCCAAGCGGTGGTAGGAGTCAAAATAGTCCCCATAGAAGAGAAAAAAATCCTTCAAAAGTTGCCCATAAATTTAGTATCACAATTAGACACAATCTTCATTAACATCCCATAAAGTTTGAAGACAGTTTTCATAAACTAATCAATCACTTGCTTTGCTATAAATTGAACCTTTGTTGCAATCAAATGGGCTAATTTTGTCAAGTAGTCTATAATCACATAAATGCTATTCCATCCATGCTAATGTTGGTCCACTTCCCATGAGAAATTAGTAGTGATTGAGGCAATCCATGAGGTAGAAGTGCGGAATCCTTGTTTTATTGTTTAACATGAAAGAAATATCATGATATAATATTTAATATCCCTCTAAATTTCTTTCCAATAAATTCTTAGATAGATATTATAAAATATCTTGAAGAAACCATGATGGCTTCCTAAAGGTGAAGAGTGCATCTTCTGCAAAATACGTTATTTGAAAGATGAATTAGGAGTCAAATAGACCCATCCATGATACCAGAGAAGACCATTATGGGGCCATTATGCAACTTAAAATTTGGATACTCTTTTCCTTTGCCTTGCTAAAACTCCTTCATCATTTTGGATGCTTGCTCATCAAGCAAGTACACTTCTTGAATGTCATGGATCCAATCTTTATTCACAATGGAAATAATGAAAATGGAACATATCCATATTCTTGACAAATATCATAAGCTATGACTCCGTGATCTTCATATAAATGAGTCCCTACTCCTCTTCTACAAGCATCTACACATATGATACAATCCTTAGAGAAGTCCGGACATGCAAGAATAGGTGCTGAAATTAGAAGAGTTTTCAACTCATTAAGATTTTATTGGCTATGAAGTCCCAATAGAAAGCTTCTTTTTTAAGCATATCTATCAATGGAGCCACCATATGAGCATAATCCTAAATAAACCTCTTATAAAAAGAAGATAATATAAGGAATGCTCTCAAAGATGTTGAATTCATAGGGGTAGGTCATTCTTTAACCATTTCACTTTATTTGGATTCACTCTAGTTCCTTTCTCTCCCCCAAAATATGATGTAAGTATTCCACTTCAATTTCCATGAAAGAATACTTTTTATCTTAGCAAAGAGTGCCTATTTTCTTAGGGTATCAAAGACCTCCCATACATGCTTCAAATGGATATCCTTAGACTTGCTATAGGTAAAGATATCATCAAAGAATACATGGACTACTTTGAACAAGAATGGTTATAATATAAGGGCTTGAAAAGTAGTGGGTGCATTGGAAAGCCCAAAAGGCAAAAGAAAGAAGTGATATAATCCCCTTTTAATCTAAAAGGTTGTTTGAACTCATCCCCTTCATTCAAATTTGATGATAACGTGAACAAAGATCAATTTTGGTTAAGACTTTTGCATCCTTATGCTCATCCAAAAGATTGTTAGTGTGGAGAATAGGATACCTATTCTTTATCATTGATTTGTTCAAGTCCTTATAATCAATGCACATGTGAAATGATCTATCTTTCTTCTTGACCGGCATGAGAGATGCAAACGGTGATTGACTTGGCTGAATTAAGCCCAATCTAGCAACTCTTTAACTTATCACTCCACCTCTTTCCTCTTAAACTTAGATAAGTGATAGGGAGGTTTGTTGATGGGCTTTTTGTTGGGCAAAAAGTCAATAGGATAGTGAACCTCTCATTTAGGAAGCAAAGATGATAGTAGCTGAAACAAATCCTTATATTCCTCCAATAGCTCTTTCAATCTCAACTCTCTTTTCTTTGGAGAAGAAGATAGATGATTTGGTGGTTGATCTTCATCTAATTTCGCAAAAAAAAGAGTGAAAATACAGGACTTGGCATTGATTTACTTCTGGAGATGAGCTCTATGTGTTTGTGGTGGTCAATGCCCTTCAATTCTATGTGCTACCCTTGTGTGATATTTCAGCTTTTATTTTCAATCTCCTCAACTTCTCGTAATTAGTTTTGGAGAGTTTTAGACAATTAAATAGAGGGAGTCTTGAATAAAATAATGTGAATTTTGTAACTTGACACCTTCCAAGACCAATAAATTTTGTAGACATCCTTCACGAAAATCACCATTCATACGCATGGTGGTTATGGCCCATAAGGCAGAACTGACTAAGCACATGTAAAACTTAGAAAGTAATAGAAATCTTAAAGCTTTAAAGCTTAAGCTTTGAAAAAGAAAGCTTATGGAAAAGAGAAGTCGACGAACACGCTCTTGCCCCCACCTCTTTTTTGACAAAAAAATGATGCCAAATTACTCTCTCTCCTCCCAAATTAGGAGATGTTGAAAGCATGAACCAAAGCCTGAATTCTCCTTTACACTGAGTTTTGCATTGATATTATTATTTTAGAAAATAAAATAATTTTTAAAAGTTTATGTAAAATGCATTCAAAAATTATGTATGTGATTATGAGTTATATATTAATCTTTCCTAAAATCCCTAGGCTAAAAGATGGATAATCAGGTATAGACCGCCAACCAAGGCAGTATTCCGATCAGTATAGAATGCTGCGCAATTGAGGCAATATTCTTTGATGGCACTAGACCTCCCCAATGCTAGTATGAATAAAACCTACTCCAAGCGATTTCTTCTTATTTTTGCATTAGTAAAGTATAGACCAATCATGGCACAAAAGCTCTTATCGTAGGGAACTCTAGTTGGCACAAGCTGGTGAGGATATCAGGGGGCTCTAATCATTAACTCCTTAGAATCTTACAAACTACCGGCTACCCTTCTAATTCCAAGTAGTATCCTAGAAGTTCCAATACTAGTCTAGGAACTAAACTTGGAGAGAATAATACCTTTGGGTTAGGTAGAATAGAAAACATTGTAAAAGGTTATTTTTCCTAAAGGACCTATCGAGAAGGAATTACTTTACTTTGTCTTTATGTCATGAAATAAAGGGGCATAATGAATTTGTATCAGGACATAATCAAAGAAGCTGTCTTTATATGTTGAATCTAAGGTGGTAGATAATTAGGTAATTAAAATAACTCTTTCAAGGAAAGGGGGAGGATTGCTCCCCAACATATCCATAACTATGGTTGGGTAGACTCGGTAATCTGAGATCTTTCCTAAAAAGAAAAGAAAAATACATTTTTAATAGGTATATGTATGACCATTAGAGATCAGAAAGCCTGACTTGCATTGTTTTAGGGCCTAGGATGGGATTTTACACAATGAACAGAAGGGATCGAAGTGCCACACTCCCTTTCGTCTCCCATTATCTTTGGATCAAGCATAATGCAAGTCCATTTCAGTTGGGTAATTCTATAAGAAGTGAAAAATCAGACTACTGACACTAATCAATCATTAGTAGTTGATTTGACTCATAATAGGAACCAAAAACTCAGGTGAATCTCATGGGGACGACCAGAACTTCCACTGTGGGGTAGAATCAAGCAAGCCTACATAGCAAACTTTGAGGTATTTCATCAGATTGCGAACGAAATTTTCTAGGACATCTCTTGATGGGCTACTAAGAATGTGCCGATGAGGAAGCGGCTCATGCAAGCACGTTACTATTGGTATCAGAGGCCATGTTGATATAGGATATGGCATAAGTAAATAAAACTAGCTATAAGTACATCATAAGATATTTTTCCCTTAAGTTGTGAAAATATTCTCTTGTATGTATCTTTGATTTTTGGTAGAGGGACAAACCTTTGGAACGATTCTTGATTTTCCAAGTTATGTTTATGTTAGCAGTGCACTCCTCTAGTTTAAGCTGGAGAAACTAGATGATGCAAATGTTAGATTGGATATACAATCCTTTGCCCTTGTATTACGAAAGATGATGGATGTGAATCGAAGGGTATTGTTTCATTGACGCAAATCGTCTTGCTTGCCTCTAGAATAATTTAAAGAATATAAGATGGATGGAAACCCTAAAGATTTCCAAGATTTATCTCTTCTATGAGGCTAGAGTAAACTCAAACATGTTCACTAGACGATGACAAGTCAAATTAAATGGATACATCTATGAGGATTTTACAAAGGTTATACCGGCTAACTGAGTCATGGTTGTAGGATGCTCCAGTTGTTGCAACTACAAGAAATATAGATTACCTGATCTTCCCCTAAAATATAGATATTTGAATATCCATTTGCAAAATCCTTATTACTATGTAACAGATGTATTGCAATGTCATGCCTAGGTTGTAGTAGGGAATCCTCTTCCAAGAAGAACATGAGATTCGGAACAACTCGAATAATGTATTCCCTTTCTATTGATGTAAAGAATTATTTTTGTTCACCCTTGTAATCAAAACTGGTTGTCTCCCTAGTAATTGGGAATAGTGGGAAGAGATCTTTCCTAAAAAGAAAAAAAGTTTACATTTTTTATAGGTAAATGTATGACCATTAGAGATCAAAAAACTTGACTTGTATTGTTTTAGGCTGCAGGATGGGATTTTACACCATGGGCAAAAGGGATCGAAGTGCCAAACTCCCTTTCGTCTCCCATTATCTTTGGACCAAGCATAATGCAAGTCTATTTTAGTCGGGTAATTCTATAAGAAGTGAAAACTCAAACTACTAACACTAATCAACCATTAGTAGTTGATTTGAATCATAATAGGAACCAAAAACTCAAGTGAATCTCATGGGGACGGCCATAATTTCCACCATGGGGTAGAATCAAGCAAGCCTACATAGCAAACTTTAAGGTATTTCATCAAATTGCGGATGGCATTTTGTAGGACATCTCTTGATGGGCTACTAAGAATGTGACGATGAGAAAGCGGCTCATATAGACACGTTATAGTTGGTATCAGAGGCCACGTTGATATAGGATATAACGCAAGTAAATAAAACTAGTTATAAGTACATCATAAGATATATTTCCCTTAGGTTGTGAAAATCTTGTCAATATGTGTCCTTGATTTTTGGTAGAGGGACACACCTTTGGAACGATTCTTGATTTTCCAAGTTATGTTTATGTCAGCAAAGCAATCCTCTAGTTTCAGCTAGAGAAACCAGATAATGTAGATATTAGATTGAATATATAGTCCTTTGCTAGCTTGTATTATGAAAGACGATGGATGTGAAGTATAGGGTATTGTTACATTGTTGCAAATTGTCTTGCTTGCCTCCAAAATAATTTAAAGAAGATAAGATGGATGGAAACCCTTAAGGTTTCCAAGATTTATCTCTTCTATGAGGCTAGAGTAAACTCAAACATGTTCATTGGAGGATGACAAGTCAAATTAAATCGATACATCTATGAGGATTTTACAAAGGTTATACCGGCTAACTGAGTCATGGTTGTAGGATGCTCCACTTGTTGCGACTACAAGAAAGATGGATTACTTGATCTTCCCCTAAAACATAGATTTTTAAATAACCATTTCCAAAATCCTAATTACTATGTAATGGATGTATTGCAATACCATGCCTAGGTTGTAGTAGGGAATCCACTTCCAAGAAGAATATGAGCTTCCGAACTACTCGAATAATGTATTCACTTCCTATTGATGTAAAGAATTATTTTTGTCCACCCTTGTAATCAAAACTGGTTGTCTCCCTAGTAATTGGGAATAGTGGGAAGATATTATCCGTTTGATGAAAATTTTAAACCCTAGTAGAAATAGAGTTAACTAATAGAGGTGATAAAGTAAAAAAAATTTCATTGCATTTCAAGACATGTATATATCCGCCAAGCATTCAAACGGCAAAATAATTTTTGACTATTCACTACAAGGAATTGGGCAATTAGCGATGCTGATTAGTGACGGCGGATATCGGCATCGCTAAAATAGCGACGCCGCATGAAAAAAAACGCGGCCGAAATCCGAGCGCCGTTTTCATTTCTTTTGCTTCGACTTTTGAGAGTGAGAGCGAGGGAGAGAGCGAAGGCTTTGTGAGAGAAGAAGAGGAAGAAAACTTGCTGCCGCCGCCATCGCCGTTGTTTGCGAAGGAGAGGAGGAGCCCTCATTGCAAAGAGAAGCCATCCCACGCTCACCATATCTCATTGGTGAGTCTCCCTCTCTCTTTCTTTTGCTTATTGAAGGTTTAAATCGTTCTCTTTTGCTTGTTTAGGAGAGGAAATGAAAGAGAAGGAGAGGGAGAGGGAGAGAAAGAGAGGGAGAGGGAGAGGGAGAGAAAGAGAAAGAGAGGGAGAGTGCATTCTCTCTCTCTCTCTCTCCCTTTTGCTTGTTTAATGTTTAAATTACTTTCTTTTTTGCTTGTTTAGGAGAGGAAACGAGAGAGTAAGAGAGAAAGAGAGGGAGAGGGAGAGGGAGAGGGAGAGAAAGAGAAAGAGAAATAGAAATAGAGGGAGAGGGAGACGGAGGGGGAGGAAATGAGAGAGGGAGAGAAAGAGAAAGAGAGGGAGAAGGAGGGAGAGTGCATTCTCTCTCTCCCTCTCCCTTTTGCTTGTTTAATGTTTGAATCACTTTATTTTTTGCTTGTTTAGGAGAGGAAATGAGAGAGAAAGAGAGCGAGAGGGAGAGGGAGGGGAAGGAAATGAGAGAGGGATAGAAAGAGAAAGAGAGGGAGAGTGCATTGTATCTCTCCCTCTTCCTTTTGCTTGGAGGATGTTTAAATCACTTTATTTTTTGCTTGTTTAGGAAATGAGAGAGATAGAGAGGGAGAAAAAGAAAAAGAAAAAGAGAGGGAGAGGGAGAGGGAGGGGAAGGAAATGAGAGAGGGAGAGAAAGAGAACGAGAGGGAGAGGGAGAGGGTAAGAGAGAGTGTGTGCATTCTCTCTCTCACGACGGGTTTGGTTGTTTGTTGTTTGAATCACTTTATTTTTTTCTTGTTTAGGAGAGAGGGAGAGGGAGGGGAAGGAAATGAGAGTAAGAGAGAAAGAGAGGGAGAGGGAGAGGGAGAGAAAGAGAAAGAGAAAGAGAAAGAGAAATAGAGGGAGAGGGAGAGGGAGGGGGAGGAAATGAGAGAGGGAGAGAAAGAGAAAGAGAGGGAGAAGGAGGGAGAGTGCATTCTCTCTCCCCCTCTCTCTTTTGCTTGTTTAACGTTTAAATCACTTTATTTTTTGCTTGTTTAGGAGAGGAAATGAGAGAGAAAGAGAGCGAGAGGGAGAGGGAGGGGAAGGAAATGAGAGAGGGATAGAAAGAGAAAGAGAGGGAGAGTGCATTGTATCTCTCCCTCTCCCTTTTGCTTGGAGGATGTTTAAATCACTTTATTTTTTGCTTGTTTAGGAAACGAGAGAGAAAGAGAGATAGAGAGGGAGAGGGAGAAAAAGAGAAAGAGAGGGAGAGGGAGAGGGAGGGGAAGGAAATGAGAGAGGGAGAGAAAGAGAACGAGAGGGAGAGGGAGAGGGTGAGAGAAAGAGAGAAAGAGAGGGAGAGGGAGAGAGAGGGAGAGAAAGAGAGGGAGAGGGAGGGGAAGGAAATTTAAGATAATAGACTTATTGATAATGGTATGCAATGTGCTTTGCCATGGGCCACGTACATTGGTAACTCTTTAAGATGGCTTAAAAATGGTCCATTCCTTCATGAAGTCCAAGTAGGGGATCTAATTGTGATATGCATAATTCATTGTTTTTGTATTAACTTTATAGGCATGCCAAATTAGAAATCATGCCAACTAGTCAACGGAAGGACTAAAAGAAAATGATACCCTAGCTAATGGTCATTAAGGTACTTCATCAAAATGAACCCAAAAGTATTGTTATAGAAGAAGAAACCCTTAAATTGAGTATAGGATATTTTGTCTCAGGTCTTATGACTATGAGTAGAATTGATGGAAATAAATTTTATTACTATAGTTATAAAATTTCATAGATGGCGCGCATTAATTTTAAAATGGATTACTTATACTCAAATCCGAGATATAACAAATAATTATCTACCGGGACAAACAAATCCTTGAGCATGATACAAGGCCGAGATATAACATCGGAAAATCTCTCAACTACTATATATAATGCAAGATTTATGGTCAACTTGCAACTTGACGTACATCTCCATAAAGCTATCCATTTAAGCCTCGTTTGCCTTAATGTACATAAGATGGAAAACGAAGAAGGTCTTATTGCTCAAGATCACGAGACGTATCTTAATCAGCGTGTCCCATGTCCTTGCTCTCAATGCAAGTTGGCAATTAGACGAATATGCCGATTGTCTATAGAATACGTACGACGATTTGACGAGTTTCAATCTGAGATCATTGATCAGGCGATTGCGGATTTTCAGCAAACGGTAATTTGAAGTTAGCATTTTTCATGCATTGTACTCTCAAGCTAATTGAAAACCATACACAATAAGATTGGGTCTTGTTGGCAAATTTTCTATCCAGGGGGGTGATGTCTCGACCCAAGGGGGAGTGCACCCTTTGCGGCCAATTAGAAGAGTTCGTGGACGTGCGATGGATGGATTGCAGGAGCCAATTGACCACTCACAAGGCCCATCTATACCGTCAATTCCAGAGGAGACAGACAACCTTCCCGACCTGCCTACAATCTTAGAGCCTGAGATGGAGGCAATGATCGATGCATTGATTCCCATGGATGTTGAGACATCTGACCCGCTTAGAGAGGAAGCATCCATACCATTATATGATGGGTGTCGAGTATCTCGGTTGAAGACATTGCTTGCACTCTTAAGTGTGCAAGCAAAATACGGTTGGAGCGATACGAGTGTGACTGAGTTATTCAGGTATCTTGCACACATGCTTCATTGATTTTTTTTTGTGAAATATTGCTGCAAACATTTGTGTTTTTTCAAGGTGTTTTATGATTTTTTTCAGGTTATTGAAATATCATATATTGCCACCTGCAAATACCATGCCTGAGTCTCGTGATGATGCACGACATGTTTTACGGAAGCTTGGCATGGACTATAATAACATCCATGTATGTATCAACGACTGCATATTGTTTCGAGATGAATACGAGACTATGGAGACATGTCCAAAGTGTGGTGCTCACATGTATCGACAGGACTTGCAAGGGCAAACCATCCCTCAAAAAGTTCTCAGACACTTTCCGCTCATCCCCCGCATAAACCACATGTTTCGCACGTCTGCCATGGCAAGCTTGACAACGTGGCATGTGCAGAATAGGTCCACGGATGGAGTTCAACGAATATCAGTAAATTCGCGCGCATGGAGCCACATTGACTCTACCTTCCCAGGCTTTGTGTGAGAGCTAAGGAATCTTCGGCTCGGTCTCGCCATGGATGGTATGAACCCATTCGGTCTGCGCTCGACTTCTTACAGTGTGTGGCCTATAGTGCTTGTCAACTACAACATCCCTCCATGGATTTCTACGAAGAAATGACATCTCATCCTTAGCTTGCTCATCCCGGGCCGCTACAAAGTAAAAAATATGGAAGTGTATCTTCGTCCATTAGTCGATGAGCTTAAGATTTTGTGGGAGGAGGGGGTCACGGTGCAAGATATGAGCAGGCGCGATGGTCGGCGGTCAGCCAACATTCGAGCCATTCTCATGTGGACGATGCATGACTTTCCGGGATTGGGAGAGTGCTCAGGTAAGCAGACCTTTGTTCTCGCTGGTAATATCTATATTTTATTTCATTCAATCAAGTATTCACAAGGTCGTGGATCGCCTTACAGGTCTGGTTACCTCAGGTTATCATGCATGTCCATTGTGTGGGCCACAGTTAGACTCCCGAAGGTCATGAACCATGAACAAGATGGTATATCAAGGACATGCCGCTTTCTTGCCAGAGGATCATGAACTTAGGGAAGGTTTTCTTGGACGACCTCCAGCACGTATGAACGCTGCAAAAGCTAGTATGAGCTTAAAATGGACAACCCGGAATCACATCCAAATGGAATGCGACGGTTCTCCACTTACAGGTCAACCACTTGTTGGACCCACTTACAGGTCAACCACTTGTTGGATCCCATGCATATTTTCAAAAATGTGGGCAACTTGCTATGGGACCATATCACAAGAAAGAGAGACACTATAGGGTCACGAATGGATTTAAAGGAGGTAGGTAAGATGGAGGCGCTTTGGCCGCAGTCGAGTGCTGAAGGGGGAGTGCAGCTTCCTCTCGCTCCCTGGGTTTTGTCTACCAAAGAAGAGCGCATTGTGAAGCAAGTAATCAAGTCTATCCGCACTCCGATGGGTATGATGCGTTCTCTCAGGTTCGCATTTTCTAAAAATGACCAAATGTCTGGGCTAAAATCCCACGATTGGCATAAGATATGTCAGGTTTGTGAACAGAATGGATTTTAATTAGCGTGGACATTTTGAAATTTGAGAAGTGACCATTATTCTTAATGCTTTCTCATTTGTGGCAATTTGTCCTACCGATCGTGATTGCGGGATGCCTTACTCCAGAAATTCGCGGGGCCATTTACAAGTTGTCGACTTTGGTGCAATGGATCTTACAGAAAGAGATTAAGATGTCCTCTATTGAATCCGCAAGGCGGGGAGCAGTTGAGACGGTCTGTCTCTTTGAGAAATACCTGCCCACTAGCATGCTCACGATACAAGTTCACCTTCTTGTACATCTTGTGGGACGAAGTGGAGATTGCTGGACTTGTCCATACACGATGGATGTTCTTCCTGGAGCGCTTCATGAAAACCCTGAAAGGCTTTGTGCGACAACGAGCTCATCCAGAAGGTAGCATGGCGGAAGGTTGGTTGGTGTCAGAGGCGTTAGTGCATATCTCACAATGGCTACCAACGGTGGAACCAGACAATGAAATGCTATGGACGCTGAAGGACGATGATAGGCTGACTGGAGATGTGGTGGTTGGAAATGGAGTAGAAAAAAGAATGGATGCCTCAATGGAAGAGAAGGTGAATCGCTTTTGTATGTTGCACCATGCCTCCATGGAGATGTGGCTCGCCAAGTACCAGATTGCAAGGCAAGATCGAGAGGAAGCGCGAGCTGAATTCCGACGCAGTACGCGTCACCGATTGATTCGATATCCCGAAGGCATGGAGGAGATGCCACGGTTTATGTCAACACGATGGTTGCATGGAGCCTTGATCGCAGCATCCAGCGAAGGGACAGAGGTCTCAATGGAGGAGTGGGAGTTCTCGAGGGGATGTAGTCCAAAGGTAATGAGGGGTTTAGAATGTGTCGTATCTAAATTTGCTTGCTACATCTAATTTGAGTGTTTCAATGTGCAGTACAAAATATATAGTGCAGCATGGTCGCGCGGACGGCGTTTTCGGGTGGAGCGTATTGACAAAATGCGCTCCACAATGGACTGTGGTGTCATGGCAAGGTTTGAGCAAGAGAGCCGGCGACGAGCAACAGATCCGAACACGGTTGTGGATGAGATGGAGTATTTTGGAAACTTCCAAAGTATTATTACGGTGGATTACCGTAGCTTCTTCATGATACTATTCGATGTGCAGTGGTTCAAAGTGGTACTTGGAGGAGCTGGAGCAACAGTTCGACGAGGTCCATCTGGATTTCTCGAAATAGATTCTGAAAAAAAATGGAAGGATTTGCGTGACACCTTTGTGTTGTCGGCCCATTGTGAATAGGTGCAAATAGTCATTTGCTTGCTAATTGTAATACGACATGGTTTATGTCACAATGGTTTGAACTCGCTTTGTAAGTGTTTGTGAACAGGTAATCTTCCATCTAAACCCCCGATAACCTCGATGGTGGTATGTTATACCTTCAACTCCTCGAGGTGCGAGAGTATATGATCAAAGTGATGTTCCACGCATAGATGAAGAAAATATGCAAATAGAGGGGTCGATATTACAAGGGGTGGAGGCCACCGCAAGCTTGGAGCCCGCATCGGCTAACAATGATGGAAATACAGAAGTCGTAGAATTTTTTGAGAACGAGGCAGACTCGTTCTTTTGTGGTGACATGTCTATCGACCTTCCAGTGTATGCAGAGTTGTGTCATGAGATTAACATGGGACCATAGAATACTTCATTCTTGGAGAATTGTATTACTCAATTCGTTGTTTAGATCTTCCATAAAGGTAGATAAGATATGCATTTTAAGAGAGATTTTTAAAAAATGATTTATATTAACGTCCTTTGTATAGTTTAAATTGATTATTCTAACATCATTTTTTATCTGTGCAGGTATCGATATTTTCAGGATGAGTCGAGGATGAGCGATGAGGAATTTCAGGACATGATGGCACGCATGTCTCTAGATCAGCTCGCGAGATTCAGAGAGATGGCAGACAAGGAGCTGTCTCGTTCTTTGTCAGGGCGCTCTGCTAGATCAGCTTCAGCGCGATGAGATGCTTCAGCTTCGAGCAGACGATCTCGACGCTCGCGACTTGGGCCAGAGGGAGGGACTGCGACTACAGGAGGATCAGGGGGGTGCTGTTGTGGAGACACGGACGTGGTGTCTCCGTCTCGTCATTCAGCTGGAGCTGCGTCACCTCCAGGATTTGTCACACATGTGGGGACGTCCACTCCAGTTACTCCGGCTTTTCCCTTTGAGTGGCACTCCGAGAGAGGGTACCCCCGTCGGTACACCGGATGTACAAGGGTCTCCTGGATATACCCAGGAGCGTGGACGGAGATGGGAGAGGGCCCATCTTAGGCAGACTCCTAGGGGTTATGGATACCTAGTGGATAGTAGGTCAGGAGCCATCATCATGAATGATGAGGAGAGGAGGGTGATGGCTCGCATGAGGGAGTTGTGTCAACAAGTTTTTCGGCACAACGTCTTGGATCATTGGAGGAACATACTGGAGGGGAGCAAGGACTACATAGTAGCATCCTTGCACGAGGAGTTCCCGGTGCCAGCCGCAGTAGATAGATTCTCTACGGACTGGATGATGGATTGCATGCGTGCATACATGTCACATAGATGATCTAACGCACGCAAGGCAATCAAGAGTGGGGCTGCAAAGCCGGAGTGGTTAGATGTAGACGACTAGCGCCGACTGAGGGAGGAGGCTACAAATTCGCCAGGATGTTAGCGGGAGGTGGCGAGGGCACGAATCGAGGCCGGATCAGTCCATCATCTTGGGAGTGGCGGCCACATGACATATTTGGAGGACTTTGTAAGTTTCTCTTTTGTTTTGCTTATTTGTTTTTTTGAGATATTCTTTGTACTGACAATCATGTTTCTAACAGTTAGCATTTTGTTTTCTTTGCAGCACTCCGTTACAAATCGCGATCCGCAAGGCCTTGAGACTCGATATGCAGAGAGGCACGGTCTTAGGGCATTGATTGACCGATTGTATAGATGCGGCGGCCCTGTAAGTCACTCATCTTTCTTGTCCGAGTTACCATGAGATATTTGAATGCATTATTGTATGGTGGATTGATATGTTGTTTCTTTTTCTGCAGAATCCATTTGATGCTCCTTTGCAGCGGGATGAGCTTTCGGGGGACGAGGATTTGTAGCTCGCCCTTGGATCCTTAGAGCTCACACACCTTTAGTTTTTAGTCGCCTGATCTATGTAGAAATTTTCTATGTATTAGTGATATCGTTTCATGATTGTACCAATCGCATTTTATGTGATCATGTATTTATTTCATGTATCAGTTTTATGATTTCAGTATACATTCTTTTTGTTTGCAAACGCTTTGTATGCAGCAGTGCAGAAACTATTTTGTATGGCTCTCATACAGCACACAATGCTATATGTGGCAAGGCAGCTTGCTGCCCTGCCACAAAATTTTTTTTCTCTGTTACCGTCGCTATTTGCGTCGCAAATTTACTGCTCGCGTCGCTATGGGTGTCGCAAATTCTCTGTAACCGTCGCTATATGCGTCGCTATATGCATAGCGACGCATATAGCGACGATTCTATGGCGTCGTCAATAACGACACTTTTTGTGACGATGGGGGCAAATTTTGTTGTTTGTATTTTCGTCGCTTTAAATGTCGCTATAAGGTCTATATCTTGTAGTGATTTTGTAATGAATATACGGTTCTTATCTCTCCTATCAAGAATTGCAATATGAGGCAGATTGATTCATTGAAGCTAACCACCCCAACTATATCGTAGATTAACCTTAGGTAAACACAATGGATGGAGGACTCAAAGGCTCGTTGAGCTGTCCTGCCTTAACAGGATCCCATTCTTCATACTAACGACCAACTAGATCACAAAATCATCACGTATGCAGAAAATCAACTAAGTTCGTCTCAGTCAATGGAATTGCTATTTTAGGGAGTAACCCTCATCATAATGATCTAGAATTACTTGTTGTAATTCATGCCTTTAAACACTTGGATACATTACATCCTCAATAGTAGGCTTTCTCTGGTCATTGATCATATAAGCTTGAAGTGGATTTTTACTCAATCAGACCTCAATATGAGACAATGTAAATGGATTGAGACCTTGTAGGAATTTGACTTTGAAGTCAAATATAGACTAAGCAAGGAGAATGTGATTGTGGATGCCCTAAGCCATAAGTTATTTCTTAATACTCTAATCCTAGAGGAACCCTCTAGAGAAGGAACTCTTGCTACAATGATTTCAATGCCCAACAACCCTCTCATAGAAATGGCTAAACCAGAAGCACTGACGGATCCAAGCTTTCAAAGAATCTTCCAAGAGATTTCCGTTAAGGATTCAAGTAAAAAACTCAAGTCTAAGTGTCAAGATTTTTCCATAAACCCGGAGCTTGCCTATTTTAAGACAAGACTATGTATTCTTGCAAGCCAAGAACTCACGAAGTAAATACTCTGGGAAGCTCACGATTCTCCATTTTCAAGTCATCTTGGATATGCTAAGACTCTTAATATAGCCAGAAGAAGCTTCATTTGGGAAAGACTCAAGGGTGATGTACTCAAGTATGTCACTCAATGCCTAAAGCGCCAAACTTCACGAAAATTGACATATGCACGATAGTCATTGCCCGTACGTCAGAACTCACTAAGCACATTTAAAATTATAAAGTAAGAGAGCTTAAATATTTAAAGCTTAAGATTTAAGAAAGAAAGCTTGTGGGAAGGTGAAGTCAACGAACATGCTGTCGCCCCCCTCCTTTTTTAACGAAAGAAAAGCGTGTCAAATTACTCTCTCTCCTCCCAAATTAGGAGATGCTGAAAGCACAAAGAAAATCTTGAATTCTCCTCGTCAATCTCAGCACAAAACTTCAACAATCTGCCTCTTTTCTTAGTTTAGAGGCCTAGATTGGAGCAAGATCATTCAAGAGCTAGGCGAATCAGTAATGGCATCTTTGGCAGCCTCTCTGGACCTCAAAGATCAGATCACCAGCATCAGATTGCATCTTGAAAGCTTCCAGATTGCTCAATTGCCAAGATACCCTTTAGAAATAGCTCCTCTTCTTGGCCACAAACCATAAACCCTTTCTTTTTCAATTTAACTATAAATATGGGGCATGAGGAGCCGTTGGAGGGGTAGCATGATCGAAGAGAAGAGGATCTTCTCAAACCAAGAGTATGGAGCAAGAGGGAGTGTGAGGACGAAAATTCTTGTCATGAAGACACAGAGGATACTTTGCCGGCTCTTGGAATCGAATCCCCCATTTTTTTTTACCTTCACTTCCCTATGGAATTAAGAATCTACTCGATATTTCTCAATTCCTAGTGATCGCCATTCTGCATCAATCTGATTGGGACAACCTCAAGCTCTATTGCTAAAATCTCCTCTACAATCTCGTGATTAAAGACCCTGCCCCGAATAAGAAAATTATAAAGGTCGCGGAGACACAAGCTGCTAATAATGCTATGTATGCAACCACTACAAATGGAATGGCGAGTATTGGGATTACAAAGGAAGATGCAAACACCATCAACCAAGCACTTGTCATAAATGCTTGGGTACCATATTTTGATATTAAAAGCAGCTAGTAGATCATCATCCTATGGGTTGATAATGAGAACTTGCATTCATAGAATATGACTTTTTAAAAAAAGGTCTCATGCATAAAATTTCTTAGAGAAATTCTTAACCGCAAATTTCAAGGGATAATCTGGGTTTATACGATATGTACGAAGGAGAAGTACAAGGAGGATAGTGCGCTTCCTTAAAATAATTTTTTTTAAAAATTATACTGAACTAATGGAATCTTTAATGGATAAAGATGAATGCTAATTCTCAGTATATATGAAAGGTCTTGAGATGAAATTATTAAAAGAATACTTTTTGTAATAAAACTAACCAAGATTTTTTTTGTGGAATTATCGTGGGGCAAGGACCCACGAAGCTCCATTGAGAAAATAACATCATGGACATGATCAAAAGTAGAATTCTTATTTAGATTCAGCCTGAACTAAATCCTAAGACGGTAATCCGAGAAGATTATTGGAAGATATTGCTACTTACGCTAAGTTTTGCCTTGATATTATTATTTTAGGAAAGAAAATATTTTTTTAAATTTTATGTATAATGTATTCAAAAATTATGTTTGTGATTGTGAGTTAGGTACTGATCTTTCCTAAAATGACTAGGCTAAAAGATGGATAATCGGGTACAGACCACCAACCAAGGAAGTATTCCGATGAGCACTGAATGCTACACAACTGAGATAGTAGTATTTGATGGTGCTAGACCTCCTCAAGACCAGCGTGGATAAAACCTCCTTCCAGGGGTTTCTTTTTGTTTACGCATCAGTGAGTATAGACCAATAATTGCACAAAAGGTCTTATCATAGGGAACTCTAGTTTTCACGAGGAGATGAGAATACTAGGGGGCTCTAGTCATAAACTCCTTAGAATCTCACAAACTACCAACTACCCTTCAAATTCTAGGTAGTATCTTGGATGTTCCAATACTAGTCTATGAACTTAACTTGGAGAGAATAATACCTTTGGGTTGACATCATATCTAGCTAGAACAGAAAACATTGTAAAAAGTTATTTTTCTTAAAGGAACGATTGAGACGGAATTACTTTACTCTATCTTTGTGTCATGAAATAAAGGCATATAACGAATTTGTATTAGGAGATAATCAAAGAAGTTGTTTTTATATGTTAAATCTAAGGTGGTAGGTAATTAAGTAATTAAAAATACTCTTTTGAGGGAAGTAGGAGAATGGATCCCTGATGGATCCAAACCTACGATTGAGTGGACTTGCTAAGTCGAGACCCTTCCTAAAAAGGAAAACAATTACATTTTTTATAGATAAATGTATGACCATTAGAGATCAGGAAGCCTGACTTGCATCGTTTTAGGGCTTGGGATGGCATTTTGCACTGTGGACTGCAGAGATCGAAGTGCCACACTCCCCTTCATCTCCCATTCTCTTTGGACTAAGCGTAATGCAAGTTTGTTTCAGTCATGTAAATCTATAAGAAGTGGAAACTTGAATTATTGATACTTATCATCCATTAGTAGTTAATTCGACTCATAATAGGAACCAAAAACTCACATGGGAATGGTTCGAACTTCCACTGCTGCGGGGTAAACTCAAGCAAGCCTAGATAGCAAAATGCGAGGTATTTCATCAAATCCTGAACAACATTTTCTAGGACATCTCTTGATGAGCTACTAAGAATGTACCAACAAGGAAGCGGCTCGGGCGGACATGTTACACCTTGCCAATTAAATTCTATTTTCTTTTGTTCCAAATCCAAAGTAAATTTACAAAGAGTTTTCAACCAATTATAGTCAATAACAACATCAATTGACTCTATATCCAAAGTGATTAAATCCCTTTTTATTGTGCTAGTAGGAGGCAATTCAATAGAAGTTCATGGGCACACCTTTACTAGACTCATAAGTACCATTTGCAACTTATGCGCACAAGGATAATTCCATATCAATGGGTAGCAACTTTAGCTTACTCAAGGAGTTGGTATTGATGAAGGTCTGAGGGTTACTTGTATCCATAAGAATATGTGTGATCTTTACATTAATAATACCTTTGAGTCAAAGTGTATTTTCTCCTTTGTAGCCCATCCGTATATAATGTGAAATAGGACATAAGGAAGAATGAGAATCATTGGTGCCATCAGATCAAATGGAAACCCATCCATCGGATCATAAAATTCCTCATTAATGACATCCTCTTCTTCATGCATTTGCTCCACCATTGGATAAGCATAAACCTGTAGTTAATCGCCATCTTGTTCCTCTTCTTCTTCAACTTCCACATCTTGAGTAGTCACCATGTTGATTCTAGAATTTTTGGCTATACACTTCAACTTATGATCTTGGGACCACTTCTCTCTACATTTAAAGCACAATCCTTTGGCGTGCATTTTCTTTACCTTGTTATAAGGAAGAAAGTTGATGTTAGAACTATTTTGGGTAAATTTTAGAGCAATTTTAGAGCAATTTTAGGCTTGAAATTTTCCCTTTTGCCTTAGCCATACTTTTAAAAATTTATCCCTATTTTGGAGCATAACATCCACCTTGTTTTGAAGTATAATTACTATTAATGAGTGTTTTAGGTAAAATGGAAAAAGTTTCATTCCCAATATATCCAATTATTTTTAGATTTATTTAACCCCTTTGTATCACTTGGCTATTTCTAACCCTTTTTTGGCACTTGACCTAGATTTTGAGTCATTATGGAAATCTTTTTTCTATTTATTATTCTCAATATATGAGTAGGGCATTGCCATGTGAGCAAGTAGATTGGATAGAGTTGAAGGTGTCAAAATTTAGGATCATTCATTATTTTTGCATCGTGAAATTTAGCTCAAACTTTATTTGCTAGAATATTGACAAGATTAAGGATTGATTTTTATGGTTAATAATAAGTTATAATGAGCTTATGGGGCTTTAATGTCAATGGTTTTGGTTTTTGTGTTCCCCTTGGACTATGGATTTTCAACAAAAATTTGAGACCTTAGCTTGGGCATGTAGACATCCACCTTATTAAGTGTTCAAGTTGAAGAGTATTCTACTCTTATTAATTACATTTTGTGTCTATGTTTTAGCTAAGATTGTAATATCTTTTTTCCACTTAGTAACTACATTTTTTGTGCCCATGCTTAGAAATGGACACATCCATCAGGGCATATATTTAGGTTGAAGAATGGACTTTGAGAATTTTAAGTTTGCCTGATGGCATTGAATTAAATTTAGTAAAGGATAGTTCAAAACTCTATTCTTTCGACTTTGTGAATTTTAAGGTCTATCCATCACTCTATTTTTTCAACATTCACAACAAAAAGGGTCAATTATAATTCTATGGGCAGTTAGTGGGCTTAGTGGGACCTAGTTTACCTTGAATTTTTTTCTTTCAGAAACATGAGAAAAAAAAATTGAACCTCTTTGTGTAAGAATTTATACATATCATACATACATCAAGCTCCTCATTATAAAAACATGATATAAAGTGATTTGTAACTTACCTATGTTTTTTGCATGTTAATATGGTATGCACATCAATATGAGTACATCTTTTAAACTCTATAATTTGCCCTTTGATATATAAAAAGAAAGGTTGTGCTCTCCACATTGTATACCAATATATGTAATAAGAGTTCAGGATCATGAATCTATTAAGTTTTTTAATAAACTCATTCAATTAGGTATAATGTGACTATCACTTTGATGACAAAGAAGTTTGATGCAATAACTTCAAATTTCCTTTCTTAAAATATTTTAGGATATACTTTGATATCATTTTGTTATCATCTTTCAGTTTGACATAAAAAAAGTTACTCTAACACTATACTTGGAATCTTATCAAGCCATGTGCTTAGACCTAGGTGTAGTTTAACTTGATTCACATCAAGTCTCCTTAGAATAGGATACACTTTTACGTGTATTGAAAAATACTGAAGCACAACATTTATGAAATTGTGCTCTCTTTCAACATTTTATTGGTCTCAGGATTAAGATTCTTTGTATGCTCTAAAGCTAACCTCAATCTCATAAAGTATTTCATTGAGCCTATCCACAAGGCTATGCTCAACTTGAAGAGAGTTTGATTGTATTATTGAGCTTTATCCATGCTACCAAGTATTCCTATTACATTAGTATTAACACCCCATCATTTTAATCCAAGCATAGAGGCATAGGGCATCAATGGTCTTTGTATTGTATTACAAGTCTTCAATATGGAACCAATGACTCATGGCCATGAAGGAATGAATTCATGTCAATACTACATAAATATAGTTTAGTCTCCAGGCACCCATACACATTATCAATGTATATACAAGCTTAGAGCTCAACAAAAACATACATCACGGATATATACATGGCTCCACTATTTTCATGTATTGATTTGGTATGATTATGAGGTGTCTTTGGGAACCTCTCTCATAAGGAGAATAGTTTGTTAAGATGATTTTCCCATGTCTCCTTGAGGGCATCGAACACTACAAGATATAGGCCTCATATTGACGTTCAAAGTGAAGAAAATGTTCACACAAAATTTTCCCCCATCTTATTGGCATCTCCGTAGAACCATCCCTATTGGCATCACTATTGGCATTGCTATTTACATCGTTACGCAAATAACGACACAAATAGTGATGCCAATAGCGATGGTTTGTGATGCAAATTGCGATGCCAATAGCAATGCGTGTAGTAAATTTGTGATGCTAATAGCGACGATTATAGAGAAAAAAAAATATTTTAGGATAGCAAGTTGCCCTGCCACATGTAGCACTATGTGCTGCATTTACATACTACAAATGGATTACATGTAAAGTGTACAATGGTAGTCAAAATGAAGGCAAAATGTACTTTAACCCACAAAAATGATACATAAAATAAATACAAGATCACTTAATGAGAGCGCTCATGGAATCATGGCAAGATACAAAGGAGGATTATAACATAGTGCATAGAAAATGCCTACATAAATCACAGGACCAAAAAAGAAGAGGATGTGTGCTCCACGAATCCAAGCACGAGCTATAGATCCTCCCCATCCAAAAGCTCATCCCGATGCAAAGGAGCATTGAACGGACTCTGCTACAATAATGTATTTTAATTAAAAATAGTAACTATAGACAAGAAAGTGAGTGACTTATTGGGCCGCCGCGTTGTTGGAGGGGCTTTTTTCAAAAGGTTAAATTCGCTGAGGATCAGAGGTAGAAGGAAGTAGAGATAGGAGGTGGAAGATAAGAAAAAGAATAGACAAGAGAAAACCATGATAAAGACAAAGGACACTGAATTGAATCAATATGTATTGAAAGAACCTAAAATCCTTTGTCTAGCACTACTCATAAGCAGTCTCCACGCATTAGATCTCCTTGAGCCTCTTCGTAGACCAAAAACGTGCATAAAAATAACAACTTCTTCTCTACCACTCGGAACCCAAATCTAATGGCTGCAATGGCTTCGAAAGGGGGTAAAACTGCAGGATACCTGCTCAGGGATCTTCTAGTTTACTCCTTCTTGTTCTTCTTCCAACAAAGCGCAATTTTCAATATGTCAACAGCGATCGTGACCCGCGCGATTTCGCCAATCTTTCTTTTTTATGAAAAATCCCATAACTGGCCAAAAAAGAAACTTGTTTTTTGCATGTCATCCTAATCTAGAAGCTTTCCTAACTTTTTGCGATTTTTGCAATAAATAATATAAAAAATAGGCTAAATTTATCCAAAAATCTAGTATTTTTGGACAATCCATGCCACGGACACTAGCACTAATGACTCAAATGTCATTGACTCTCTTGATCACTTACCACAACAAAATTTATGAATACTAACTTTTACTATTGTATTTTTTTAGCAATCAATTTGGGCAATATTGGATAGATACTCATTGCTTTCTCTCTCCCATTCACACACACACTCCCTCACTTTCTTTCTCTCTGTTTTTTTCCTTTTACACTATCTTTATAATAGCGTTTGATGCTACTTTTAACTTTGGATCAATTGTTATTGTAGCAATCAATACAAGGTAGAGAAAAGACTTTGTAGCTCTAGGTTTTGATAAACAATGATTGAATCTTATATTCAGCATATCAACTTATAGGTAAATTCTCCCAATTTTTTATTATTTTAATTCATGCAAATATTTATATAGTTTTTGTTAAAAGAGATTCATCAATTAAATAATATACTCACAATTTTCTCATGTCTATACTTTCAATAGGTTTTGATGATCATAAGTTTCTAATCTATTGTTGTTACTACAATCAACGCAGTAGTATAGATATAATAACTCGTAGAAAAATTCTCTCTTTTATATTGCAAGAACTCATGAATAATTAGTTATTTTGGTTATTATTAAATTTCTATCTTTCTGTGAAATTTAGGTATTGTGTAAAATTTAGGTAAAGCACAAAACCCTTGATCAATTATTTTGCTGCGGTAAGTGATTTGTTTGTACTGGATTATCATGTTCGTTCAAGGCCTATTTATAAATATCCTTATCTGTGATTTTTTTCTAAATAGAACATAACCCTTTTCGATTCAATTTGTAAATAATCTCTTTATATTATACCCTTCTGTATATGTAAAATAATGTAAAAAAATGGTATGTTAAGAATACCTTATTTTGAACCCACGGGATGCACACATATATTCATGAGTAACTTATCTGAGTCTAATACATGGTCTTGAAAGTGCCATCAAGCAGGACATTTAGCCACTAAATGTACCAAAAAAACAACAATTCCTAGAGCCTTCTGTTCATACTGTTTGAGGAAGAATCATACACATGATATCTGCTCTCTAAAGGAGATACGCGAAAGAAGAAAGAATGATGAAGAAGCAAGATTCAACTTGCTTGAATCCAAAATGACAATGCAAGACATTAGACCAAAGCCTAGGGAGTTCACTACTAATTTTGGCCCAAGGAGGTTTCTCTCTCAGAGTTTCAGAGGACAACAGTCTGGCAGTGGCCAGGATCAGAAGTGGAGTGTTACAGATGTGGAGAAAAGGTTCATATCTCACTGAAATATCCAAACCCTAGAAGGTCTATGGACTACAAGCCCTTATGCAGTTGATGCAAAGGAAAAGGCCACATTGCAAAAGACTGTCCAAGTCCAACTCTTGTGAAAGCTAATATTGATACTCAATAGAAGGCCCAAGAACCTGCTTCCAATTTGATGAAATTGGAGGTTGCCATAATAACACGTGCAAAGAAAGGAGAACCCATAGTTCCAAAAGAGAATGTTCCGTCTGCCAAGATAGTGAAGTTCAACTTTCCTAGGGAGAAACAAAATAGTGTAGCACATAACAATGTAGTATAGAGTACTATAGATCCACAAAGAGCTATAGAGACAATTGCAGAGATAGGACCAAAGGTCCAGGAGATAGAGGATGCCGAAGTACCTTCTCAAGGAGATGAAGCATAGATGTTGCTGCTCCTAGAAGAAAAAGGAAAGATAAAAGGGGTGTGGCCCCATTCCCTAGCCAATTGGAGAAGCCCGTGGATCTTATCAAATAATATGACTTGGTCAAAGACCTGAGCAATTTTAAACCAAACCTAACATTCTGAAAGTTGCTAATGTTATCTCCTAGCTATCGAAATAAATTCAAAAGCATACTGACAAGAAGACGTAATGTAATTTGTAATCTTCTCTTGAAAACTGTTGAAATAATGAAAATCGATATTTGTTGGATTTGCGTACAATGTAGTTTGTCATAGGTGTCATTTATTATTGTTTTTTACATTTATCGAATTTATATGCAACACTGGTGCGCAGATCGGTCGCTGTATGCTCACGTAGTGAATCCCGGAAGGTCCCCAAGAACAATGAACTCTACCTTTTTGCACAAAAAACAATGTAAAAGCATGAACGACAAGAAGCAAGAGACCAATTGGGTTCAATCTCCCCCCATGCCTTGTGTGAGCGCTTCACAAAGCATGTATTTTATGTATATTTCCATCTTTATGCTCAATAATAGCCCAATTTACAAAAATATGACAAGCTTTTAGCTTTTGAGTTTGCTTTTCACAAAAATAGGAAATAAAGCTAATAGACGATGCCCATAGAGTCTGGCACACCCAATCTCAATGTCCAAATAGAAATAACATATCCGTGCGCATAGGCACATACAAAATAATAATAAATAATCGATGTCTCAATAAACATGACAAAATATAGGCGTGGCGCCTATCCAAATATAATCCATAGGTCGAATACTCGCTAGACTCCAATGCTTTCCTCCGCCACTGCTGCTATCTCTACACATCAACACTGAAGCATTCACAATCGTTAGTAAAATAATACAATTAAACCGACAAAAGTGAATACCTAGCAGTCTTCAGCTAAATAAATCAACTGGTTAGAACTAAATCCTAACCTTAATTTATTACGAGTGCGCACTCTAAACTCATAAACGTTTATTAATTTAATATGCATTTTGCGGAATCACCCGCTATGGAATCACCCATGTACACACTAAATTAATGAAACGCCCGAAAAGGACAGGCGTCCCCATCAACTTCTTGCACAAAGAATCCACTTTGTGTATGAGCCCCGGTCATCTAAGTTTACGGAATCCACCGTAAAATCTCACGGAATCCACCGTGGCACGGAATCCACCGTGGAATATGCCTCCTGGCATCATACCCCCGGGGTGGGATAGCAATTGACCTCAATTGCTATTAGCTCAATGTGGAGCTAACAGAGTGGGGAAAGCATTTAAGTCTCTAGTGTGCATCCATTGTGCTTCCTCTACAGGATGGTTCTTAAATTTTACTAGATATCTAGAATACCTTCGGCCAGTTCTAGTGGTCATATAATCAGTGTCTATTATAGCTTCTGGTTCAAGTATTTTAGTCTCTTCCTCTAATAAAGGTGGGTTTTCATAAACAGGGTGGACAGGTAATTGGCCTCTAAATGGTCTCAATAAACTAATGTGAAATGTATTATGAATTTTTCAATGAGATGGTAATTCTAACTTGAATGCATTATCATTAATTTTATGAATGATTCTAAATGGTCCATAGAATCTAGGAGCTAATTTGACAACTGGATGTCTATCTACACTTTGCAGTCTACGTTTTTCTATTCTCAGCCAAACATAATCATCAACTTTGAAATTCATGGCTTGTCTTTTCTTATTGGCTTGTTTGGTATATGATTGCTGGGCTTTAGCAATCATATCTTTAACCTCATCAAAAATATTATTATGCATACTAACAATATCATCAGCACTCTGAATTCTATTAGACAAAGATGCAACAGGTGTAGATAATCTATATCCATAAATGACTTCAAACGGTGCTTTCTTTGTAGATGTGTGCGGTGTATTGTTATATGCAAACTATAATAAATGCAAATGAGTGTCCCATGTCTGAGGTTTAGAGATAGTATATGCACGTAAAAGATCTAGAATGGTGTTGTTTGTGGCTTCTGTTTGTCCATTAGTTTCTGGATGAAATGCAGATGAGAAATCAATCTTTGTGCCTAGATTAGCAAACAGTGTAATCCAAAAATTGTTACAAAATCTAGAATCATGATCTGAAATAATCACTTTTGGCAATCCATGATTAGTAAAAACAGTTTTCAAAAATAACTGTGCTGCTTCTGATGCTGTTAAAGTTTTCTTACATGGAATGAAATATGCTTGCTTACTAAATCTATCTACAACTGTCCAAATCATATCATGGTTAGATTTAGTATTTGGTAAACCAGTAATGAAATCCATAGAAATATGTTCCCAAGGTTTAGATGGAATAGACAAAGGCCTTAGTAATCCATACTGTTTACCATGATGTCTCTTAACTCTTTGACACATCAAACATTCAAAAACGAAATTAGATACATCTGCATCCATATGCGGCCAATAAAAATCTTCAATTAACATACGTAATGTAGATATGATACCTCCATGACCTTGATATGGGGGACAATGAATTTCATTTAAAACAAAAGATCGGAATGGAATAGTAACACACAGTCTCTTTTCATAAAACATAAATCCATCATTATATGACAATGAATCAACAGGAATGAAATTATTTTGTACTAATTTATTCCAATCAGAATGAAAAGTAATATCCTGGCGATATGCATCTTTCATAGCAATCAAAGAATCAAAAGATATGACAGAAATATTATGAATTGCAGGTCTTCTACTCAATGCATCAGCAACTACATTTTCTTTTCCAGGTTGGTATTGAATGATAGGATGAAAACTTTGAATGAAGGAAGCTCATTTGATATGACGGTCAGAAATTTGGGGTTGGCTAAGTAAATGTCTAATGCTTTGCTGGTCGGTCTTTATCATGAATTCTGAACCCATTAAGTAGTGTTTCCACTGTCTTAATGCTTGTACAACTGCTAATAGTTCTTTGTCATATGTGGAATATTTCAGCTCAGAGGGTTTCAGCTTACGACTAGAATATGCTATTGGATGATTATCTTGCATTAGTATGGCTCCTATTCCTGATCCGCTAGCATCAGTCACAACTAGAAAGAATGGTCTATTAAAGTCAGGCAACTGTAAAACAGGGGCATTGGTTAATGCATGTTTCAGTAAGTCAAAGGATTTCTGTTGAGTTTTAGTCCATTGATAAACAATTCCTTTCTTGAGAAGTTTTGTTAATGGTAAAGCAAGTAATGAAAAATTACGTACAAACTTCCTATAGAAACTTGCAAGACCAAGGAATGAGCGTAACTCATGCACGTTTTTAGGAACATGCCAATTCAATATTGCATCAATTTTCTTAGGATCAACTTTAATTCCTTCAGATGATACAATATGACCTAAATACTCAATTTCTGTCTTAAAGAATTCACTCTTTTCAGGATTTGTAAACAATTGATTTTCTTTCAATAATTGAAAAACTAATGACAAATGCTCATAATGTTCTTTCTCATTTTGACTAAACACCAAAATATCATCAAAGAAAACAATCACACAGTACTGATATTTCAAAAAGATACGATTCATCATTCTATTGAAAGTGGCAGGTGCATTAGTCAATCCGAATGGCATGACTAAGAATTCGTAATGGCCAAACTGTGTTCTAAATGCAGTCTTAAATATGTCAGATTTATCTAGCCTCACCTGATGATATCCAGACTTAAGGTCAATTTTACTAAATATAGAAGATCCTTGCAGTTTGTCCATAAGGTCATCAACTCTAGGAATAGGATACCTATTCTTTACAGTGATCTTATTTAAAGCTCAGTAGTCAATACACATATGATAGGTATTATTCTTTTTCTTAACTAAGAGTACAGGTGCACCGAATGGAGAGCTGCTAGGTCGAATTAAACCTCTATTTAGTAATTCTTCAACTTGACTCTGGATTTCTTTTTGCTCTATCTGATTGTGCCTATATGGTGCTTTGCAAGGTGGTTGTGTGCCAAGGATTAAATCAATCTTATGGTCTTCTGGACGTGAAGGAGGTAAACCTGGTGGTAGGTCTTCTACAAAACAATCCTTAAAATATGCAAGAAATTCCTTATGCCTAGGGTGCATATGATTTTCCTTTGCTTGCAATTCATTCACCCAAATGAGATATGATTTACTACTCTTGCGTAATGCACGTTTTGCTTGAGTATGCGAAAGCAGTAGAAAAACATTAAATGCATGCATACCATATAATGTAATAGATTTTCCTTGAAAATTAATATTCATTGTGTGTGTGGAATAATCTATATTTGGATTATGCTGGTGTCGCCAAGGCATTCCTAAAATAATGTCACTTGACTGTAATGGAACAACTAAGAAATTTCTTCTTTCAGTGTATGAACCAATTTGAATCTCTAAATCTTGAACTTCTTGTGTACCATTATACCTAGTACCTAAAAATGCAGCTTTTATGCGATAATGCGTAGGTACAGTCTGTAATTTCAATTCCTTTACTAATTTTGCTGAAATAAAATCATGAGTACTACCGTCATCATGCAAGATAGTCTTTTCCTTTCCATGCACCAAGCATTTCATAGTCAATAATGAATGTGGAGTAGGCATACCTGGTAAAGTGTCGGAAGTAGTAGTAGTGTCATCATCATCTTCAGTGAAATCAGGCATATCCTCATGCTTGTCTTCGTCCATGGCTCCAAGATAGTTGATATGAGCTGGTGGCTTCTTTGAATGACAATTTGCTGCGAGATGTCCGGGATGGTGACATTTATAGCATACTATTGGCTTGGTTTTGGTTACATTATTTGCAATGGCTGGGAGTCTGGGTACATTTGGATTTGCTTGTGGAATAGGCTCAGGATTTGGATTGACATTGGATGGTAATGCAGGTGGTTTAGCCCAATTCTTGCGAAAAGATGGTGAAGAGAAACGACCTGGATTAAACCTTCTAAAATTGGAATTGAATTGTTTAGATCCATAATTACCATTGGCTTGGAATTGCTGTGGTCGTCTGTCTCTACCGCGTAACTTATCTTCAGTGTCGTGAGCTAGTGAGATGGCGTCTTCAAGGGTAGCAGGCTTGAACATGTTCACTTCAGCGTAGTAATGTCCAAGAAGTCCAGACATATACTTCCGCTTATGTGTCGTCTGTGGTATGTCTTCAAGCATGCGTAGCTGTAGGAGTGCATTCCAAAAACGCTCTGTATACTGTGGTATAGGCTCACGATCCCGTTGTTGAAGTTAATCCCATTGCTTGATAGCCTTCTCATGAAATTGCGGTGGAAGGAAATTCTGCATGAACTTCTTCTTGAAATCTTCCCAAGTAGCAGGACATTCTATGCTCTTGCGTACTACAGTCCACCAAAGTGATGCTCTGTCTGCCAAATGATTAGTAACACACTTGATTTTATATTTTTCTGGATAGGTTTCCTCATGGAAATAGTCATCAAACTGGCTAATAAAGGATAAAACAGTCTTTCCTTCTCGTATGCCATTGAAAGTGCGAAATTTGAAACTTCGTTTACTTATCTTTGATTCCTTGTGAATGGTTTGAGCTTCAAGAGTGGCGTCGATGGTACGTCGAATCAAATCTTCAGCTTGAGGTTCTTCTTTGTCGGTAGACGCTCTTTGTAATTTTGTCAATTGCGCTTGCAATGCTTGCCTAGCCCTTCGTTCTTCTTCCAATTGCAGCATAATTAGATCCAGCTTTTGTTCCATGGTAGGCTCAGGTAGGTCGTCTTCAGCCATAGGATCATCCATATGTGGTGTAGTCATCCTGTAAAACTCAAAAGACCTTTCTCACTCAAAATCAGGTTAGCGGGATGAGCGTAGCTCAAATTCGGGGTTACAAGGCTATGTGTTTTTGGGTATTTCTTTCTCAATTTTCAGAAAATCTACAATATTTACTTCTTCCTATGCTGAAAATACTTCAGCAAACCTGCGTATGGGTAGAATACCTTGCTACGAACAACTTTGCAGTTCGGAGTTTCTGCGCAGGAACAGCTCTTCTAGGAGTTTTGAGCACTAGTCAGTTCTGACTGCAGTTGACTGGTCTGACTTGCAGAGTTGCAGACTTAGCCGACTTACTGAGTTGCAGACTTAGCCAACTTGGTGAACTTGCAGGACTTGATTATAGTCGACTTGCAGGACTTGATTTTGGAAGTGCAGGACCTGAAGTTTGGTGATTTGCTTGCTTTGTATGACTTGATGAAGGCTTAATGTCTTAAGCTTAATAGCTTAAGCTTAAGAAAGAAGCTTAATGGGGGCAGCACGGCGCAAATCGTGGGGGGGGGAGGGGGCGTTTTTCTTCACGACGAAAAACGCAGCCAGATCTTCAGATATCTCGCTGACGATTTGTTGATTTTAAGGATTATAAAGCTCCTTCTAAAGCTTAAGTCAAGCTTTAACTTGAGAGAGAGAAGAGATATGAAGTTTTCTCACAGTATATCCACAACTTTGGTGAAGGAGATGATTGTGTGGTCCTCTGCCTGTACAGCCTGGTCCTTCACGATCTGACAGTAGAAACAAGGGTTCTTGATCGCCAGAAGTCTGCCTGTATCGACGGTTCGCGACGAGATTGACTGTAGAGCCCGATCGTTCCAGGAGCTCCGCCTTTGCACAAGATGGGTAGCGATTGGAAGCTCTTGATCTCAGCTCCGCTCTGATACCACTGGTGCGCAGATCGGTCGCTGTATGCTCAGGTAGTGAATCCCGGAAGGTCCCCAAGAACAATGAACTCTACCTTTTTGCACAAAAAACAATGTAAAAGCATGAACGACAAGAAGCAAGAGACCAATTGGGTTCAATCTCCCCCCATGCCTTGTGTGAGCGCTTCACAAAGCATGTATTTTATGTATATTTTCATCTTTATGCTCAATAATAACCAAATTTACAAAAATATGACAAGATTTTAGCTTTTGAGTTTGCTTTCTACAAAAATAGGAAATAAAGCTAATAGATGGTGCCCATAGAGTCTGGCACACCCAATCTCAATGTCCAAATAGAAATAACATATCCGTGCGCATAGGCGCATACAAAATAATAATAAATAATCGATGTCTCAATAAACATGACAAAATATAGGCGTGGCGCCTATCAAAATATAATCCATAGGTCGAATACTCGCTAGACTCCAATGCTTTCCTCCGCCACTGCTGCTATCTCTACACATCAACTGAAGCATTCACAATCGTTAGTAAAATAATACAATTAAACCGACAAAAGTGAATGCCTAGCAGTCTTCAGCTAAATAAATCAACTGGTTAGAAATAAATCCTAAATTTAATTTATTACGAGTGCGCACTCTAAACTCATAAACGTTTATTAATTTAATATGCATTTTGCGGAATCACCCGCTATGGAATCACCCATGTACACACTAAATTAATGAAACGCCCGAAAAGGACAGGCGTCCCCATCAACTTCTCGCACAAAGAATCCACTTTGTGTATGAGCCCCGGTCATCTAAGTTTACGGAATCCACCGTAAAATCTCATGGAATCCACCGTGGAATATGCCTCCTGGCATCAAACACGATTCGTACCCTAAATTTAATACGTAGTGATTTATCGAGTTTGTGCGCAATATGTATTTGTTCGAATGCATGTAATGATAACTCAAAGACATAAATAAAACAAATAACAAGTGAATAAACAAAAATAAGACGTGCCAAAAAAATTGTATTTGTATTCATAACATTTTACATGGGATCCATTACAACTAGGATTTTACAAAATCTCTTTGGAAGCTACATTTCGTATATGTTTTGGTAGTACATCCCTATTGTTGTTAATCTTCACGAGGACTATCCTTCCATCACCGAAAGAATGTCACTATCCGAAAATCCCTATTGGTGATGGTGACTCTCCTTGCATGTACTGCTACATAGATCGAGTCTCCAAACAAGTCGATGACGTTAGCTTCAGCAGCTTCCTATACTGCAAGGAGGGCTTGGGCAGTCCAGCGATTGGGTTGTTGCAAGGGTGTTCCATTTCAGAAGTGCCTCCTATTGTTCTTAATGAGTATGCCATGTTGTCCATAATCTCATACACTAGCTTTTGGAATGGAGCCTTTGGTATCAAGAGATGCCTGGTCTTTTGGTAATGGCGGATCTCACGAAGAGCCACTGTGCCTGGCTTTCATCAACGCTTGTGATGCTGGCGTGGTGGAGCTAGGGGAGGTGGCCTCTACATAGGATTTCTAGGGGGGTGCCTCCGAGCCGCTTGCTTAGTGGGTGCCATGTCTTTTAGGAGAGAAAACCCAAAACTCAAAAGTGAAATGTGTAAAATGAGCTGAAACTTTAAACTTATAGCAAAACTTTCAAAAAACCCTTAAACCTAAATTAATGTATCCAGGCTTTGGAAAAATATGACCAGTGATCCGATTGACATGAAATTTTACTTGTGGCCTCCTTTAGGGTACATCAACTACAAAAAAAAAAGCCTCATTAGAAGTCTCTGGGACATCTGTCCGGAGGCTCGCGTCTAGGACCCTGAATCTAGGGGGCCAATTTTTTTATATCCTTGAGTTTTAATGATGCCCGGCATGTGGGTGAAGTTTCACCAAATTTTGATTTATGAAATCGACAGTTCAATCATTTTTTGAAAAAGCATTAACTGGATTATACTTCACTGATAACATAAAAACTCACCACCGCACCGAGTGTACACAACTACAAATTAAATGTGTTCACAAAAAGTAAGTCATGGGTCAAATGGAATATCGCATATCAGATATATTATTGCCAAATCGCTAAATACAGCAAAGATATAGTGCATCGGCCCATGTACAACTGATCACTGATGTGTGTGTGATTGCGCATTGAATTTATCCTTAACAAAACTACTCTCAAAATTAGAAACTTGAAAATGCACACAATGTAAATCATGGCAAAATATAATATCAAATATCAAATTTAGCATTACGAAACCATGAAATACACGGTAGATAGTGCATTGCACGAAGTACAACTAGAGCTAGGCAAATTTTAGCTCCATTTTGTAGACAACTTCTATCAAATACTTGAAGGTCTATTGGAAATATAAACCAAAACTAAGCTCCTTACAATCTACAACCAAACGTGAGCTTAAAACATAGATCCAATTACAAGGTAGCTTCTCAAAGCGTATTGTTGACATTAAGATTAAATGCATCCTTGTTGTTGCAGATCCTACGAACAAGAACCATATCTATGGGCTTAATAGTGATACGTCGGGCATGAATGGCTAAAAATTGAGAATCATCTATTAGATCAATCTAGTAACTTTTAGCTGCTTCTTGGAGAGCAAGCAAGGCTTGGCTTGACCATCGCCTGCATTCCTTGCCTCGTTCCTTAAAAAGAACTTGTGATAATGCTCTAACTACAAATCTTGCAGTATTTCTCGCACGAACCTAGAGAATGGTGCCTTACGAATAATCAAGTTGGAACTATTCTAGAATTTCCTTATCTCACGTAGCGCAGCTGTGTGTGGCCTCCATCTTCGCTTCTTATGTGTTGAAGGATATATATTACCAGCTGGAGCAGTAGCGGGAGGTGGAGAAACTGGAGCACGTGGACCACCATTTTTGGACAATGGCAAACCATCATTATTGACCACACTAGGGCCACCATTGTTGGATATAGTAGCATCACCATTATTAGCTGCAGTAGGGTCATTGTTGTTAGCCACCAAGGGACCTTTGTCACTCACAGTACGCTCACTAGATTTGGAAGAGTGTTGAGCTCTTGCTCTTGTAGGTGCCTTCTTGCAGATAGGAAACTTAGAACATGCCATGGTTGTCATAATAAAGGATAGAAAGGTGGAGGGTAGAGTGAAGAGTAATGCGAAAAAATGAAAGGAGAGACTTGACTTAACTATGAAACTTTTAAACTTACTGTGGTGTAAATGAACTTTAAAATTAAAATACATAGTTCAAAATCAACTTTGAAAAACATAGTGTCAAACCTTCGAAATTTTTAACAAAATTTGCAAGACATCTCATGTTAAAGGTAAGAGTATTGATGTGTCATATCCTGGGTACCTATGCTCTCTTGTGGACTCTAAATGCATCAAAAGTATTATCTTTATTTAGGTCTCCATTTCTTGTAATTTTTCACTTGGGTTGCTAACCATTTTGCGTGGCATTGTCTAGCTGTGCGGGTACCTATGCTCTCTTGTGGACTCTAAATGCATCAAAAGTATTATCTTTATTTAGGTCTCCATTTCTTGTAATTCTTCACTTGGGTTGCTAACCATTTTGCATGGCATTGTCTAGTTGTGCTGTTTTCATATCTTGCTTTTCTCACTTCATGTATTGTCCTACTTATAAATTCTTCTTGAGAGCTTTTGGACTTCTTTTCTTTTTTCTTGTATCATATCTCTAATCTCCTATACCACCATTGTAATAATTGCCTCATACAATTGGAATCATTGATGCCACCTCCATGATCAGTTGCCTTTTGAAAAGCACAGCGAGCTTGCCAATGAGATCGTTCCATGCCTTGAGTTGGCCATACTGCCAAAATTCCTTGATCTGCAAAGTATGGACCATGTGCTTCAAGTATATGGTGCATAAGAAGAGATATTAGAAACCTAAAATAATTCAAAATGATGATATTTTTTTGGAATGGTGACAATACTGACCATGTGGTGTGTTATACTACTTATAGTCCATGCCTCCACCATGGACTTATGAAATTTAGCAACTGTCTCTTTAAATGTATTGGCATCACCATCCCTAAACCTCAACTTTTGTAAGAGAGTTCCTAATTTATCTAGGTGTATCCAAAAACTAGAGCTTTGAGAGAGAATGAAGAAATGCATAGAGATAGGCATATATACTTGTCCAAAAACAATAAACATTTACAAGGAAACTCTCGAGTCAAAAAGGCGTCTCTGGGTAAAAAATAATCTTAAAATATGATGTGTACGTAATTTTATATTGTTTTTTAACTTCCGCCCTTTTAAGAAGAAATAATGAGAATGATTTTAATATATTTGCATATTAAAAAGTCATGAGGGCATTAAAGAGTCGTATATTAATGATTGTCTTTGTTTTTACAAAAAATAGAATTGTATTTTTTTTTGTTATGAGGATTTTGAGAAAAAGTGACCTTACCCTACAGTTTGAAAATAAAATAATAGGATAAATCTTTTGAAAATATAAATACAAGATTTGGTTGATTGTAGAAGATCTCTTATTCTAATATTATTTTGGAATCTCTTTTTAGAGAGAGAGAGGTGAGAGAAACCCCTTAAGGGGCAAAAAAGAGAGTCCATATTTCTCCTAATGGAAGGAAGTCGATTTGCCTTCACTAAACCTGATTTTTTATGGAAATGTGAGTAAATACATGGGTTCTCCTACTAGGAAGAATCTTTGGTACTGTAAGAGGACAAAAGACTTTGCAAGGAAGAAACCGAAACATATATTGTTGGCTCCTAATATACTTGAGAAGATGGCACCCCATGTCAAAGAATAGGACTTGGCAAAGAAGAGTTCGCAATGCTTAGCAAGCCATCCCCTCCAAGAAACTAAACTTCATGTTATGGAAGGTGGTCATGAAGAAGCTTCCAACAGAAGAAGATGGAAAAAGCTCATGTGAATTTCACCACTTTTCCTAATTGGAGGTATAAGAAAGAATTTATCAAGCACCTCATGTGGGTCTTTCAAAGAGGTCGAAGCTTATGGAAGCATATTGAACCATGGGTTCGCAAAGTTGGTTTTGTTGATGCAATCAATAACAAACTAATTCTCTTTGGACACTAAAGCAAATTGGATGAGTCAATGAATCAATAGCAAACTAATTCTCTTTAGACACTAAAACATAGTGGATGAGTAGTCAATGAATCAATAGTAAACTAATTCTCTTTGGACACTAAAGCACATTGGATGAGTAGTCAATGAAACTCTAGAATGTTCTAAGAGATGTCACTATGCAAGAAATTTGGAGGCTAAGGAATGATAAGGTCTCCCCAAAGGATAGATGGGACATGACTAGGAGTGAGATTTTCACTATTGTGAAAGGTTTCAAAACGGTAGACAATGTATTCCAAGTTTTTGTCAAGGATCTCTCTAAGGCATAAGACTATGTAAGCTTGAAGTTGGCACTAGTTCTTGTAAATATTTCATTTTCTTCATAATATTATTAACCGCATTATTTTAAACTGAACAAGAGGATTGCCTGTTTACTCCAATTCAAGAGTACTAAAATTTGATATCTTATATGACGTATACAATGGCGTTTATTAGCAATGCCATATATGATAGGAGTGTTGGTGAAACAAGGAAGAACTAGACTCAAGTACCATATGCAATCTAGGACTAAAGAGTCAAGCCGTTCAGGATGAGATGTACAAAGAAAGCAGGGACGGTGAAGGGAAGATGGTGTCTAGCATGGAAGCATGATCAGTATGCGGCCAGTGAATAGCCGCTGGCCGTAATTCTTGAATCGGAGGTAAGCAGCATCCATGTACTGCAAGCTGAATCTGCCTAGAGGCGCTCGGCCGAGAGAATCCGAGCTCTGCTATCAACATCTATGGATGGTAGCAGAGAATGAAGATGGGGTTCGATGGGAATGCTGCAGCTGAATGTTGCTATATTTACCTGAAGTTTCCTAGGAAGCTGGGCCAGGCGTAGTAGGATCGGCAACAAAGAGAGAGAGGAGGAAGCCAGTGGCAGTGCCACCTGTAGGCTGTAGTTGCAAATACCTGCACGGGAGGTAGATACAGTGCGTATATGCAGACGTGTGCTCACTCTGATTAAGAAGGAGACCTTTTCTCCGCTTACGTGCATACCCGTGAGTCTGTGAAACGTGTGTGAGGGACTCGAGAGAGATTCACGAGTCAGGATTTTCTACTTATAAAGTTATAATTGATGCACGAATTACGAATAAGGATGATAAAACTTGAGTTGCCGGTGTCGAAAATTAACGCCACTTCGGCAACATTTAACCCATGAGGTCGTCCCGGGATGAATTTTCACATCTGCGCAGTCTTCATATTATTATTATTATCATCATCTTGAATCGGTCCGGGAAGTGGCATAACGCTGCTCAAGCGATGAAAGGTGACCCAGAGTAAAACACTCAATTACGATCCTGGGTCAAAAGCGACCACACAGTAATTAGTCAAAAGCCAATATGAGAGAAAGTATCATGCATTCTGCGAACAGGCGATATCACGTATGAATTCAAGAGAAAACTGCGAAGGAGGGAGATATCACGTATGAATTCACACATGACGTCGTAATCAGCACTGCGAAGGAGGGCGATATCACGTATGAATTCACACATGACGTCCTAATCAGCTATAAGTGCATCCCAGCTGCTACATGTAAATTTGAGCGCATGTGACAGTATAGTCCCACATCGAAGATACCCGCGTATCGACAACACGCCTCTCTCCGTCTTCTAGTACTTGATCCTTCTAATTCCACATGATCTCTTCACCGGCTCTTGCAGCAGCAGCTATGGCGGCTGCAATAATCATAAAAGCCAGGCTCATATTCGATCGCATGCGCCAATCGTTTAGAAAACATCGACACCGTGGCTGCATCCCTGTGTTGCTACTTTACTCATCATCATCACCATATTCATTACCATCCTCATCAGGCGCAGAGGCAGATAATTGTCCTTATAAGGATTGCTACACGACAAAGCGCTTTATCTCCATTGCCCACCTGCAGCACCCCCTTCTCTCTTCCCTCCTACGAGCCTCCGCCCAACAGTTTGGCTACTCTGATTACTCGGGTCCCCTCCGACTTCTCATCGACCCCCCTTCTTTCCACCACCTCATCTCCTCCATTGATCGTCAACTTCCTATTGGCCACCACAACTTGCTCATCAGGACGAGTGACCACTGGCCTTTCTCATGACTCCAAGGAGTTCATCAATCCTTTTGAGGAGGCCCACGCTCTCCACAATTGCTGATCCAGCTTTAACATCCATTCACCTCTACCCAAGGGCCCTGTAATTGGTTTGATTGTTCATTATGATGTCTCATATCCAATCCAATCTTAATTGCTGCTCTAGCTTTAACATCCATTCACCTCCACCCAAGAGCCTAGTAATTGGTTTGATTGGTTCATTATGATGTCTCATATCCAATCCAATCTCAATTCATCGTGAGACATCACTTCATTGGAGAATAGTGCAAGACAAGTGATGACTAGCTTTCTCATGTCCAGTCCAAGGAAATTGAAGTTCATCAACCGTTAGACAATTGTTGGTCTAGCTTTAACATCCATTCGCATCTACCCAACTATCGAGTAATTGGTTTGATTGGTTCATTATGATGTCACACATTGAATTATAATTCATGGAGAGATATCACTTCAGTGGACAACTGCCTACACCATCGCCCATCACTCTGGTCATCATTCAGCTAATCAACAATTGCATCATGGCCATGGGTTAATTCCATTTGGTAAAAACAATGTAAGCAAGTTCTTTACCATGGGTCCACATGAACAAGAGCCAAAACCAAACCTTAATGTTAGATCAATTATCAAAGAGAGAGTGCAAACATGTTTGCTTCAAATGTAAGTAATTTCCAAGCAGGGCTCTACATGATTATAAGGCTAAGACTAAATTTGAAATGAAGTTGGATTACATTTGTAAAGAGAACTTACACTTCCAATGGTTTAACGTGATTGTCCAAGTAATGCACACATGTGCAAACCTACATGTGGTGCACAATGACATGCACGTGGTTGGGATACACCATACCTCATGATCAATTTTGTGCAAAATTTCCTATGAACTCTCATGCACATGTTTGCATGTTAGACTATAATTTGCCATATCAAAGTTGTGTAGATACATGGAATTCTTAATCATATGTTCTCATTTTAAATCATTTGAATTCTCTTTCAAACACAATTGTAAAACTTTTGGGTAGTAATCCATCTTAAGAGAAACATTTGAAATCTTTTCGAATATTATCTCAAAAATTTCGTATTTTTCCTATATTTGTCAGAATTTAGGCTCTCATAAAATCATATGAAAATGGATAATTTTTTAAAATCACAATGTTCTCATAAAATCATATTAAAAGTGCTAGTTTTTTAAAAATTCTATTACAATGGTTATCCTAAAAAGTAGCGCGACTTTAAAAAGGAAAGTTAGAAAGAACTATAAGAGAAAACTAAAACTTTTATCTATCATATATAACTTGCTTTTTACTATGCAACTCCACATCCATATGGCATTGAGATTTCACAATGGTTTCTAAATTTGGATTAGTTGAAAAATTGTTGACAATTGCAACAATTAAAGCTTAGAAAAGAAGGCAAGGTTTCCTTATTGCAAGACATTCACACTTTTTTATCTTCTTGGCCTTTAGATAAACTTGCACTGGATTGTAACCTAAGGACTTGTTTAAAATGTTGCATGTTGTCTTACCTACTACATGTTTCAACATTTTCTGTATTTAAGATAAGGGGCAATTGTCCCTTTTAATCATTTCATTAATGTTCTTCTTGTTGACCCATGTTATCATATTTCATTAGTGATGTATGTGAATAGACTTACAACCATCAAGACACTTTTTATGCTCCTTAGGAAGTCTTTTATTCGTGGCCTTGTATATATCCCTATTAACTCTATGGCATACTCACTCTCTTGTGTAGAGTCATGAATGTCCTCCACTTGGTTTCCTCCAATCAAGATGAGATTTGATGAACATTTCCAAGTCAAATATAAAATTCCCAGTAGTGTGTAGGCTATTTTGTCATATCTTTTTTATTTGGGATCATTTAAGCCCTTCGTTCCACTATTGCTAGTACCACATAGGCTATTTTTTCCTTTCATGTAGAATTTTTTATAGCCATCATATCTGTAGATAATGGCTTGTATAATCTGCTTTGTAATGTGCTATTAGCATAGATTGATTTTGGGTATATTTTTATCTCTACATGCAACTTTTGCATCAACTGCAATTGATGGCCATGGCTGGGAGCATTGATTTATTCCATATGTTGATTGTTGAGGACAACTTGTTGGATAGAACCAACGATTCTATGTGGATGTATATGAGAGTTGTAGCATAGTAATATGTGAGCTATTGAGTAAGTTCCTAGCTAGCTTGTTTTAGTTTTATAGAAAGGATTTTTGGTTTTGAAAAGGTGAACAGAATTGTCTTTTTAAATGTGGGAATAACTTGTCATCATGAAGTAGTAATGATGTGGTTACCATGTTGGTGAGCCATGCTGTGTGCGTGTGTGTGTCAAGGTGATGCTTTTCCTTCTCTCCTACCACTTTCCAATTAGGCTTCAAAAGAAAAAGGTGAAGGAGAACTTGCATATAGGGCTCTCTCTCTCTCTCTCTCTCTCTCTCTCTCTCTCTCTCTCTCTCTCTCTCTCTCTCTCTCTCTCTCTCTCTCTCTCTCTCTCTCTCTCTCTCTCTCTCTCTCTCTCACTCTCACGCACATGCACATGCACACGCACACGCATACGCACACGCACACACACATGCACACACACATGTATGTGTGATCTATAGTATTGCCGAGCTAGTTTGTAAAGGAGTAAGGAAATGGCATCTAGTGACAAGCATCCTATATTTTGCACCATGAAGGAGGAATTCCATGTTATACATGGTCTAACAATGGTTGGGATAAACCTATGCCAATTTAAGACGAGTCCGAGGAGACAAAGATATTCTAAAAGAGCTTTGCCTTGCTATATTCAAGGAGCATCACTTTGGGAAAGGGTCGATCATAGCAAGACTTGTTCTTGATGAGCTCAAGGATGAAGTGAGGGCTTTGCACATGAAAATTTATTAGGAGGAGAAAAATACAAATGGTGAGTTGAGCATTGCCTTTGCAAAAGGATTAGCATTCCATTTTGGGGTTGATGAAATGCCTCCGGGAAATGAGTTGCATGGGCAATATTAACAAAGGAGGCCATGAAGATATCATCTACATGAGGGGAACTTGAAAAGAAAATGAGAAGATGGCTATTAGCAAGCCTTGCACATGATGAGCCAAGCTTAGAGCATGCTAATAACAAATACCAACATAACACAAAGGAACTAAACTTCACTACATGTGACATGGGTTGTTCTTGGCTAGTAGGAGATGATGTTGACTCTATGGTAACGAATGTAGAGTCCCTTTTTTAAAAGATAATGGTGAGGATGCAACTAGTGCAAAAACAAATCATGGTGGCAAAAGAAGTTTATGAAAAAGTATAGCACAATTAGTATGTCAAGGAGGGTCTCTTAAAGGAAATTAAAGCTACCAAATTTTGAGGAGACCTTAGAAATGACAATATATTAGTTATTGAGATTGAAAATAATGTGGTAGATTGAAGCTCACAAGGAGAAACTTGGTGAGCTTGAAGAGGATGTCAAATATGAAAAGGTTTGACAACATGTTTCTAATGCCCAAATACAACCCCGTAGTGTTAATATGCCAATGCATGCACATCCATGTCAAGAAGGTACAAATCGGATCCCGATATGGTAGTGGCTTTTATGTAGGATGAATTCAAAAACAACAAGGAAGAGCTAGTTAGGCTAGAAGGGCAAGCTCATTTCTTGACCCATCTAAGTGATTATGGATAATTCTCCACACCAATTACCCCTCTTGCACCAAAACTGGCTACAAGACAATGTTGATATTTGAGGCTACAAAATGCTCAACTTGTGGTTAAGGGTTTGCCAATCATGATATGGTAGGAGTATCCATGCTTCCTTGTAGGAATCCTTATGATATGTATTGTTTTGGTATGTTGTGTTGGAGGGGGGGACCAATGCACTACATGAGGCTGCAACAAGCACATATCGAAAGAAGCAAAGAAATATTTTTTTGGCACTTTGATGACACATCCAAGTAGTACTTTAAAAAAACTCAAGAGTAAGGTACACCTTACTTGATGGTTTTGTGATTGATTACTTACTGAATTTGTTTTAGTTTGATTGGGCTTTATGCTAGCAAGACATACTAGGATAGCATTGGCAAGGTAACTAGCCTCAATGGTATCATGTAAGACAACCACATGTTTAGTAGCTAGATTATATGACTAAGCTAGCCAAATCATCTAGCTTAGCTTATATGTTACTACGCAAGCTAGTTAGCTAAGTTTTCTAGTCATGGTTGCTAGAAAAGTTTGGTACTTAAATTAGTTGGAAAATCTAGCTATTCAAACTAGCCTATCTAGTTAATCTAGTGAAAGAAGGTAGGTAGTTAGGTAGCTACTATCATATTAGATTTCTATCTTTCTAGCTAGCTACTACCATTTTAGCTAGCTGTTGTAATGTTAACTAGCTACTAACTAGCTTACATTTTAGTAGCTAGAATATGTATTGGCTAGCTAGCTGGTTGGCTTGCTAGGTAATAGGTGCCTAGCTATGTAAGTGGTGGTCTTCCCACCATGAGTGTGTATATCTAGTTGGTTTCCTATCTTATTTTTTACTAGTTAAATTATCTAGTTTAGATACTAAGTGCCTAGGTTCTTTTAGTTATCTGAAGTCTACATACTAGTTACAATAAGAAGCTTGCCAATTAGCTAATAGTATACATGACTAACTAAGTATTGGCTATCAATTAGCTAACTCCTAATTAAATTCCAGCTATAATTGAGGCATACATGGCTTTCTGTAAGACAGTCCATTAGTTCACATATCTCTAGTCTCTACACCTAAAGAGTCAAGCATACTATCTCCATCAGTTGATGCTTATATATTCTAAGGATAAACTTCAAAGTGGCATTCTATTTGTAATTTGTTTGCATATGTGACTTTTTTCTTGACTCTTATGTTTGTTAATGTAAGGATCTATTTATTCCAAGTTGGCTTAATTAATCAATGTAATTTATCACTTGATGGTATTTTAAATCCTACAGGCATACCTATTTTTTAAAGAAAACACCTAGGAAAAGCTTTGAAGCCAAAAAATGTACATATGTAGCAGAACAATGTGAGCGCATTGACTATAATTCAGAATTAATTTTCTACCAATGAGGTTTTAGGTAGTTGTTTATTTGGTAAAGTGGTAGCCATCATTTTTTTCTTAGAATCATTCTTGATCATGTCTCTTTTGGAATTCTATGGGTACTATAAATAGGATAGAGGATGTTGAAGCAAATTGAGATTAAACACTTGAAGCGATGGCTAGCAAGCTAAAAAGGAGCAAGAAATGTTGTTCTATTGTTGTAAGCAAATCCCTACTCTCTAGCCAAGAATGGAAATAAGGAGGAGTTTTGGAGTAGGTAGAATAGTTGTGACCACTATGTAGCCAATGCAACCACCCTATACCTCTCATGGCTGATTGAAGCCCTTTTAAAGGGTACCCCAATTGTAAAGGTAGAACCACATGTAGTCACGTTTTTTGTAATGATAATTTTGTTGGCCCAATCTAGGAAGTCTGCGTTTTATTGTGCTTGCACCACTCCATATAGAGAGTAGCAAATAATATTCTACGTAAGGGTAAAGTTCAAATGTCATTTTTTTTGTAATTTCTTTATGTATGTGTGTTTCTCCTTAACTCTTATGCTTGTTGATGCAAGGATTTGTTTATCACAAGTTTGGATAATGAATAAGGGAAGGCTAGTCACAAATTGTGGATGTTGGAGCTCCCACATCTTGTGTCTCTCTCTCTTGCTTGCTCTCTTTCTCCATCAGCTATAGGTCACACCTCTAGTGCTTCCTCTTGCTCATGCTTACTTAGGCTTCTCCCTTCAATTGGTATCAGAGCCCTTGAGCGAGGAGATTCATCAATGATTACTTTAGCCCATGACAATACCTATGATCTCAAGATTTATGGTAGCCATGGTTTCTTCCATTCAAGGTGGGCATTGATCTCTCACTTCTTCCTAAATTATTAAGGCTTGTCCAATGGATCCTTTTGAGTGTATTGAGCATTTTTATCACCACCATAGTGCTCAAAATAACCACCAATCCATCAACATCTATTCATGTTGTTTATGCTATTATTTCAAGTAGTATTGATAGCACAATTCACTCATGTTGGTAGCTTACTACTCATTTTGGTTGCTCTTAACACACTTGGATGATCATTAAGAACTTCCTAGCACTCATAGCTAGTGTTTGAGCTTCATTGGATGTGGCATTGATCAATCATTACAGGCTATAAAGCAGACAAGTTTGCTATATTACTCCATGATAGCCTATCTCTAAATGCCTATGGCTCACACCATGCTTATGTGATATGCTCTTAATGCTTTGAAGTTATGAGTATGTACTAAGGGTGTGATTGGATTGATTTGACCTTATATTAGCTAAGTTTTAGTAGGGTTTTCACTACTAGAATACAATAACCAAGAAGCTATTTGATTGTGAAGGCTCTTTTCCTTACATCCTAAAGCTTTCTTATGGTTCAGTTCATGTCTATTAGTGTTGGGATCAGCGCCAAATCTTTGTAAATGTCTTAAAAATGTTTTTTGAAAGCATTGTGCTAATTTAACTCAAATTTAGAGGTCATTTCATTGCTATACATAGTGAGAAGTAAGCACTTATCTAGGATATGGCTATTCCTGTTATGTTTTTATTTGAAGATACACAAGTACATCGCTTAGATGTATTAATATCTATCATTTATGTATGCATCACGATAGGTATATGGTGACACTTGAGCTTTGCATTTGAGCTTAGTTACATATCTTAGAGCTTTGTGAGTTGCTACCATGGTCATATACTTACACACTTGAAGATCTTATTGGGTTTTATGTACTTGATGTATCATGGATGCTTGGATGTCATGTATATGATCTATTTGCAAAGAGCTTTGGATTTACACAATTGAGCTTGAGCTTTTTTCACTCAGACTATGGCACTCATTGAGATATATATATTCTCTCTTGATGCTTCTTGGATGCAGTTACCTTTTAGTTGTTTGATTTGATTCATGTGTTGGTTGCGCCCTTGTCTCTATCAAAGTAATGTGAATGATGTATACATACTTCTTGGCTATGTACTACTGATCTTTGTTACCCTTGCTCAATTAGTTATGCATTTGGTAGCTCTCTTTTATTCATTGTGAGACCTACTACATGCATGATGTCTATGCCTACTAGATGTATGGTTTACTAACACTTTGAGATTGGGATAGATCATGGTACTCGTTGCATTCCTAGTCACTACTACTAGCTTCTCTTACATATCCCATTTGTTGCCAAATAAACATTGTAGTTTGAGGTTGGATTTTCTTGATTGATTTCCCATATTTTTTCTTGGATTCACTATTGCATTTAGTACAGAATTTTTGTAATTGTAGTTTTATGCATTATTATTATGAGAGAATATATTTTGACTTACAATTTATTACTAGTAGCTAGTGGATAGCCCTATAATTTGGTGGTTTTTTTGTTTAGATCTTGTCTTGGATATGATTTGGGATTGCTTTATAGTCATTCACAATAGCCCATCTTCTTTTACTATGCTTTCTTTTATTAGTACAATGGTCAGTGTATCAAATGATAATGCTAGCTTTAATATTGATAAATTAGATGGTACTAATTACAACTATAGCAAGGCAGTGATATGGTAAGTTTTAGTATAGAAATTGTAGATCAAGCCATTGCGACATGAGGATATAAAGCTTGAATACTTTGATGCATAGCATTGGGTTGAATTGGATGAGTTATGATAATCTACAATCCTTTAATCACTCTCTAAGCAAGTATTCTATGGTGTTATCAGTGAAGGGTACACTACATGACAGTTATGGTAGAAGATCCATAACATCTATCATAAGCTAAGAACTACCTCTTAGATGTGTTGATGATTGAAGCAACTCATGGGCCTTTGTATGAAGGAGGGAACCTCGGTGTCCATCCACTTAAATGATTTTCATTCAATTATTGGCATCTTATGTTTACAAGGGATTGAGTTCAAGAATAATCTTCCACCATTGCTCTTACTAGTTGTATTATCTTAATCATTGGACACATTTTGTATTGCTATGTGTGCAAATATGCCTACTCTAATGGGTTGAATTGCAGGATGTGGAGGGTGTATTATTGAATAAAGAACTTAACAAAAAGAATGTTAATGCTTCTTGTAACTCTTATGATTTTACAATCAGAGGCAATAATCAATAATGATTACCATGGAAATGACTGACAGAAATCTTGTTCTTAGTCATGTAAACATCTCATTCTTAGCCACGTGAAGAATCTCACAATAAGTCCGATGGTCATAAGTTTGCATTGGCTTATCATTATTGTGGGAAGAAAGGTTATACTCAATCGTAGTGCCATAAAATGCATGATAACAAGACTAAGGCAAAGGAAAATGAAAAAATATAAGAAAAACATGATGATTGCAGCATTGATCCCCTAGCAAATCTAGTATCAAGAATGAAGAGATTAATAAAGTGTAGACTAATTCTGATGATAATTATATATTTACAGCTTCTTCTCTTGATGTCTTGTAATTGATGATCCCATATCTATCTATACTCAATGTTGATTGATTGATTTAGGGGTTTCATTTCATATTATCTCTCATTGATTGTGGTTCGACTCCTATCATAGCATGAAATGATTTCTCAAATTGGGTAATGACTTGGAATTGGATATTTTTGGTAATGACTGCATATAGAGATGCAAAATTTCGATGCATATATTGTATGCGAACTAGGAAGAAAGGGAAATATGGAAAGAAAGAATGACTTACCAAGACATGACAAGAAGGTCCTCCAACACATAGTTAAAAAATCATGAGAAATGGAGTGTTAATCATAGTGGAGCAATGGGGGAAGAATGAGGATTGCGAAAGTAGAAGTGTGGATACACCTAGATAGATTAGTAACTCTCTTACAAAAGCCGAGGTTTAGAGATGGTAATGCTAATACATTTAAATAGATACTTGCTAAATTTTACAACTCTATGGTGGAGGCATGGACTTCAAACATCATAACACACTATGTGGTCCATACTTAAGTAGCATATACTTAAGGCACATGGTCCATACTTTGCAGATCAATTTAGTTTAGCAATATGGTCAGCTCAATGCATCGAATGATCTCACTGGCAAGATCGTTGTCCTTTAAAGGCAACTAATCATGGAGGTGGCATCAATGATTCCAATTCTATGAGGAAATTATTCCAATGGTGGTATAAGAGATTAGAGATATGATATGAGGGAAAAAAGAAGAAGTCCAAAACCTCTCAAGCAGAATCTATAAGAAGGGAAATATATGAAGTGAGGAAAGCGAGATATGAAAATAGCAAAGCCAGGCCACACCATCCAAAATGATTGGCAACCGAAGAGATAGATGGAAAGATTTGGAGACCTAGATAAAGAGTACAATTTTGATGCGTTTAGAGTCCAAGAGAGAGTACATGTACTAAAGATATGACTCATCAATACTTCTATCTTAAACATGAGATGTCTTTAACACTTGTATCCTAAGCTTTAGATAGTTTGTCTATTTGAATTTGGTTAAAAGAGCATTTTGTAAATATTATTCAAAATTTCAATGCTTCAAACTATGCTTTTCAAATTTTTGATATCCATTTCTTTATCTTTTGGGTCTATTAATCTTAAACCACACTTCTTGGGAGAAGGGATAATGTAACAATGCCTATCTTAGAGAGTTCAATTTAAGGTTATCTCTACTTGAGTCCTTTATTTGACTATAGGACTATATATACAAGATATTATTAGAAATTTCAAAAATTTAACTTTAAATTATGAAAACTCTATTTTGAAATCCTAAGAAAAAGATTTGAAAATTCCAAACCTTAGAACATTCACTAGCCTAGATAGAGAGGGGCATGAGGGGGGGTGCTAGGGGGGGAGAGAGAGAGAGAGAGAGAGAGAGAGAGAGAGAGAGAGAGAGAAGTTCATTTATGCTATAGTAAGTTTGAAAGTTCATTTATACTAAATTAGATTTAAAGTTCATTTATACTAAAGTAATTTTAAAGATAATTTATATTACAGTAAGTTTAAAAAAGTTGCATTTAAGTCAAGTCTTTCCTTTCCTTTTTTCCCATTACTCTTCAATCTATTCTCCACTTTTCTATCCTACATCATTACAACCATGGCACCTTCCAAGCTTCCTATCAAGAAGGTGCTTACAAGGGCAAGAGCTCAACACTCTTTTGAATCTAGTGAGCATACTATTGTGAGTGATAATAGCCCCCTAGTGGTCAATAATGATAGCTTTACTACAACTAATAATGGTGGTGCTACTATGGCCAACAATGGTGGCTCTAGTGTGGTCAATAATGATGGCCCATCTATCGAGAATAATGATGCACCATTGTTCAGAAATGGTGGTCCACATCCTCTTGCTACTCTAGCTCCCACTACTACTCCAACTAGTAATATACGTCCTCCAATAGTTAAGAAGTGAAGATGGAGACCAAGTAGCGCTTCTCTATGTGAGATAAGGAAATTCTAGAAGACTACCAATCTAATTATTCCTAAGGTACCATTCTCTAGGTTGGTGCAATAAATACTACAAGATTTGAAGTTAGGGTATCATCATAAGTTCTTTTCAAGGAACCATGCAAGGAATTTTGGGGTGATAGTCAAGCCAAGCCTTGCTTGCTTTCCAAGAGGAAGCTAAGGGCTACTTCTTTAATCTCATGAGTGAACTTCTAGCCATTCATGCCCGATGTATTACTATTAAGACCATGGATTTAATTCTTGTTCGCAGGATTTGTAACAACAATGATGCATTTAATCTTAATTTCAACAACATACATTGAGAAGCTACGTTGTAATAAATGGATCTATGTGTTTATGGACTTTATTGAGCTTAGTTTCTAGTTATCATTCCAATAGACCTTCAAGTATTTAATAGTTGTAGCATTCAAAACTGAGCTAAATTTTGCCTAGATCTAGTTGTCCTTGTTTTGGTGCGATGTACTACCTATCATATATTTTATGGTTTCATAGTGCTATATATGATATGTGATATTCTATTTTTTCCATGACTTGTATTGTGTTAAATTTTAAATTTTCAATTTTTCAAGTAGTTTTGTTGAGAATAAATTTTATGTGCAATCACACACACATTGGTGAACATCTATACTTAGACCGATACACTTTATCTTTATTGTATTTTATGGTTTGGCAATAATATATCCTATATGTGATATTCCATTTTTCCCATGATTTGTATTTGTGATTTTTTAAGTTTCCAATGTCACATGTAATTTGGTTGAGAATACATTTAATACACAAGTATGCGCTCTTGGTGAATTTTTATATGTTCTCAATAAAGTATAATCTAGTTAACACATTTTTCAAAAAAAATATTTAATCGTCAATTTTATAAATAGAAATCTAGTGAAACCTCACCCATGTATCGAGTATCATAAGAACTCACTAAAACTAAAAAATTGACCCCATCAGAAGCCTTTGGGACACCTGGCCAGAGGCTCGTGTGTGGAGCTCTAATTTTCCAAATTCAAGACCCCACATGTGAGTCTTCGGCCACATGTCCTAAGGGCTTCTAATGGGGCTAATTTTTTTTGGGAGGTTGATGTATTCTAGAAGAGTCCAGAGGTAAAATTTCAAGTCAATCTAATCACTAGTCATATTTTTAAAAAAAATTGTATACATTAATTCAAGCCTATGGATTCTTAAAAAGTTTGGCTATAAGTTGAAATTTTCACCTCATTTTACCCATTTGAGTTCTATGTTTCAAGTTCTCACTCCTGGAAGCCATGGCGCGCACCAAAGAAGCTGCTCTCATAGATTCCCCCCAAAACTCTCGCGTAGAGGAAACCTCCCCCTACTTCACTACCATTCACTTGTTCAGAGACTCGGTCTATGCAATAGTACGCATGCAAGGAGCGTCACCGTCATTGATAGGAATCTACGAATAGTGTGATTCTTTCAGTGATGGAGGGATAGTCTTGGTGAAGAGTAGCAATAATAGGAGTCTACTAGTAAAACATCTCTCGAATCTAGCTTCTAAAATGATTTTGTAAAACCCCGCTTGTATTGAATCCTCTATAAATTGTTATGAATATGAGTACAAATGTTTGGCCCATCTTATTTTTGTTTTGTCACTTGTTATTTGTTTTATTTATTTATTTAAGGTATCCTTATGTGCCTTTGGATAAATAAATGTCACACATGAATTCGATAAAGCACTATGTATTAAATATATATACTGAATCATGTTGCATATAAATTTGACAAATAAGACACGTATGACAAACTACATTGCACACAAATCGAGCAACATCAATTTTTATTAATATAAGAGAAGATTACAAACTGTGTTACATTGCAAAAGAGACATGATTAGGTATAAGTACATCTAGTCTGTCCTAGGCTTCTTAGAGCTAGGCTCCCCATGGTTAGAGGCTCTTTATTATAGGCAACAATACATTTTTTCCCAGAAGTTCCTACCTAATGGCATTAGGGTCTTCAACTCTAGCAACTATACCACGGGATACCATGGAGAAAAGTGGGCCAAACCTAGTACTTGTGAGAACAAGCAAATTATACAAGCCATTATCTATAGAAATGATGGCTATAAAAAATTCTACATGAAAGGAGAAACCAGCCTATGTGGTACTAGCAATAGTGCAAAGAACATGATAAAATGCTCCCAAATAAAAAAGATATGACAAAATAGCTGACACACTGCTATGAGTTTTTTATTTGACTTGTAAACACTCATCAAATCTCATCTTGATTGGAGGAAACCAAGTGGAGAACATTGATGAATCTACCCAAAAGAGTAAGTATGCCCTATAATGAATACGCATATATACAAGGCTAGGAATAAAAGACTTCCTAAGGAGGATAAAAAGTGCCTTAATGTTTGTAAGTGTATTCAAATATATCACTATTGGAATCTGATAACATGGATCAACAAGAAGAAGATTAATGAAATGATTAAAAGGGACAATTACCCCTCATCTTAAATAGAGAAAATGTTGAAACATGTAGTAAGTAAGACAACATGCAACTTTTTAGACAAGTCCTTAAGTTACAATCAAGTGTAAGTCGATCTAAAGGCCAAGAATATAAAAAAGTGCAAACGTCTTCCAATAAGGAAACTTTGCCTTCTTTTCTAACCTTTGATTATTGCAATTGTCAAATTAACAGAAATTTAGAAACGATTGTGAAATCTCAATGCCATATGGATGTGGTGTTGCATAGTAAAAAGAGGGTTTTATATGATAGATAAAAGTTTTAGTTTTCTCTTATAGTTATTTCTAACTTTCCTTTTCAAAGTCAAGCCACTTTTTAGGATAACCATTGTAATAGAATTTTTTTAAAAACTAGCCCTTTTCATAGGATTTTATGAGAACATTGTGTTTTTAACAAATTAGCCCTTTTCATATGATTTTATGAGAACTAGAATTGTGACAGCTATAGGAAAAGTACGATATTTTTGAGACAATATTGGAAAAGATTTCAAGTGTTTCTCTTAAGATGGATTACTACCCAAAAGTTTTGCAATTGTGTTTGAAAGAGAATTCAGATGATTTAAAATGAGAACATATGATTAAGGCTTCCATGTATCTACACAACTTTGATATGACAAATTACAGTCGAACATGCAAACATGTGCATGTGCATGAGAGTTCATAGGAAATTTTGCACAAAATTGATCATGAGGTATGGTGTATCCCAACCATGTACATGTCATTGTGCACCACATGCAGGTTTGGACATGTGTACATTACTTGGATAGTCATGCTAAACCATTGGAAGTGCAAGTTCTCTTTACAAATGTAATCCAATGTCATTTTAGATTTGGTCTTAGCCTTATAATCATGTAGAGCCCTAATTGGAAATTACTTACATTGGAAGCCAACATGTTTGTGCTCTCTCTTTGATAATTGATCTAAGATCAAGGTTCAATTTTGGCTCTTACTCACGTGGACCCATGGTAAAGAACTTGCTTACAATGTTTTTACCAAATGGAATTAACCCATGGCCATGATGCAATTGTTGATTAGCTTAATGATGACCATAGTGATGGGTGACGGTTTAGGCAGTTGTCCCCACTGAAGTGATATCTCTCCATGAATTATAATTCGATACGCGATATCATAATGAACCAATCAAACCAATTATTTGGCACTTGGGTAGATCCGAATGGATGTTAAGGCCAGACTAACAATTGTGTAAAAGTTTTGATGAACTTCAATTTCCTTGAACTGGACATGAGAAAGCTAGTCATCACTTGTCTTGCGCTATTCTTCAGTAAAGTGATGTCTCTCGATAAATTGAGATTGGATTGGATATGAGACATCATAATGAACCAATCAAACCAATTACTGGGCCCTTGGGTGGAGGTGAATGGATGTTAAAGCTAGAGTAGCAATTAAGATTGGATTGGATATGAGACAGCATAATGAACCAATCAAACCAATTAGTGGGTCCTTGGGTAGAGGTGAATGGATGTTAAAGCTACATGAGCAATTGTGGAGAGCGTGGGATCTCCTCAAAAGGATTGATGAACTTCAATTTCCTTGGAGTCATGAGAAAGGCAGTGGTCACTCATCCTAATGGGCAAGTTGTGGTGGCCAATAGGAAGTTAACGATCAATGGAGGAGATGAGGTGGTGGAAAGAAGGGGGGTCAATGAGAAGGCAAAGGGAACCAGAGTAATGAGAGTAGCCAAACCATTGGGCGGAAGCTCTTAAGGGGGAAGAGAGATGGGGGTGATGCAAGTGGGAAATGGAGATAAAGCATTTGTCACGTAGTAATCCTTATAAGGACAATTATATGCCTCTACGCCTGATGATGATGATAATGAATATGGTGATGATGATGAGTAAAGTAGCAACACAAGGATGCATTTGCAGTGTCGATGGTTTCTAAACAATTGGCGCATGCGATCAAATAAGCCTGGCCTTCAGAGAGGTGTGTTATCGATATGTGAGTATCTTTGATGTGGGACTATACTGTCACTTGAGCACAAATGTATATGTAGCAGCTGGGATGCACTTATAGTGATTAGGATGTCATGTCTAAATTCATACGTGATATCTGTCTCCTTCGCAATTTTTGCTTGACTTGTAGCACTGCCTATTGGACCAACGTTGAATGCATGATAAGTTATCTGATATTGGCTTTTGACTAATTACTGTTTGGTCGCTTTTGACCCAAGATCGTAATTTTGTTTTTTTTTGCGCAAAGGATAAGTTCTATTAGGAGAAGTAAAAGTAAAAGAGGAGTATTACAAAATGATGTGGACTTGAGTAGGAGTCCACCCACCTAGACTTAGCATACTAACTTCTATATATTTACATTGGATTAGCTTTTAATTTCGTGACTTGATTCTCCATTACATCAAGGGTGTTGGCAATAGGTTTTTCATACATTGCAATAAACCATGGTTCTTTGCGGTCCATTTTCTTTCTCTTTTCTTCATGAATGAGGAACTTTTTCATCTCGATGCCCAATCCTTCGTATGGGTCTTCCTTTTTCTTCTTTCGGGCTCAGGGATGCTTGCTGCAGTCTTTAGCCAATTGTTTTCTTTAAGTCTTGGCCTGAAACAAAAATTCCTCTTTAAAACTATACATTAGATACACATTGAGTTGTTTTGAGAAATCCATATCTGCCCCACCACCAAAATAAGTTGTGTAGCCAATTCCAAATGACAATATGCACTCCATAAATTTCACCAAGAATTAATTATTTCCATGTTATGATTGAGGGATGAAAAGGGGAAATCATTTTTTGTAGCAGATTCAAGGCATTCTTTGTGACATCGAGGGCATACACCTGTACCAATGCCTAGCTTTTTAGATTTGGAGCATGTCCAGATAGCTTTCATTTGAATCAACCATAAGAGGTTGGATTTTTTAGGCTAGATGCTGGAAATCCAGATCATGAAGAATTTGTAATTCCATTGGTGACTATTCCAATTGATGTGCCATCTCTTGCTCAATTTATTGACTAGCTTTCTGGGTGACTCCTTTCTCTCTTGAATAGGTAGAAGTGGTTTATCATTTAAGCAACAGATTCCTCTGATGTTAAATTTCTTATTCAGCTAAATTGTACGGTTGAATGTGTAGCCCCCAAGAGTTTCTTCTCTACAATATCAAGGTGATTTCTTCCCCTGCCAAATGAAATTGGTTATTTGGAGTATCTAGATCTTTACAGTCCCCTCGAGAGTAGTCCCAGATGTCCGACCAGTGTTTGATTCCTTTCTTAGGCATCTTGTATACAACAATAATTTTATCTTCCTCCACCAAACCATGAAATATGCTAAGCTAGATAGAGTTAGAGAAGCACTCCATGGGAGAGTGAAGTTGCTGATTTTAGAGAAATGCCGACCTAATCTTTGAAAGTAAGCAATGAAAGCTAGCTAGATGTTTCTCATCAAGTTTGAGCACCCTTTGACTTTGACTTTTGCTTGACTGAAAGCCATTGTTAATGGATATCTCTTTCCATCTTGGACAGTTCAAGAGAGAAATTCCTATAGCTAGCCTTGATGAGTATAGACCAGTGAGTACAGACCAATCCTCATTTTCATAGGAATCCACTTTGCTGCCATCTTATTGCCAATCTTGTCTAACTTTGGAGTCCCAATCCTCCCAATTCCTTTTGAAGAATGTAGTCTACCCCCTTTAACTTCCTCCTCAATTAACGAGCCCAATGCATCAGATGCTACTGCGAATAGTAAGGGGGCAAGTGGACAACCATGTCTAATGGACACCTGTAGAGGGGGAATGGAGCTGATAGCTCTCCATTGATTGCCACTTTACCACTTGCATCACCAAATAATGTGATTACAAATATGATAAAGCTTTCTCCCATGCCCATATCCTGTAAGGACTGTAAGACAAAACACCAATCTAATCGATCATAAGCCTTTTTAAAATCAATTTTAAAGAATAGGAAGTCTTGTTTTTTTTGGACATGTTCAAAACCCTCTCAAAGGCTGATGATAGCATCTAGGATAAATCTACCCTTCACAAATCCTTTCTATTTCTTTTTAAGCCATCCATCTAAATATGGGTTGAGTCTTCTTGCCAAGGCTTTTGTAAAAATTGTATATGCTGATGAGAGGCAAGTTATGGGTCTCCAAATAGATAGATTATCTCTATCGTCTCTCTTATGAATCAGTTTGATCACTCCTTGGTTAATATCTGCAGAGGAGCACCAAATTTATTTGATTCCTTCCAGACCATTAGTAGAGGGGTCAACACTAAATTCTTGAATTCTTTGAAGAATTAATTTGGGAGTCTTGGATTCTTGCCATTTGCTAAACTGTTTATGATATTTGATAGTTCTATTTTTGTGATGTTAGCATCTAGTATTCTTGCTAGGGATTGTGCAACTACTTTTGGTTGTATTCTTGCTATTTAGGCTCTAGCAACTAGCTCTAGGCAATATTTCTTTTGGAGACTGTTGATAAGGAGAAGAAACGATTTCTTTCAAGAAAGCCCTAGCTATTTTGAGATTCTCCTCCTTGGTTGAGGAAACCATGCCATCCTTCTTCTAAAGCATAGGCACTAGATCTTTTTCTTTTTTCTTCTTCAATGTGTTAAACATCTCTTTAGTGGGTTTTTCTATTTTGCCAGTCCACCATGTTCTAAGATACAAGCAAATGGCTTCTAGTTCATCCTCTTCGAGCTTCCTCAAGCTTCTTTTAATCTCTAGAATATTGTCTTGAACCTCCTCATTTCCTTGATCCACTTGGTTTTCTAGTTCAGTGAGAAGAGCATACTTAGAGCTTCTCTCCAATTTCCTTTTGTTAATCCTTTCTTGTTTGGGGACTTTCAAGACAATTTGTGTTTCCCTAATTGCTTCAGCCCCTATAGTTAGTAATAAAGACAGTGTCCCAATTTTTGCTTATTTGCCCTTTGATTTCTCTATCTTTAAAAAGGGCAGGATCCGTATGAAACCATCCAGCCCTAATAATTTTAGTGTTCAAAGAGAAACATGATGATAGTGGGTAATGATCTGAAAGTACTAAGCCTTTCCTTACCTTGCAACTAATGTTTGAAAAAGTTGAGAGTAGACCTAATGCCACATAAGTTCTATCCCGCTTAGCTTTCCTTAGGGAAATACCTTTTGATTGTTTGCCCATGTGAAGCCTGTGTTGCTACGAGCATCAATCAGTCCATAGTACGTGACCATCTTCAACCAATCCTCTTTTTCTTGCCCATTTATAACCTGTCCCTTTTGCAAATACCTGTTTGTTATTTTTTCAACCATATTACAGTCACCAACCATGATTAGTGGACAATGAATTTGCATAAGAGATGTCCATAGTAAAGTACGTTCTTGAGAAGAGTAGAGAGCATACACAAAGACAATAGAAAACTCTTCAAGCATTTTACAATGGACTGCAATCCATCTATTTTCTGTATGCACTGATACTCTACTTACCAAACTTGATCATCTTGAATTGTAACCCAGTGTTGTACCTCCACTCCTTGGTGAATGGTTTGTGGTACACCATTCAAAGTTTGGGAGGACTTTCTGGAGGTTATTAGTGAGGTTTACTCTTGTTGCTTTAATCTCTTGTAAGCATAGAAGGTATGGAATAGATTTTCTTGAGGTTATCAGTGAGGGTATTAGTGAGGTTTACTCTTGTTGCTTTAATCCCTTGTAAGCATATCAGGTCTGGAATAGATTTTCTTGCACCAGTTTCTAATGATATCAGCTTGAGAAGGATCAATGAGTCCTTTCCATTTTAGAGAGATAATTTTGATTGAGTTTAATGACATAGGAGTTATTTTTTTTTTAAATTCTTCTTTGGCCCTTGGTTGATATTTCGAAATGGGTTGTTTTCACTTTGATCCATTTTAGAAATCTTTCTTTTATTAGCTTTATTGAGGTCATTGTTATTTTTTTTAGGGCTCATTGAAAACTATGGATTTTGAAATTGATGTGAATCCTCATTGCTTCCATCAAGATCCTCAATAACAACATCATCAACATTATCATTTAGATTTGGAACCATTTCTTTCCTCTGTGAACTTTCAACTATTTCATCTTCATTGTTAGAATCATTAGATGCATCCCCCCTTCAAGGTCCCTTTGGCAGGTTTGGAACATGCAGTGTCATCAGGAACTTCTGATAGAAGTGGAAAGTATCTATTGTTGTTGTTATTAAAAATTTTTATGCCATTATTTCCTACTTGACTAGCATTATTTGGTTTTTAACCTTTTTTTGCAGCTTGAAATCCATCATCAAAGGCTTTTTTACCTTCTTGTGTTGCATGTTCCTTGGGTTTTATCTTAGGGAAATCCCTAATGTAGTGACCCACTTTCAGACATTTAAAACATGCATTCAGTAAATTCCTATAAGTCAAAGGTTGTTTGACGAGGACTTGATGAGGACTTGGCCTTCAGAATTCTTAATTAACAGAAAATCAAGGATCTATTTGGATAAATCCATTTCAATTACAACTTGAGGAAACTATTTGGGAGTGATGAGATTGGATGGTCTTTGCCCTAGTATCCTGCCTAGTGGAGCAGTAAGAGCTTTGGCAAATGGCCATAGGTTTCTTGGGAAATTAGTGAGCTCTACACATATAGGGATTTTGAGAGGTTTATATGTTCTAGGGTTAAAGTCCAGTGTCCATTTAAATAGGGTAAGTGGGGCATTCTTAATCATCCATTGACCTATATCCAATACATTTAGGGCCATTTCTTTGGTTTCAAACAGAAAGAAAAAGAAGTTATTTGGCATGTAATTGATCTCAATAACCCTACAGTCAATGGACTCCCAACTGTTTCTAATCCAAGATCTCATGTATTTAGTTGGGGTTCGAGGCCCATTGTTAACCCCAACACGAAGAAAGCAAAAGGAAATAAAAAAGACGCGGGGCAAAGGTGGAAAAAAGATAGTCCGACTAAAGAAAGAATAGGAGAAAAGGCCAAAAGCGCATGGGCAACCTTAAAAGTCCAAGCCAAATGCAAAAGGGGAAAGGCACATTTTAAAATAAAAAGGCGCATCATAAAATCTTGTAAAAGAGCGTCGGGCTCTCACCCATGCAATTTGTAAATGTAGACGGGCGGTGGAAAGGAAGCTAGGAAGATAGAAGGACAATGGGAAAAAGGGCCTAGGCTACGGCCGGCCATGCAAAAAAGGGGAAAAGGGGATGACCGCCCAAAAGGGATTTAGGGTTTTGTATATAAAGTTGAAAAGTGAATGAGAAGCTCATTTTTGTGTGTGGCCAAAGTAGCTCTCCTCTTCTTCTTGTTGTTGCTTACTTGAGCTTGTGCTTGAGAGAGGGAGTGTGAGAGTGTGAGGGAGTGAGAGTGTGAGGGTGAGGGACCGAGGAGGAGAAGCTCTCCATCTTCTCCTCTCTTCTTCTCTTCTCTTCTCTTCTCTTGTCTTGCTCGCGGCAATGGAGCTCGGAGCGTGGAGCTTGAGGATGGAGCTTGCTTGAAGCTTGCACTTGGATCGTGCAGCTACCGGAGTGCGTGGGAGAGGAGGTAACTCGAACGGCATGGAGGTAAGCTCACTACACTCGTAGATATGGATGGCACGTCAGCTATGTGAGAGGTAGCCATTAGTGCTCAGCTTGGAACGCTTGAACAATAAGCGGTCCGTGGGTCTTGGCGGTTGAGTGAAAGCTCCCACATTTTGGTTCCATTGCCGAGACCAACGAATTCAAGCCTTGAGCACTTGCGTGCTTCGAATCGAGCATTGGAGTAGGGTTTTCCCCGAACCGGTGCTTGAAATAGGTAGGAAGCGAGGGGGTTGAAGATGGTATTCCATCTCCTTGGCAAGTAGGTTTGTTGTTTTTCTTGATATTTATGTTGTGAGATGGAGTAGTGTAGGTATTTACTTTGTGATTTGGATGCATTAGAGTAGGAGAAAACAAAGAAAACAAAGAAAAACAAAGAAAATAAGCATTAGGATTACTGTTGAAAAACAGGGCAGAAATAGGGCAAGAATCGTGCAAAAGTGGTAAAAAACTTACTTGTGACGCCTAAGGTCAATAAGTGAGTTATTGGGGGTGCCAATACCATACCTGGAAGAGGGTATAAGGGCCAGAAGTGGCAAGAAAGTCCACATTGTGCATTGCAGGGTTTCAGGAGAGCAGGAGAGAAGAGGAAAGCTTGGCGAGGAAATCCACTTCAATCTTGGCATCAGGGAGATCTTCGGCCAGCCCAAGTAATTCTACACCTCCCCCACAGTAGTAGGACCAACCTGGAGTTGCACGACAAGGGGGAAGACCCCCAGCACCCTGCACGTCGAATTTTGCGAGCTGCGGCAAAAACACGCGCGGTGTTCGGCGCGTCCGAGTCACGTCGACACCCGTCCGAGGCCCAGACTCAACCCTCGGACCACCCGGTCCACTCGGCCAAACCCTAGTCGGCCTCGAATCGTCCGAGGAAACACCCGTCCGAGACCAAGACTCGACCCTCGGACCACCCGGTCCACTCGGCCAAACCCTAGTCGGCCTCGGACCGTCCGAGGAAACACCCGTCCGAGACCCAGACTCGGCCCTCGGCCACGCCCCACATTCGGTCCTCGGCCCAAGTGCCTCGGCCCGGCCGAGTGACCTCGTCCAAATTCGTCCGAATCATCCGAACTTAGCCCTCGGCCCATGCGCTTCGGCCCGTCCGAGTGACCCACTCGGACCCTGCAATTCGAACCTGTTGGGCCGAATTTAGATTTTCTCAAATTTTAACCTGAAGATAATGAAATTAATCGAGAAACCATATAGAGCCGAAACCATATCACAGATCCATTGCGAAGGTGAAACTGAGAGTAAGTGGTTCAAATTTGGCTATACACGGTCCTCCAAATTGTGCATGGCTTTTATCATAACGGCCCTACGGGCCGGGGGGGACTGCCCCCCCCGGACCCCCGCAGAGGGCTGCCCCCTCCGCACCTCCCCGAAGTAGGTTGGAGGGAAAACATGCGTCGTGACGGGTGCTCCAAATTGGACCCTAGTGAAGTAATGGCTCTACACGAGCATGGATTCTCGCTTGCAAAAGAGCAACCAAAAGCCCGACCCCAAATAGAGACAAACAGAGACCCTAGAACCTCAATGGGTCCATCTAGCCAACAAGGGCAAAAAGGCCACACTGCAAAAACACATACGTGTTGTATTCGGGCTGCATCTAGTCAAAGCGGAAAGCAACAACATCAAGCTACAATAGCGAGAATTACTAGATATGACAGTCCTGACGAGAGATGTACCTTGAGCAACACTGCACAGACAACCCAAGACATCAGTGGAGGATCCACATCTGGTGTGCAGTTGAGAACTCAAGGGCATTTGTCAAAATGCTTAAATTTACAAGCCAAGACCCGAAAGATGAAGACATAGTACCACCTGCTTATCTTAGGGTCAAACTCACTGTGAAACAAGAGCATACTATCGATGCTGTAATTGATGAAGGAGAAGATTTTAATATCTTGACCTATGAATCATGGACCCTACTAGGCCAACCAGAGCTCACATCGTCTAGTGCAACTCTTAGCCCTTATGGGGGACACCCACAAGCACTCATAGGGAAGTGCAAAATCCTTGCGACAATTGAAACGGAAAGCTTGCTTATCCTATTTCATGTCCCTCCAAATAGTGCTAGCTGCGAGAAAGAAACTCTTCTAAGAAGACCCTTCAAAAGGGCGACCAAATGTGAGGCTGACTATGCAGCTCAGAGGATACACCTAACGCTACCGGGTGTGAGGATAGTCACAACCTTTAGCAAGGGTGACCTCATCAAACCTCGAGGGAAAGGCAAGCAAGCTACGGACATAACAACCAAGCCTGCTGACGAGAGCAAGGACTTGTTGGAAGAATTAATACAAGCACATGTCAAACAACGAGAACCAGTGAGTGTGGCTAGGCCTGGAACAAGAAGGTCAAGAGACAATGCCAAGGATGGGCTTTGGACTTACAAATATCGCAGAAGACCCCAGAAGAAGCCCAAGCCTTATAGACACAGGCATCGATGGAGGGTCAGCACAATGCCGCGATTGATATCCAAAGCGTTGCTACATGCTCAAGGATACTACACATGTAACCGATGGATTTGGGTACCAAAATCCCTTGCTAAACTACTTCTATCAGCTGAAGGCCAGAGTGCATCAAAAGAAACGAAGCACAGGAGGGAATCTAAGAGAAACTCTAGGTCTCAAGGCAAGAAACCAGACATGATTGTTCAAAAGAAAGAGCCTCAGCCTAGCAGGCTAAGTAGACAGATGTCATATGTAGCCATTAAGCACGCACAAAAATCATTGGTGCCCCAAGAGCCTTTGATTTCCCAAGGAGAGAACAAGCATCATAGACACAACATTGATCATGGCAAGGCTGCTCGCTCAACCAAGCAAATGGCACAATCGTCTAATAGCCTTGAGAAAATCATTCAGCCAGTGCCAAGTCCACCTAAGAGTCCTAGATCTCCTACATCCTCTTTTCCCAAATGGACACAGGAAGCACAACAGTGGTTGTTGAGGGAAACTGCTCAATTCCAATCTCTATCTCCATCTAAGCTTCCAAATGTCCAAGAGGTGGGACATGACGCCATCTATAGCTCTCGGTCCAAGGATATGCCTGTGCAACCCAATGTGACCAGATCAACTCATGCCTGCAACTCATGCCCGGCCGACCTACACAGACGAACGCTCAAAGGGCAACAGAGGATGTGACCACTTCCGATCTTCCTAAGGACCTGACACTGCAATCCACCAAGGGTAGCCAACCCACTAAACTAGCTGCTACTACTTTCAATCAGGGATCATAGCAGTCACAGCCCTTGGCCGTGACAATGCCCTGTGTGGAACGTGTCCTTAGTAGTTTACCTCTGGAGGAGGTGTCACAACCAACTTCCTCGAAAACTCCAACACTTTCAAAGTGCCTAAAGCCTAGGCTGGAGGAGTTAAACACAAAGGGGTTGGCTGAAGAGCTAGACTTCCCCAAAAAGGAGACAGTTGTACCCACGCAACCTGGCAAGGCTATTCCACAGGCCACAACTAGGTTCCATGAGGACACATCAGCGGTCGATCTAGCCCAAGGTCCTGAGCCGTTAGATGCACCTCCACTGACCAAGAAAAAGAGGAGAAAATAACGAAAACAACAACACTTGCAGGTGGTTGTGGACCCCAAGAACATTGAGACGAAGGGCGTTGGAGAGCTGATGAATAAAGCATCGAGTCCATCCACCAATGAACCCACTGATGCCTCTCATAATAGCGGTGAAACCTCAGACACATCTATGTACTCTGAAAAACCAAAGCAACCATTGCCATCAACAGTTGCTTGCAACACTCTATCCACTGACAATAGAACTCACATCGACCAATCAAGAGTGGATACAACATTGTCACAACAAGGTGACAAATCTATTCTAGTCACATTCGAGAAGAACCGTGACAAAATAGCAGCAAAACCTCAGGAAAAACATGAGAATCCCAAGAGCATAAGAAATCCTAGTGTTGACCAATCTTGCTCATCTAGGCCTGAGCCCCCAGCCATGCTAAAGCCTAAGGAAACTCTTAGAACTTTGCATGAGATAGCAACCGAGCAAGCCCTCGTTGAACATAGAAGTGTCACAGAATGCTTAACTGAGTTGGATGCTAAGCTCAAAGTGGTCGCACGTGTCTACGTCCTTGCGGACATGGGCACAATCCCCAAGGAGCAGCTTGGGGATTAATTGACCTTTCCTCTATCATGGGAAGAGCAAGAACATCTTAATGAACACTACGACAAACTCGTGCATGAACGCATGCGACTCATCTCTGACGAGGAGGCTGACGAACTGCGCTTAACCGTCACATTCAATGAAATGCTCTGCCGACTGAATCTCGTAGACATAGAGCAACTAAAGCAACTGACAGCAGGCCAGAGTCAATTTGAGCAGCGTTGGTGCAAAAGCCACATTGTAATGGCCGAACTAGGGGCTCAAATCATGACAGTCTCAGAAGAGTGATTGGCCAAATGGCGGTCTCAAAAGGACCCAACCTATCTAGGACCAACTTCCCTTCGAGTACTAACTGGAACTCGGGGTACGGACTTAGCTGGAACTAGAATAGAGGGCCCTTTGATTGATAAGGTTCTCACTGAGGAGGAGTTACATATTGCCAGTAGACTCGGTCAAGGTTCCATGCTACTCGACGTGGCAAAATATCTATCGATATTAAGTAAGCTGCCGCGAATACTAGATGCGTGTGCCACGCTCCGGTACAACCCCAAATTCTACACTTGGTTCTTATCCTCGTGAAGTGACATGGATTCATAAATATGTATATAAATAAACACTGCTTTCTGTGTCAGCATGTATAAACAATGTCAACACACACAAGCAATGATAGTCAAGTGCAGGGAGAAGAGTTGGGTCAGATAAACTAAGCTCCTCAAGCCCTCCTCTCATCACGCATTTAAAAGCCGTGTGACCATCCCCACCTCCAAGTGAAGGGCATGCAACCCACATCACTGCCAAAGGAAGCCTTGACCAACAACTCTGATGGTGTAGACAGGGTGTAGTCCCTTTCTATACACCTTCTTCCCCTTTTGGTCTATCCTTTCGAGGATGTGCCCTGTCCCACTCCACGACAACCAGTCCACGTGACTTAGCATAAGCTAATATCCGCTAATGACTGGAGGCAAAGCGAACATCAGCATGGGGAGACCTTCCTTTACAACAAACACTGCATGCCTCACCCCTCCCCTTCTTGTCATATACGCTTGATAAACCGCACTAAAATCCCTTCCATGCAAACAGTTGTATCCTATATCCAGGTCTAACCCTTGGATGGCATCTTGCAATCTCTCTTTTTTGACGGAACACATGGAGAACCATGGACATCTGGCATGCAAAGACGCTCTTCACAGACGACGGGAGCATGTGGCACGCACCCCTCCACCGGAGCGCTATGTGCCCACCCTTAAGAGGTATGCCAAGAAGCAAGGCCCTAAGCGACACCGTCTCGGATGAAGGCCGAAGAATCCTCGAGTCAAGAAAGTCAAGACTCAAAACACGCAACAGGTAGCAACATTAGTGACATAAGCCCCCAACTTACGCTCGGGCACCAGATGCTCAAGGGCAGAAAAGGCGGCCAGGGATAGGGCAGAATCTAATGCATTGTTTAAAGACATTCTGGAAACGGTAGCAGCCCGGGACTACACCATTCATGTCCAGGCCGACATGTTCCCGACCACCCAGACTCGCCCCGCCTCATACAAATAGAGTAGCCCCATGTTGTATAAAGGGCTTATCAAATGCTACTTGGCCATGACTTTTTGTCTCTAAATGGTTAAGTGTTGACATGTTCCCGAATTGTATGAACTTTTCATATCTGCGTTTAATATATTTCACATCTTTAGCAAAAGAAAAAGCTAATCAAGCGCAAGTGATAAAAATCTAAGTCAACACCATGGAATTCGGATAAGTAACGTCTCCTTGCATTACACTGGTTTATTATAGTTGCGGCATATACCATGCATGTACTGTCATGAAGCGACAAGTGGATGCAGGATAATACAAGTCCTTGTGCGAAAGTGTTCAATGCCCGATCACCGCAACACCAACAACCCCACAACAAGCCGCGGCAAAGCCACGCTGCCGAAAGCAAAAACCACCCTTGTCGACCACCCACATCGCATGGACCAACGCACATTCATGGGCCATGCTCTTTTTCTGGGTCAAGCTCTATAGTTGGCTCACGGCAGTCGTTACCTCAATTGTATCAACATCGCGTGTATCACACCGAGGTTTGCAATATCTCAAGTGTATCTCCCCATCTCGACAAGTGCTTCCCTAACAACGAGGCTAGGGTGCGATCATCACTATAATATCAATTTCCTAAGCCTTCGAAGCTTGACATTTTCCAACCCATTGAAAGGCTGATAGCCTCAACATATTGTAATGGTTGTACTCAGGCAAGTCCAAAAAAAAAAAACGAATGAAAAGATAAGAAGCACCCACGATCACAGCACAGCACAGCACCTAGGGGTCCTCAAATTACGTACGTCCGGTGACCTTGATCGACTGGCTCCGTCCCTAGTCCCCTAGCGCTTTAGCATCACCCACAATTGTTCAAGGCACATCAAGGGCAAGACACACCTGGGGAGCTTGTCTCACCTATGGTTAGACCTGTCACCCTGACCCACTTGCACAATTCTCTCTTGCACTCTGCCTTAGTACCATTGCAGTCAGTGGTGATAAGCACTGCACGATTGGCCATGAAAAGTACACCGTACTCATCAGGCAAGTCCAATAGTTTCTAGCTACGGAAAGTGCAGTGTCCCTGTCGTGTAGTCACAATGCAAAGCATGTCTCATATACCTTCACGTGGACTTCTTCTATACATGGACAACTTTGCTTCATCCACGCATTGTTATGAGAAACTAGCCCGCGGTCTTCTAACTACGTAATATCTAAGTATGCACACGCACTCACATAATATTTGCACTGAAGTATATCCACAGTTTGGGTCCTCAAGTGCAGGACAATACTCCAGGCTTGCTTAGAGTTCGACTTGTCTCCCAAACTAATCCAAATATGTCTTGTGCACAATAGAGAAGACTAGCACTACCCTTAGGGAGAGACCACATAAAAGGTTTTCAATTGCAAGTGTTGAAGACTCCACTGAAAGTGTCGTTCGCTCTTCATCAACACCCAACTCTGAATGCTTATCCCTCACCATCCGACAAGCCTGCAAAGAATCGTCATGTGCAGAATCCCCAACAACCCAACACTTGTGCCGGCCATCAATGCAATTCCCAATACAGCATAGCCCTACCACCAACCCCAACAACCTTCCACAAGCCACCTTGGCCACCAACAGGCCCCCAGGACCTTCTGCCAGATTGCTACCAACACTCCTTCATGGAAACCACAGGAGTCCTTGTCACACACGTCTTCGGTGCATGCTAAACGCTTGCTACCTATGACGGTGAGTGCCATGGGACTGGAACTCATCTAGAAGGGGGGTAATGTTAACCCCAACATGAAGAAAGCAAAAGGAAATAAAAAAGACGCAAGGCAAAGGTGGAAAAAAGGTAGTCCGACTAAAGAAAGAATAGGAGAAAAGGCCAAAAGCGCAAGGGCAACCTTAAAAGTCCAAGGCAAATGCAAAAGGGGAAATGCGCATTTTAAAATAAAAAGGTGCACCCTCAAATCTTGTAAAAGAGCACCGGGCTCTCACCCGTGCAATTTGTAAATGTAGACGGGTGGTGGAAAGGAAGCTAGGAAGATAGAAGGACAATGGGAAAAATGGCCTAGGCTACGGCCGGCCATGCAAAAAAGGGGAAAAGGGGATGACCGCCCAAAAGGGATTTAGGGTTTTGTATATAAAGTTGAAAAGTGAATGAGAAGCTCATTTTTGTGTGTGGCCAAAGTAGCTCTCCTCTTCTTCTTGTTCTTGCTTACTTGAGCTTGTGCTTGAGAGAGGGAGTGTGAGAGTGTGAGGGAGTGAGAGTGTGAGGGTGAGGGACCGAGGAGGAGAAGCTCTCCATCTTCTCCTCTCTTCTTCTCTTCTCTTCTCTTCTCTTGTCTTGCTCGCGGCAATGGAGCTCGGAGCGTGGAGCTTGAGGATGGAGCTTGCTTGAAGCTTGCACTTGGATTGTGGAGCTACCGGAGTGCGCGGGAGAGGAGGTAACTCGAATGGCATGGAGGTAAGCTCACTACACTCGTAGATATGGATGGTGCGTCGGCTATGTGAGAGGTAGCCATTAGTGCTCAGCTTGGAACGCTTGAACAATAAGCGGTCCGTGGGTCTTGGCGGTTGAGTGAAAGCTCCCACACCCATGACAATAGCCAACAAGTGCTTTTGTTTCAAATTCTTTGTAGGTAGACATATCTATAATAACCTCACCTTCTTTGTTTGTAGCCTCTTCACCTTTCTTTCCAGATTGTGGCGTTCCATTTTCCTTCGGTAGATACTTTCTCTAATCATTTCCATATTGATTTGATGAAGGCGCTCTATAGTGTACTGAGCCAAATTTAAGTAAGAAAAGTCACATTCAAAGAGTGCATCATGACCAAAGATTTGCAAGGAGAAGTTGATATCTAAGCCAAAGCATTTCCACATCATGAGTCCCAATTGAGTGTGCATTGTTTTCCTTGACCCAAACTCAAGTGAGTTTCACTCACTCATTTACTTGAAATTTCATTGAGAGACTTGCCTTTCAGGTATTGACACATGATCTCAAACCAACTTCAATTAACACAATTGGTTGATCTTTGTCCATTCTATTTAGAAGGCCAACTACTTTCAAGAAGTTGTGTGCCATCAAGAATCAATCACAACTACATTCTAGCTGCCAAGGTTAATTGGATCACAATCCCCAAAGATCCATGAGTATCAAGGGCAGAGACCAAGAGGTTGATTTATTGAGTGATAGTGACACATCAAGGAAAAGCCAGGGACAATTGCACCTTGTGCAAGAATAAAAAATAATACTCATTCAAGAATTTGAGGAGATAAAGATTAACGATAAGAACATGAAGAGATAATATTGAAATATCAAGAGAAATTGACATGCCTTGAGATTTGACAATGAGGAGCACACACACAAGTATAGAACTTGACTTCGCAAGAAGAGTTAAAGAGATTTTTATATGTCTATTGAAATCCTAATACTATGTTGACGTGTATAATAGCAAGCTAGAGTGCAAAGTCCACAAGTCCTAAAACTTGATGAGTCAACAACAAAGACATGACATTCCCATCCAACTATTTTGCCACAAGATGCCAAAGCTAGCATCACAAGAGCTACTGCCCCCACTGCTTAGTGAGCTAGATGGAGACAGATAAATCCATAATATTGACCTCATATGCATCAAGGCAACATCACTCACATGTGTCATGATTGCCTAATGTAGCACAAGGCACCACATAGTACAACACCAAGGTTTACTAAGCCTAACATCCAAAAGGTCAATGCCATAGACACTCACTCAAAAGATGAAGAGCTAATACCTCAGGCATATTTTAGGATCAAACTAGCATAAGGAAAAATTTAGACTAAAAAATGGTGCCTTATAATAGTTTAAGATTTAGGCATTTCAAATTGTCCAATAGGAAGGCTAGATATTGACATCCATGGAAGGTGAATCTTCTCTCTCCAAACACTACAAGGATATAGAGGAATAGTGACGGTCATGTGCAATCCAAATTAGCGGCATCACTATTTGCGTTGAAAATGGCCGTCGCTATTTGTGTTGTATTTTGATGCAAATAGAGAGAGAGAGAGAGAGAGAGAGAGAGAGAGGTTTTGTTAAAGGTACTCCTTGGGTGTGTTCGATACTTCAGGAAGGCAAGTATTACTAGTAGTAGTGGTAGTAGTCGAGAGAGAGAGACAGGTTTTGTTAAAGGTGTATCTTGGGTGTTTTCGCTTTTTTGGGAAGGCGAGTAGTGGTAGTAGTAGTAGTAGCAGTAGCAGTAGCAGTAGCAGTAGCAGTAGCAGTAGCAGTAGCCGTAGCAGTAGCAGTAGCAGTAGCAGTAGCAGTAGCAGTAGCCGTAGCAGTAGCAGTAGCAGTAGCAGTAGCAGTAGCAGTAGCAGTAGCAGCAGCAGCAGCAGCAGCAGCAAAGAGAGAGAGAGAGAGAGAGAGAGAGAGAGATTGGACTTGGAGGTGAACAGATGGTTTTATTGACATTTTGTAGAGACGTGGATGCAATGAGCCCAATGCTACTCCTCACTCTTGTGCAGGTTCAAGAGAGCATGGCTCAAGTGTTTGTTGTGGAGGTACCTATGCATTATCTCTATCTTGCTGTTTTGCTAGAAATACGTCACTTATGGGATCTAACACACCTGTGGGGACGTCTACTCTAGTCACTTTGGCTTTTGCTCAGCCATCCGCAGGTGACACCCCTATGGGTGCTACTCCAAGAGATACCACCCCTGTAGGTACACCAGATGTACAGGGGTCTCCTGGATATGCCTAGGGGTGTGATCGTAGGTGGGAGAGGACACATCTTAGGCATACCCCTGAGGGGTATGGATACCTTGTAAATGATAGGACATGAGCCCTCATCATTGAAAGGAGAGGAGGGTGATGGCTCGTATGAGAGAGTTGTGCCAATAAGTTTTTTGGCACAATATCTTGCATCATTGGAAGAATATACCAAAGGGGAGCAAGGACTACATAGTAGCATCCTTGCACGAGGAGTTGCAGGTACCCACCATAGCAGATAGGTTCTCCATCGGCTGGATGATGGAGTGCATGCATGCGTAAATGTCACACACACGATCCAATGCATGCAAAGCACTTAAGAGTGGGCCCTCAAAGCCCGAGTGGATAGACACAAATGACTGGCACCGACTCAAGGAGAAGGCTATAGATTCTCCAGGACGTTGGAGACAGTAGCTCAAGGCGGCGAGGGCATGATTGGAGGCATGAGTGGTCCATCATCTTGGGAGTGGCAGCCATAGGACTTATTTGGAGGACTTTTTAAGTTTTTCTTTTGTTCTTCTCACTTATTTTTTTGCAACATCCCTTGTATTGACTATTGTGTTTCTAACAGTTGTATTTTGTTTTCTTTGCAGCACTCCATTATAAACCATGATCCCACCGACCTAGAGACTTGATATGCAGACAGACATGGTCTCACTGCATTGATCGATCGATTGTATAGGATTAGGTACATACTTTTTCAATAAGCTGATATGGAATACATTGTGAACCTTTAGGTTCTCAGGGGGTTGCAATCTATAAGCATTAGGTCCTAGGCATTTCAGGATCTTGTACGGCCCACAATACCTTCGACTTAGCTTTTTGTAATCTCCTAAAGATAAGGAACTCTTTTTAGAGTGTACACGAATGAAGACCATGTTTCCTTCTTCGAAGACTCTATCTTGATGTTTCAAATCCATGTATACCTTCTGTCTATCCTTGGCAGCTTGGATGTCCTGTCTTATTGACTTTATTTGGTCATCCATTTCTTCCAGCATCTGCCTTGAAGCTTCAACCCTTACGGTTGGATCTGAAAAGTTTAGGGGACTTCGACAGTCATGACCATACAATGCTTGGAAAGGGATCATCTGTTGGTAAGAAGCATTGTAGGCAAATTCAACAAAAGGCAAGTATTGAATCCACCTCTTCGGCTCACGAGAGTAGTATGCCCTAAGCATATCCTCGATGACTTGATTTACTCGCTCAGTTTGGCCATCCGTTTGGGGATGGTAAGCGATGCTAAAGCAGAGTTGAGTCCCAATGGCTTCAAAGATGGCTCTCTAGAAGCATGATGTGAAGAGAGAATCACGATCACTAATGATTCTTCTGGGTAGCCCATGTATCTCAAATATCTCCTTGATAACTAATCTTGCAATGTCTGAGGCTTTATAGTTTGTCTTTACTGGAATAAGATATGCAACCTTAGTAAGCATGCCAACCACAACCATGATGGAGTTGTATCCTCCCTGAACTTGGGGTAGGCCTACAATAAAATCCATACTGATGAATTTCCATTTCATTTGGGGAATGTCAAGCTGTTGCAGCTTCCCTGGCATCTTGACATGTTCGGCTTTGATATGTTGACAAGACAAACACTCGGTGACATATTTGAGAACGCCACCTTTGAGCCTCTCCCAATGGTAGCTCTTTCTAACTGCATTAAGAGTCTTGGCATAGCCAGGATGTCCTACGAAAGGGGAATCATGAGCTTCCCACAATATCTTCTACTTAAGTGACTGGCTTGCTGGTATACACAGCCTTATTCTATAGTGGACAAGTCCACATTACTATAAAATTCCTAATACTTTGCCTGCAACCTTTGGTTCTGATCCTTGATAGAGATCTCCCTTAGCATTGTTTGGTAGGCCGGGTCATGGCATGCATCCTCTCTAGCTAACTCAAGTACTGGATTGCTTGGCATAGATACTTTTGTAGCTAGAGATCTAGCTATTGATCGATTTTGCAGGATTAGAGAATTAAGGAATGCCTTGCGATTGAGTGCATCGGCAACTACATTCTCTTTTCCTGGTCGGTACTTGATTTCAAAGTCATATTCCTCCAACACTTCGATCCACTGACGTTGCCTCATGCTGAGCCTATTCTAAGTAAAGATCCATTTGAGACTCTTATGGTCACTTACTAGAGTAAACTTGTTATCCAACAAGTAGTGTCTCCAAAGCTTTAGAGCATGGATAACAGCTAGCAATTCCAAATCATGCGTAGCATAATTCTTTTCATGACTCTTCAATTTCCTTGAAGAGTATGCTACTAGATGACCTTCCTACATGAGCACACATCCCAAGGCAAGTATGTTAGCATCAGTTACTACCTCAAACTCTTTATTGAGGTCCAGAATTTTTAGAATGGGTGTTGATACCAAACTTTGCTTCAATCTGTCAAAGCTATTTTGTTCAGGAGTTGACCATGCAATGGTTGTTTGCTTCTTTAGTAAGTCCGTCAAAGGTGATGCAATCAAAGCATAGTTTTTGATGAAGACCCTATACCATCCTGTCAATCCAAGAAAGCTGCGTATTTCTCTGACAGATGTTGGTATTGGCCATTCTAGCACATCTCTAACCTTGGTTAGGTCTATTGAGATTCCATCTACTGATACTATGAATCCCAGATATTCAATTTGACGTTTGAAGAATGTACACTTCTTCATCTTAGCATACAGCTTATGCGACCTCATTGTCTCAAGGACAATCCGAAGTTGGGGTTCATGATCTTCTTCTTGTTTGGAATAGACTAAAGTTTCATCGAAGAATATAAGCACGAAATCATCAAGATATGGCCTAAAGATATCCTGCATTAACCTGTTGAAGGTGGCAGGTGCATTCGTAAGTCCGAATGACATAACTAGGAACTCAAAGTGCCCATATCTTGTATTGAAGGCCGTCTTGGGGATATCTTCTTCCTTGATCCTTATCTGATAGTAACATGACCTGAGATCAATCTTGGAGAAGATATCTACATCTTGAAGACGATCAAGAAGCTCATCTATTCTAGGAATAGGGTACTTGTTCTTGACTATTGATTGATTCAATCCTCGATAATCAATACATATTCGAAGTGTCCCATCTTTCTTTTTTTGGAATAGTACTGGAGCTCCCCACGGTGAATTGCTAGGGTGGATATTAGTCGTGTTCTAGCAATTGCTTGAGTTGTTCCTTCAGCTCAATTGCTTCAGGTATGGAAATTCTATAAGGTCTCTTTGCAATTGGCGCAACTCCTAGTACTAACTTAATCTCATGATCCACTTCTCTTTGAGACGGAAGCTCTGTCAACTCTTCAAGGAATATGTCCGGTATTCCTTTAACCAAGAAGGTCATTCATTAGACTCTTGCTTCTGATCTAACTTGTTGAGCTTAATTAAGTAGACAAGTAATCCTTTTCTGACTCCTTTTATGATCCGAGATACTTTGGCCAATTGGATTCTCGGCACTCCAGCCTCACCTTGGGTTGTGACTAATTCCCTTTTCGAGTTTTGAAAGGAAACTTGATCCTTTCCACAATGAATGTGGGCGTCATTAGACTTAAGCCAATCCATTCCGAGTAGACACTCATGGATACCTAAATTCATGACTCTGAATTTGACTGAAGTCTTCTTTCCTCCCAGAAAGAATTCCACCTTAGTAGTTTGCCTGGTACAAGTAACCTCATGACCTTTTGCCAATTCCATAAGCAAGGTAGGTGCTTCTACTGTGGCTATTCCTAATCTTTTTGCACATGCTGGTGAGATAAAGGAATGTGTACTGCCACAATCAATCAAGGTCTTGAAACTTTTACCTTGATAGTCCGACGGTGTCTAAATCACCAAGAACTGGCGATTCGGCCCTTTCTTGTGTAGAGCGGCATGGACTGTCGCCCTTTCAAACTCTGCTTCCATGGTCGGGTCTTCTTCTTCTTCTTCTTCTTCGCACATTTGCCTATTGGCAACGCAGGAGGTTCTTCCTCTGTCTCGGGTAGTGGCTCCTTGACCACGGCCCATTCCTTGGAAAGGTACTTGGTGATGTCCTCCACCAAGCTTGGGACATTGCCTCTTGAACTGACTGGCCTCGTTGCAGTGGAAATAACGGAGGTTTCGGCCATTGCTTTGAATAGGAACAAAGTTGTTGACGTTATTAATCCTTGCTTTCTTTCTTTGTCCCTGATTATGACCTTGAACTCTCTTCATTTGAGGTCTGAATGCTCCTCTGTTCAGGTCATCATAAGACCAAGCTTTGTTACCCCTTGGTCTAGACTGCATCTCCTGAATTATAGGCACCACTCGAATAAGTGCATCTTGAAGATCTGATAGACACATAGATTCAAGACGGGTATTTACTGGTGGATTTAAACCCGCATAAAATTTGGACACTTGCTGTGTCATGTCCATCTACGGCGCATACTTTAAAAGTGAGACGAATTTAGAGTAGTATGCGTCAAGAGTGAGTCCCAGCTGTTTTAGCTCATAGAACTCATTCATTTTCTGCGTGCGATATGCAAGTGGTAAGTATCTTCCTTGCATGGCTTTCTTCAGCTTCTCCCAGGTAACGGATCCCTCCGCGATCCCTTGATCCCTTCACCATTGCTTCCACCAAAGCCTGGCTTCGCCGATGAGCTTTAGCTTGGCAAGCATAGCCTGATTGGCGGGTGCAGTACCGGCTGCTTCGAAGTAATCCTCCATGGATTCAATCCAAAATTTCAGCATCAGCTTAAACAGACCTGCCTCTCCCGTAAAACTTAGGTGGCTTAATCTGCTTGAGAAGAAACTTCTTCTCCTGGATTACAACAGTACTTGATATAGGAGGTGAATTGGGAACTTGTACCTAGGGTTGTGCTTGGATAAAGGTTTCTTAACATCATTATACAATAAACGTTATTGATTGATATTACATCTTCAATTCCGCTATCACCCAGGCAATGTAACTACTTAACTTTTTATCAATTCCCATGCACAATCAGACATTGATAAAAGGAAGTCTTATTTGTATTTATACAGGCATAGCCCTTTCGGAATACAACATTTCTTGCGATGATAAGCCAACTGTTACATTTAGTTTGGGGAGAACAACATTGTATTACATTTATCTACATGAACTATATAATAGTATGGTTTTGGGTCACGGATCTTCAAGAATTGGTAAGTCATTGGAAGTTTAGGATATCCTTTCCTTTGGAATCCATTCTTTTCATGGCGCCCTAACACTTTAATCCTATCAGCGGGGATTACACGGGTTACTTTCTCATATACATATGAGTTCATCTCAACCCTCCGATCTCGAATATGTAAAGTTGAGTTTACGTGAGCTTCCACAAAAATGAATAGCTTCACGATTTTCAGGTCTTCCACCCACTTGATCCTCTTTAGGTTGGTTTGTAGATAATCAAACCGGTGGGCGGCTCTATAGTAGATTCCTGAAGCACCCGTCCATCTTCGTTCCATGTACAAGGGTGATGGATTATAGATTTGCTCCAGGATGTTCATCATCTCAACCCTTTATCAATAATGCAAAGAATGCATTGTAGTCATAGACATGACTCGAAATACCAAGAACTTGTTCCATGCTTCGTAATTCTGCAAGAGAGCATTGAAGGTAAGGAAATATTTGGAATATAAACATTTGCTTTACTTCATCTTATTAAGATTTCATAAAAACAATTCTGTTTTTGGTTGGCTCTGATACCAATTGTAACGTGTCCACTTGTATCTTCAAGACACGTCTTAGCAGTCCATCAGAAAGGATGTCTAGAAAGCTCCGTCCGGCACTCCCATGGAATGTTATGGGGTTTGCCATCTAGGGATTTTTGCGTCTGCCACGTAGCGAAAGTATTCCGACTGTTCCCACTTAGGATTGACCTGAATTAGGGTTTTCCTTATTGGTCATTTCCTAAGGCAACTAGCGTCGAACCCAAGCGAACTAATTTACGCAGAAATGCCAGGTCTAAAGCGGATTCAAACTACACTTGGTTCAAGGAGAATGGGAAACGAGAGGGATGCAAGCTCAACCTCTCTGCCATAAGACATAGTCCCATTCCGTTCCAATAAAACAATGTAAATCGGGTTCAATCATAACTCTAGGTCAACGCTTTTGTTGTTTGTGTTCTTTGACGATCTTCCTGCTGTCCATCGTGATTTGAGAAAAGTTTTCGGCCAAGGATGTTTAAAACAACAACGCGAGGTAGTGAGGGTACAATTAGAGGCAAGAGTGGTCCATCATCCTGGGAGTGGTGGCCATAGGACTTCTCTGGAGGACTTTGTAAACTTTTCTTTTGTTCTTCTTGCTTTTTTTTTTGCAATATCCCTTGTACTAATAATCCTATTTCTAACAGTTGTATTTTGTTTTCTTTGCAATACTCCATTAAAAACCATGATCCCATCGGCCTAGAGACTCGATATGCAGAAAGACACAGTCTCATTGCATTGATTGATAGACTATATACACGCTATCGTGCCACTATGTGGACACAGTGTAAAAAACTCTGGAGTGCATCATCATCCAATTTTTTAATTGATCAAGAGAGTGAATGACATTTAAGTCATAAGTGCTAGTGTCCATGGCATGGATTGTCCAAAAATACTAGATTTTTGAATAATTTTAGTTTTTTTATATTACTTATTGTAAAAATCCCAAAAATTTTAGAAAAGATTCTAGATTAGGATGGCATGAAAAAAGAAAGTTTCTTTTTTAGCCAGTTATGGGATTTTTCATAAAAAAGAAAGATTGGCGAAATCACGTAGATCATGATCGTTATTGACAGGATGAAAATTACACTTTGTTGGAAGAAGAAGAAGGAGTGAAATAGAAGATCCCTAAGCAGGTGTCCCAACGTTTTACCCCCCTTTCAAAGCCATCAGAGCTATTAGATTTGGGTTCCGAGAAGCATAGAAGAAGCTATTATTTTGATGCACGTTTTTGGTCTACGAAGAGGCTCTAGGAGATCTAATGCTTGGAGATTGCTTTTGAGTAGTATAAGACAAAGGATTTTAGGCTCTGTCAATGCATATTGATTCAATTCATTGTGCTTTTTCTTTATCGTGTTTACCTCTGATCTATTCTTTTTCTTCTCTTCCATCTTCTATCTCTACTTCCTTCTATCTCTAATCCCCGGTGGATTCAACCTTTTGACAAAAGCCCCTCCAACAACACGATGGCCCAGTAAGTCACTCATCTTTCTTATCCATAGTTACTATTTTTAATTAAAATGCATTATTTTAGTAGAGTCCGTTTGATGCTCCTTTGCATCGGGACGAGCTTTTGGATGGCAGGGATCTACAGCTCACACTTGGATTCGTGGAGTGCACATCCTCTTCTTTTTTGGTCCTGTGATTTATATAGGCATTTTCTATGCATTATGTTATTATCATCCTTTGTATCTTGCCATGATTCCATGAGCACTCTCATTAAGCAATCTTGTATTTATTTTATGTATTAGTTTTGTGGGTTCAAGTAAATTTTACCTTCATTTTGACAAACATTGTACACTTTACATGTAATCCATTTGTAGAATGTAAATACAACACATAGTGCTACATGTGGCAGGGCAACTTGCTACCCTACCACAATTTTTTTTTCTCTGTAACCATCGCTATGAGTGTTGTAAATTTATTGCACATGTCGCTATTGGTATCGCAATTTGCGTCGCAAACCATCACTATTGGCATTACTATTTGTGTTGTTGTTCGTGTAACGACATAAATAAAAATGCAAATAGAAACGCCAATAGTTGTGGTTCTATGGAGATGCTAATACGACAGGGTTTTTTGTGAACATTTTCTTCACTTTCAACATCAGTATGAGGCCTGTATCTTGTAGTGTTCAATGCCCTCAAGGGGACATGGGAAAATCATCTTAACTAACTCCTCTCGTTATCGAAGAGGTTTGGTATGAGCTTGAGAACATCCTCAAGCTCTCTCCCAAAGACACCTCATAATGATACCAAATCAATACATGGAAATAGTGGAGCCATGTATATATCCGTGATGTATGTTTTGGTTGAGCTCTAAGCTTGTATATACATTGATAATGTGTATGGGCTCCTGGAGACTAAACTTATATATTTATGTAGTATTGAGATGAATTCATTCCTTCATGGCCATGAGTCATTGCTTCTATATTGAAGACTTGTAATACAAAGACCATCCCCTATGCCTCTATTCTTGGATTAAAATGATGGGTAGGTAATACTAATGTAGTAGGAATACTTGGTAGCATGGATAAAGCTCAATAATACAATCAAACTCTCTTTAAGTTGAGCATAGCCTTGTAGATAGGCTCAATGATATACTTTATGAGATTGAGGTTAGCTTTAGAGCGTACAAAAAATCTTAATCCTAATATCAATAAAATGTTGAAAGAGAGCACAATTGCATAAATGGTGTGCTTTAGTATTTTTCAATACACGTAAAAGTGTATCCTATTCTAAGGAGACTTGATGTGAATCAAGTTAAACTACACCTAGGTCTAAGCACATGGCTTGATAAGATTCCAAGTATAGTGTTAGAGTAACTTTTTTTATGTCAAACTGAAAGATAATAACAAAATGATATAAAAGTATATCCTATAATATTTTAAGAAATGCAATTTGAAGTAAGTTATTGCATCAAACTTCTTTCTCATCAAAGTGATACTCACATTATACTTGATTGAATGAGTTTATTAAAAACAATCAATAGATTCGTGATCCTAAACTCTTATTACATATATTGATATACAAGGTGGAGAGCACAACCTTGCTTTTTATATATAAAAGGGTAACTTATAGAGTTTAAAAGATGTAATCATATTGATGTGCATATCATATTGATATGTAAAAAACAAAGTTAAGTTACAAATCACTTTGTATCATGTTTTTATAACGAGGAGGTTGATATATGTATTATATCTACAAATTCTTACACAAAGAGGTCCAAATTTTGTCTCATGTTTTTGAAAAGAAACAAACCCTTTTGGTTGTGAATGTTGAAAAAATAGAGTGATGGACAAACTTAAAATTCTCAAAGTCGAAAGAATAGAGTTTTAAACTATTCTTTACTAAATTTAATTCAATGCCATTGGGAAAACTTAAAATTCTCAAAGTCTATTCTTTAACCTAAATACATTCCATAATGGATGTACCCATTGCCAAGCATGGGCACAAAACGTAATTACTAAGTGGACAAAGAGATTACAATCTTAGCTAAAACAAAGGCACAAAATCTAATTAATAAGAGTAGAATACTATTCAACTTTAATACTTAATAAGGTGGATGTCTACATGCCCAAGCTAAGGTCTCAAATTTTTGTTGAAAACTCAAAGTCCAAGGGGAACACAAAAGCCAAAACCATTGACATTAAGGCCCCATAAGCTCATTGTAACTTATTATTAATCATAAGAATCAATCCTTTATCTTTTCAAGATTCTAGCCAATAAAGTTTGAGCTAAATTTTACAATACAAAAATAATGAATGATCCTAAAATTTGACACCTTCAACTCTATCCAATCTGCTTGGTCACATGGCCAAGTGCTGCTCATATATTGAGAATGATAAATAGCAAAAAGATTTTCATAATGACTCAAAAGCTAGGTCAAGTGCCGAAAAAGGGTTACAAATAGCCAAGTGACAGAAAGGGGTTAAATAAATCTTAAAATAATTGGACATGTTGGAAATGAGACTTTTTCCATTTAACCTAAAGCACTCATTAATAGTAATTATACTTCAAAACAAGGTGGATATTATGCTCCAAAATAGGGGCAAAATTTAAAACTATGGCTAAGGAAAAAGGGAAAATTTCAAGCATAAAAGTGCTCTAAATTTTACCCAAAATAGTTCTAACATCAACTTTCTTCCTCATAACAAGGTAAAGAAAATGCACACCAAAGGATTGTGCTTTAAATGTGGAGAGAAGTGGTCCCAAGATCATAAGTTGAAGTGTATAGCCAAAAATTCTAGAATCAACATGGTGACTACTCAAGATGTGGAAGTTGAAGAAGAAGAGGAACAAGATGGTGAAGTACTACAGGTTTGTGCTTATCTGATGGTGGAGCAAATGCATGAAGAAGAGGATGTCATTAATGAGGATTTTTATGATCCTATGGTTGGGTTTCCATTTGATTTGATGGCACCAATGATTCTCATTCTTGCTTATGTGCTATTTCACACGATATATGGATGGGCTACAAAGGAGAAAATACACTTTGACTCAAAGGTATTATTAATGGCAAGATCACACATATTCTTATGGATACAAGCAACACTCATAGCTTCATCAATACCAACTCCTTGATTAGGCTAAAGTTGCTACCCATTGATATGGAATCATCCTTGTGCGCATAAGTTGCAAATGGTACTTATGAGTCTAGTAAAGAAGTGTGTCCATGTACTTCTATTGAATTGCCTCCTATTAGCACAATAAAAGCGGATTTAATCACTTTGGATATAGAGTCAATTGGTGTTGTTATTGACTATAATTGGTTGAAAACTCTTTGTAAATTTACTTTATATTTGGAACAAAAGAAAATAGAATTTAATTGGCAAGGTGTAACGTGTTCGCCCAAGCCGCTTCCTCGTGTCGGTACGCTCTTAGTAGCCCATTAAGAGATGTCCTAGAAAATGTTATATGTCCGGGATTTGATGAAATACCTCACACTTTGCTATCTAGGCTTGCTTGAGTCTACCCCGCAGCAGTGAAAGTTTAAACTGTCCCCACGAGGATCAACATGAGTTTTTGGTTCCTATTATGAGTCGAATTAACTAGTAATGGTTGATTAGTGTCAATAATTCGAGTTTCCACTTCTTATAGAATTACGTGACTGAAACAAACTTGCATTATGCTTGGTCTAAAGAGAATGGGAGATGAAGGGGAGTATGACACTTCGATCCATTCAGTCCATGGTGCAAAATCCCATCTCGGGCCCTAAAACGATGCAAGTTAGACTTCCTGATCTCTAATGGTCATACATTTATCTATCAAAAATGTAAATTTTTTCATTTTTAGGAAATGTTTCAACTTAGTGAGTCCACTCAATCGTAGGTTTGAATCCATCAGGGATCCATTCTCCTACTTCTCTCTCGAGAGTATTTTTAATTACCTAATTACTTATCACCTTAGATTTAACGTATAAAAACAACTTCTTTGATTATCTCCTAATACAAATTCTTTATACGCCTTTATTTCATGACATAAAGACAAAGTAAAGTAATTCCTTCTCAACCGTTCCTTTAAGAAAAATAACTTTTTACAATGTTTTCTATTCTAGCTAGATATGATGTCAACCCGAAGGTATTATTCTCTCCAAGTTCAATTCCTAGACTAGTATTGGAACTTCCAGGATACTACCTAGAATTTGAATGGTAGTTGGCAGTTTGTGAGAGCCTAAGGAGTTTATGACTAAAGCCCCCTAGTATTCTCACATCCTCGTACAAACTAGAGTTCCGTATGATAAGACCTTTCATGCCATGATTGGTCTATGCTCACTGATGCAAAAACAAAAAGAAACCCCTTGGAGTAGGGTTTATCCACGCTGGCCTTGAGGAGGTCTATTACCATCAAAGAATACTGCCTTAGTCGTACAACATTTAGTACTCATCAAAATATTGTCTTGGTTGGCGATTTGTACCCGATTATCCATCTTTTAGCTTAGTGATTTTAGGAAAAATTAGTACCTAACTCACAATCACAAACATAATTTCCAAATGCATTCTACATAAACTGTAAAAAAATCTTTTCTTTTGTAAAATAATAATATCAAGGCAAAACTCAGCGTAAGTGGCAATATCTTCCAATAATCTTCTCGGATTACCCTCTTAGGATTTATTTCACATTGAATCTAAATAAGAATTCTAATTTTGAGAATAATTTCCATGATGGTCTTTTCTCAATGGGGTTTTGTTGGTCCTTGCCCCACGATGATTCCAAAAAACAAATATTGGTTAGTTTTATCATGAAAAGTATTCTTTTAACAATTTCATGTCAAGACCTTTCATATATATTGAGAATTAGCATTCATCTTTATCCATTAGAGATTCCATTAGTTCAATATAATTTATAAAAAAAATGTCTTTTAAGGAAGCGCAATATCTTCCTTGTACTTCTCCTTGGTACATCTCGTACAAACCCAGATTATCCCTTGAAATTTGCGGTTAAAAATTTCTCTATGAAATTTTATGTAGGAGACATTTTTTTAAAAGTCCTATTCTACGAATGCAGCTTCTCATTATCAACTTTATAATTTTATTCTTCGGGGCCACGGTCTTTAATCATGAGATTGTAGAGTTTTAGCAATAGAGCTTCAACTTGTCACAGTCAGGTTGATGGAGAATGGCAATCACTAGGAATTGAGAAATATCAAGTAGATTCTTGATTCCATAGGGAAGTGAAGGTAAAAGAAATGGGGGATTTGATTCCAAGAGCCGGCAGAGTATCCTCCTTGTCTTCATGACAAGAATTTTTATCCTCACACTCCTCTTGCCTCACTCCCTCTTGCTCCATACTCTTGGTTTGAGAAGAGCCTCTTCTCTTTGATCAAGCTACTCCTCCAATGGCTTATGGGTTGTGGCCAAGAAGAGGAGCTCGTTGTGAAGGGTATCTTGGCAATTGAGTAATCTAGAAGCTTTCAAGATGCAATTTGATACTAGTGATTTTATCTTTGAGGTCCAGAGAGGCTGCCAAAGATGCCATGACTGATTCTCCTGGCTTTCAAATGATCTTGCTCCAATTTAGGCCTCTAATTGAGAAAAGGAGGAGATTGTTGAAGTCTTCTGCTCAGATTGAGGAGGAGAATTCAAGCTTTGCTTTGTGCTTTCAACATCTCCTAATTTGGGAGGAGGGCGAGTAATTTGGTGCCCTTTTTTCGTTAAAAAAGGGGGGGGGGAGCGACAATATGTTCGTCGACTTCACCTTCCCATAAGCTTTCTTTTTTAAAGCTTAAACTTTAAAGATTTAAGCTTTCTCTTACTTTAAAATTTTAAATGTGCTTAGTGAGTTTTGACCTACAGGCAATGATTACCATGCATATGGTGATTTTCGTGAAAGTTGGCACTTTAGGTATTGAGTTACATACTTGACTACATCACCCTTGAGTCTTTCCCAATAGAAGCTTCTTTTGACTGTATTCAGAGTCTTAGCATATCCAAGATGACCTAAAAATGGAGAATCGTGAGCTTCCCAGAGTATTTTCTTCTTAAGTTCCTAGCTTGCAGGAATACATAGTCTTGTCTTAAAATAGGCAAGCTCCTCGTTTATGGAATACAGGAATACATAGTCTTGTCTTAGAATAGGCAAGCTCCTCGTTTATGGAAAAATCTTGACACTTAGGCTTTATTTTTGGACTTGAATCCTTAACGGAAATCTCTTGGAACATTCTCTAATAGCTTGGATCCTTCATTGCTTCTTCTTTAGCCATTTCTATGAGAGGGTTATTGGGCATTGAAATCATTGTAGCAAGAGTTCGTGCTCTAGAGGGTTCCTCTAGGATTGAGTATTAAGAAATAATTTATGGCTTAGGGCATCCACAATCACATTCTCCTTGCTTAGTCTATATTTGATTTCAAAGTCAAATTCCTACAATATCTCAATCCATTAGCACTGTCTCATATTGAGGTCTGGTTGAGTAAAAATCCACTTCAGGTTTTTATGATCAATGACTAGAGAAAGCTTACTATCAAGTATGTAACGTATCCATAGTTTAAAGGCATGAATTACAACAAGTAATTCTATATCATTATGATGAGGGTTACTCCCTAAAATAGCCAATACCATCGACTAAGACAAACTTAGTTTATTTTCTGCATACGTGATGATTTTGTGATCTAGTTGGTCGTTAGTATGAAGAATGGGGTCCTGTTAAGGAAGGATAGCTCAACGAGCCTTTAAGTCCTCCATCCATTGTGTTTACCTAAGGTTGATCTATGATATAGTTGGGGCAGTTAGCTTCAATGAATCAATCCGCCCCATATTGCAATTTCTGATAAGAGAGATAAGAACCGTATACTCATTACAAAATAGTCAAAAGTTATTTTGCCGTTTGAGTGCTTGGCGAATATATACATGGCTTGAAATGCAAGGATTTTTTTTTGAATTTATCAGCTCTATTAGTTAACTTTATTTCTACTAGGGTTTGAAATTTTCATCAAACGGATAATATCTTCCCACTATTTCCAATTACTAGGGAGACAACCAATTTTCATTACAAGGGTGGACAAAAATAATTCTTTACATCAATAGGAAGGGAATACATTATTCGAGTAGTTCGGAAGCTCATATTCTTCTTGGAAGTGGATTCCCTATTATAACCTAGGCATGGCATTGCAATACATCCATTACATAGTAATTAGGATTTTGAAAATGGATAATTAAAAATCTATATTTTAGGGGAAGATCAGATAATCCATCTTTCTTGTAGTTTCAACAGCTGGAGCATCCTACAACCATGACTCAGTTAGCCGATATAACCTTTGTAAAATCCTCATAGACGTATTGATTTAATTGGACTTGTCATCCTCCAATGAACATGTTTGAGTTTACTCTAGCCTTATAGAAGAGATAAATCTTGGAAACCTTAAGGGTTTCCATCCATCTTATCTTCTTTAAATTATTTTGGAGGCAAGCAAGACAATTTGTGTCAATGTAACAATACCCTCTACTTCACATCCATCGTCTTTCATAATACAAGCATGGCAAAGGATTGTATATTCAATCTAATATCTACATTATTTGGTTTCTCCAGCTGAAACTAGAGGAGTGCTTTGCTAACATAAACATAACTTAAAAAATCAAGAATCATTCCAAAGGTGTGCCCCTCTACCAAAAATCAAGGACATATATTGACAAGATTTTCACAACTTAAGGAAAAGATATCTTATGATGTACTTATAACTAGTTTTATTTACTTGCATCATATTCTATATCAATGTCACTACAAGATATAGGCTTTATACCGATGTTTAAAGTGACGAAAATACAAACAACAAAATTTTCCCCCGTTGTCGCAAAAAGCGTTGTTATTAATGATGCCATAGAACAGTCGGTATCGGCATCGCTATGAACGTTGGTATTGGCATGGCTATGCACGTCTCAAATCGTCGCTATAAGTGTCGGTGATAGCGACGCCAATACCGACACTTATAGCGACGGTTTGCAACGTGCATAGTGACGCCAATAGCGACGCGAGCAGTAAAATTTGCGACGCTAATAGCGACGGTAATAGGGAAAAAAAAATTGTGTGCTTTATGAGAGCCATACAAAATAGTTTCTGCACTACTGTGTACAATGCACTTGCAAACAAAAACAATGTGTACTGAAATCATAAAACTGATACATTAAATAAATACATGATCGCATAAAAAGCGATTGGTACAATCATGATAGAATATCACTAATACATAGAAAATGTCTACATAGATCAGGCGACTCAAAAATAAAGGTGTGTGAGCTCCAGGGATCCAAGGGCGAGCTACGCATCCTCGTCCCCCGAAAACTCGTCCCGCCGCAAAGGAGCATCAAACGGACTCTGCAGAAAAAGAAACAACACATCAGTCCACCATACAATAATGCATTCAAATATCTCATGGTAACTATGGACAAGAAAGATGAGTGACTTACAAGGCCGCCGCATCTATACAATCGGTCGATCAATGCCGTGAGACCGTGCCTCTTTGCATATCGAGTCTCAAAGGCCAGTCGGGGATCGCGATTTGTAATGGAGTGCTGCAAAGAAAACAAAATGCTAATTGTTAGAAACATGATTGTCAGTACAAAGAATATTTCAAAAAAATAAACAAGCAAAACAAAAGAAAAACTTACAAAGTCCTCCAAATATGTCATGTGGCCGCCACTCCCAAGATGATGGACCACTCCGGCCTCGAGTCGTGCCCTCGCTGCCTCACGCTGCTGACTCCAACGTCTTGGAGAATCTGTAGCCTCCTCCCTTAGTCCGCGCCAATCGTCTGTATCTAACCACTCCGGTTTTGCAGCCCCACTCTTGATTGCCTTGCGTGCGTCGGATCGTCTATGTCATTAGGGCAAAAAATGCTTCAAAAACGGCACTTGTAAGAAAGTGACTAAGTTGCTAATTAGTTGAGGTTTAGGAAGAATAAAACCTCTAAATTTGGTTGTCCAGATGTGATTGATGAGAGAATATTTGATTCATTGAAGAGGTCGACCATTAATTGCCCTCATCTTTTAATCCAGGTCAAGGGTCACCTTTTCGGCAATTTTTATCTTGGAACTCGAGAGATTTTGTGTTTTCGAGATGTTTGTATGAAATTCACATTTGTTTACTCCCGCGTTTTCCTTTTACACACTATTCTCTTTTGCCATTCTTTTTGTTGCACTTGCTTCCTATCACTGTGAGATTCTTGCTCGGTTCATTTGCTAGAATGTCTAGCAATACCTCTTCAAATAACACGGGCGCAAGCACACGTAAATACAAGCTAACTGTTCAGCTAGATCCAATTTACACATCTTGGAGAAGTATACATCATCGAGTATTGATAGATGAGATCGAAGCCAACAGGTTGCAAACACAAGGAATGAAGCATATAGATTTGTGGGTGGATGGAAATATTTATCCAAGGGATCCTTCTACAGTTAAACCACCTTCTTTTTTCAATGTCCATGACTATATAAGATATGTTGGAGAAGGTTACAATGGGATGCTTGGCTACTGTATGAGGTTATACTATGCATCTTACACATATATAGCTCAAATGCACGAAATGAAAAAAGCAGTAGAAACTACACAAACAAATATTTCAGAGTTGAGAAGTCAGATTGATGTTTTGAAAAATGTTAATAAGTCATTGCAGGATAAGCTAACACGCTTGAGAGAAACTCTAGTAGGATTTAAAGAGAGGAAGAGACCATTAAAAAATATAACAAACTTGTGTGAGAGAGCAAAGAAAAGGAGACTAAATCTTACAAAGAAATATGTCTCTAACATATTAGGCATCAATATCCGGGAGAATGAGGAAAGAATTGAACTTTTGAAGGAAACCATGAATAAGAAAGATATTTTGAGGATTCTTAAGTCACCCGAAAATGCGGATTTGAGAGGTCAAACTCTCAAAGAGTTAGTGAAGGACTTAAAAGGCATGGTGAAAGCAAATGAAATTGTAGAGACATGTGATACTGTGGGTATAAGTCGAAAAGGTTATCGTGCTATCTCTGGATTATGGTTTAAAAATCTTAAACACAATAGGGTAACTATATTTGGATTGCCCTGAGCCCTTGCAGTTTCAACTGCAAGAATTGCCATGAATCGCAAGATTCCACATGTTTTTGGAGATTACATTCACATCGAAAGGTCTATGTCCTATGAAAAACAAAAAAAACAGGCAATTTTTTATTACAATGCGTTTAACAATATATGGGTTGATCTAAAAAAGGTGCAAATTGCAATGGTTCACATGTATAAAATCACAGTAGAAGAAAGTTATGGTATTCTAAAGTTTGCCTTGAAGTTGGATGAAGCACAGATTCAAAAGGGACAGAAGATGGAAAGAATTAGGATTTGCCTCATGAACATGGTATTGGACCATAGCAATGGTGAGGGCTAAGCTCCATTGCATAAGATCCAATCCGAGATGGAGATTTGGTGGATTGGTGCAGCCCAGGTGCCAATTGAAAATCATCAAACATTGAAATGGTTGTTCAACCATACAGGGATTCCAAATATCATTAAGTCTCAAAGTGAAGGCGAAATGTTGGTAGTTGATGGGGTTGGTAATTTTAATGTGGAATGGCATATGAGTGCTGATTTAAAAACTATCAAATGTATGCTTGGAATATGTAATGGTGCAAATGCAAAATATCCTTGCATTTATTGCATGGAAAGTATTGGATCCAAAGATTGGAGTAGTTTGCGACCAGTAAGAAGAGCCCCAAATAGAGATTCTATAGATTTGAGTAAATGTAAAAATATAGAAGACATCTGGGATCCCATTCTTTCAATCTCTCTTAAGAATGTTCATATTTGTACTTTGCATGTAGAGATTAGAATAATCGATAAGCTTCTCAGGTTGCATCTTGACTACGCATATTCCATTAAGCCATTAGCTTTATCAGATGAGTGTATTGATAAATGCAAGGCATTACTATCAAAAATGGGATTTCATGGGGGCCAAGTTCACTTGAGAAAGGATCCAATACTTTCAGGAAAAATAAGAGATATCTTGGCCGATGTCTCTATGGGAGGCTCAAAAGCAAGTGAATGCAGCTTGGGAGTGTTGAAGAGAGCTATGTGAGATCACAACAAATGTTGCAAGCATGCCGAGGCTTGCATTTCTTAGAATGGAGGTCTGGATACACCTTGATGTTTTTCTGAAACTCCTCAAGCAACATAAGACAACATATACATATGCGGAAGAGTTCAAAATATCAATCACAAATCTTGTTCAGGTGATAAAAGAGGCATGGGGAGAAAAAGATATCACTTTTTATCTGGTCAAGTAACAATTATTTAATATGGGTTTATTTTGACAGGTTTTTCAATTGGTATAAAATTAGTGGTACTTTGTATTGCAGCATATTCTTCATATTCATGGGCCTTACTTCGTGGAGGAGCATGGCCCCTTAGCAACTTATAGTAATCAAGGCATGGAAAAATCCCACTATCAAGCACACACAAGTTATTTTCGAAGCACAAGGCATGGGGGAGGAGTTACAAAAAGAAATGCTTTGGAGGAGCTATTCAATTGGTTTTTTCGACGACAACTTCAAAGAATGTAGATAAGAGACAGCAATGACACATGAGCAATCGCGCTTTTATATATAAGAAAGAATATATACAAAGCTAGCTTTCCAAAACTCTCACATTCTCTTCCTCCTCAGGAATCTTTTCTCTATAATGTAGAATTTTTTTTCTCTTGTAGTCAGCTATAGATTTTACATTAGTTCAGTTTGCAGCCAAGGTGTAGGATGTGAATGCTAAAAAGTATATTGCTCTAGAAGCTGAGTAACCTGGACCGTAGCCAAAAATCCTAATTGCTGCAGTCTTTTCCAAAAACATTACTTTGTGGGCATTATATTATAATCATGAGAAACCTAGAAGCCTTGTAAGAGCTTTAATACAAAGTATGGGCCATGCTACATCCTCTGAGAAACTACTATGAAGTACTAAAAAGGAATCAGGGTCAATCCTAGCCAAGTAGTGGCCGAGTGCAATGTCTTTCAATGTACTACCACCAGCTGTCGATCCTTTGCCACGTCCCAAGAAGTTATCTGTATCAGCAATCTCCAACCGCAAATAAAACCCATACTGAATGAGCGTGAAATGCAAACCTACCAATGTGTAAAAGCAAATTCAAAATTATCTTACCACTTGGTTTTCATCGTACTCCAATTTAACTAGATTCCATAAATTTATTAATGATGATGTCTCATTTGTGTTAATCAATTCTTTAACATATTCAGACTCCTCTCTTCCAAAATTGAAAATCCCAAGTCGGCTTTGAATGTGATCGAAGTCCTCATCAGTAATACTTAACTCTTTCTCACCTTCTTTGGCCTTTTCAAAACAAAGAGAGAGGGCCTCACCAGCATGAATAAACTTATCGTCTAGAGTTTCTTTATCAAGTTTGAGTATCTCTTCCTTTGATTCATTCTCTGTGTCAATTATCCTATTTGCAGCATCAGAAGCCTCTGCAATAATTGCTAGACAATAATCTTCCCTGAGATTGAAAAGTTTTTGAATATCTGATAGTAAAATGTACTCCTCCTTGAAAGGTATAGATGGTAGAGAAGGAACAGTATGGTGAGAACTCTCATCAGTTGGAGGGTTTGTATCTCCTTGGCTCTCCTCAATGATAGTCTCAGCTTTGAAGTGAGCAACATCCAAATTCTCAGTAATACTAAGCCTCAAAATCTGCATCTACAACCTCCTCTGTTTCCTTTTCATCTGCCAAATCATCTAACATGCAAAAGCTAGCACACTTTGCTCCTTCCAACTGTTACTCATCAGCTTTCAGAGGATATTTGACAAGGGTGAAAACAATAAAAGCTGCTGATTTTGTCATCATCTTGCAGTTTTTGGAATGAGTGGAGCACAATATGTCTCTTGCATAAAACCTGTCCAAAGAGTGGGCACCACACTTCTTAGTAAACACCGACTTTTCATTTCCTGTTGACCCAATGGGAACATGGACATATTCATTTGTACCAACTTCAATAGAAGGACTTGCTAGATTTTCAAACTCCAAAAAGTCCTCCAAAATATATTTTTTACAAGATTTCAAAACACTGTCAAGGTCCCAATCAGGATTAAAGAGATTCTTCACAACTCCATAGAAAGAGAGATCCATGCCATTCTGAAGGATAAAATCAAGAAGCCTCTCTGATGGAGTGACATCAGTAAGCTCTGATACTCCAAGACCTCTCATTGCTGACTTTTGCTTCCCTAGAGATGTGCTTGGCATTCTGACACTGGTGGTAGAGCATGGAGAAGAAACAGAATGCACATGCTCATCACATGTTGAAGCCCTTGAGCCTTTTGAAAGACTTCTTCTTTTACCAGTTCCTGGCAAAACCTTGGAGCCTAGAAAATCTGTGGGTTCAGACATTTTTCCAACTTGTGCTTGATACGGCGCGACAAGACTCAAACGCTAAACGCGGACGTTCGTACTCGCACCATATCGGTAATTCAAACCAACAAATTTAAGCAAAGGGCCGCAACCGTAACGACGTGAGAAGGCAGAGCCAAAATCAGGGATCACATGACCTCAAGCACTATCAGCTTAGGAGGCACACCGAAGGAAGACTTTGGAGAACAAGAAATCTCAAAACGACGCGAACAGATGAAAGCACCAAAAGAGAAACACTCGCTCTTGCGCCGTATCAGGAGAAGAAACAGAGGTCCATAAAGAAAGCGAAAAAAGCCGTACGAATGAGGGACACCCCCTTATATAGGCGCGCAATAATGCCACTTGGCAGTAGCCATTGGGCTTCGACACATGGCAGTAGCCATTGGGCTTCGACACGTGGCACTAGCTGTTGGCCAACATGTGGCCGACAAACACGTGGCAAACATGTGGACCGATCATTAGTTGACACCTAGCATATGGACGATAGGCGGACACGTGGCACAATCAGTGCGAGACATGTGTTTGACACGTGTCATGATTGACGAGGGAATATAAGGGGTTATTTTTCTTACGTGTATACTTTACATTTCTCGAGCTCTCGCGCCTTACTTGCCGATACGGTGCGATCCAAGTGTTGCGTCTACTATATTTTTATTCTCTCGCGTCGTATCGGTTACCATCTCTTTGCTGATTTCACTTCGTTGGTCTTCAGTCAGTTCACTGATACGGAGCGAATACGTCCTTCCGTAGTCATGGTAACCTCCATCTCGCGCCATATCGGCCTTTTATGGTGCGAGATGGAAATTCCGAAGACTATGAAAGGATGCATATTGCGCCATATGCGTCCTTTCATAGTCTTCGGAATTTCCATCTCGCACCATATCGGCATTTTTGTTCTCATCTCTGATACGGCGCGAATGTGACAATTCATTTGTTTTGTTTGTTCCTTCTCGCGCCGTATTGGGCTTGTTGCATTGTCAGATTTTTGAGAAATTTCCTATGTCACTTTTTGTCTTTCTAGCTCTTCTATTTTCTTCTCTGTATGGCAAGGACAAAGCAAACTGCAAGAAGAGTGTATGTGGATAGGAAGGACAGTGGGGGTAGAAGAAAGTTACAATTTGATGAATTTGAGGAGGAGCCCTCTTCAAATATTGCTGAAGCTGGGCCATCAGAGGCCCAGAGCATTTTGCCACAGAAATCCCACCTACACCAGGTGTTGGCCTAACATCTTCCATGGAGTTAAAGCATTTCAGTGCAGTGAATGTTTCGTCTCCTGATGTTGAGGAAGCAAAGGGTGAGACTTGCCCTGTGAAGGATTCATCCCCTCCAATTATACCTGAGTCTACATCTATTGAAGCCACTAAGCCTCCCAAGCCACAAAAGAGAAAGAGAAAGTCCCAGTTCTTCTACATGCAGAGGTGTTTTAGTGAGATTAGAAAAGCCCAGAGAGCTACAGAGCACGTGATTCCAAAGGTAGCTTTCATAAGAGTTGTTAAAGAGATCTCTGATAGATTGTCTCAAGTGGCAACTGTCTCTGGTCTAAATAAGAAGTGGCAACTCTCAGCCATTCTTGCCCTACAAGAGGCCCAGAAGATTTTGTTATTGATTTCATGAACGATGCTTACATTGCTGCTATGCATGCTCATAGAATTACCCTTATGAATAAAGATTTCAGCATCATCAGCAGAATCAGGTATAGGTTCGATAAAGTGTTGAGGCCCTTGCCCTCCAATGATCAAAAAGCCCTTGAAATCCTTAACATTCCCCCGAAATTGTCGAGGAAAGGGAAAAAGCTTGAGGTTGAGGATGTAACTCACCTTTACTCTACAAGTGGTGCCACCCAGCAGGAGTCTTTCTTGAGTGAAAATTTTCAGGAGGTGTTGGAAACTGAAGACGAAGTTTACAAGAGGAAAGCCGCATCACTTGCTCCTGTCATTGTTGATAAAGAGGAGGTGTTGGAAAATATAAGCCACAAAAATTTTCTCCTTTGCCACAAAAATATAAGCCGCATCACTTGCTTATATTTTCTCCTTTGCCACAAAAATATAAGCCGCATCACTTGCTTATATTATAAGCCACAAAAATATAAGCCGCATCACTTGCTCCTGTCATTGCTTCTTTATCGATTTCCTCAAAAATATAAGCCTTACCTTATGCAACAAAAACAACGGAGTCAGATAGTTGGACATCCCTTTTCTCCAACATGGGCTTATCCTCGGGAGATATACTAAGGTATTCCTCCTCAGGTTCCGCAGAAACATTCACAAGTATTTGCCCATACACAAGCCTTATTATTTTGGCTTTGTATATTTATATGACATTTTTGTATCTCATGATGTAATGAAATTTTTCACTTATAAATCAAATGTAATGTACATTTATTTATATACATTCGAAAGGCAACTTGCTTCATGATAGCTTATGAGTTCCCACTAAAAAATAAATTAAGGACAGTCTATTATGATAAATTCATGCAAAGTTCTCATTCTCAAGGCTCAAAACTCACAATTGTGGGAGACAAACAACTCGTAGAAGAGAAAGAGCGCTCGGCTCTTTTACCAATTGTTACGCTATTCACTTTGAACTTATATCTAGGGGATGTATTGTCTAGCAATTTCAAGGTATCCCTCACATCTTTCAGACTCCAATTGGAAGTAACATTCACCTTCTTTACTTCTTCGTGCGGCAAAACGTGCACCACAAGTTATTATGGTGTGCAATTTGTATCGGAATCCAAGGGAACCCAAATACCCAATCTTAGTTTGTATCTCCTGTAATCAAAGCCCAAAGCAAGAGTTTGGCGAGGGATACTGTAAGCCAAAGCCAAGGATTGAGGGCATGCACTCCACCTCAACATATCACCCTTATGGTCACACTCTCTAGATTTCCAAAGCGTCCCTATAGTGTTGTCCGAATCCTCTTCTGAAAAGTTTCTACTTAGCCAGGATACCTTCGTTCTTTGTAAATTTGTTGTTTTGAAGCAAGCCACGATGATATGGAGGGCTACAAACCATGATAAACGTATTCTTCTTGAGATCCTTCCAGCTGTCATGGACTTTTGAATGTCCTGAGATATTTTGAATTTGAAACTCTGCACTGTTACCTTGTCAGGAATCTCCCAGTTTAGAGATGAAAGGCTTGGCAATGGCAAATCTTCGATATTCCCATACCTATCCGCTTTAGAGGGAACCACATACTGTGCATAATATATAAAAACCTTGCATTCACTAAAAAAAGACACAGTTTGATCGGCATAAATAATGTCTGCTAATACCTTATGAATGGCATGGAAAGTCCCACTTAGGCTTTCCACAGGTTGCCATTCAATACTTGTTGACGGAAAGATATGTGCAATGACGAACCGTTTGTTAGAACTTTCCTAAATGGAAAAGAATTATATACGTTATCCAACTAATAAGTTACAATGTGTCTGTTGGGGAACACGTTCGTTTGGAGGCAAGTGTATATCCTTGGCCATGTAAACATATTGCACCTTGACAAACACCCTTTGGGTATAATTTTGAAGGCAATGATACGCCCCTTCTAGTGATGTTTTATATCATCTTGTTTTCTTCTTTTCACCTTATGAGAGCCCTTGCAAGATGGCAGCATGGTAACCCAATCATTTACATTAAAGGTTTTGGGCTCCCAATTTCCATCTGCTCCCTAGCTATAGACTGTGTAAGAGTGTATTAAACGAGAAGGGTACCTAGAGGAAGCCATGAAAAGAATGAAAGCGTAGAGAAAGAAGCTCAAAGAGGGGTGAATGAACTAAAAAGTAGCGCCAAGAACACAAATGAGTATGTATTGGGCGTCAAAAAGAATATTGAAAGATCTCTCGACTTTTAAGAAACTCATTATTAATTTCATCACATCTCTGTCACATATTTTGTCAGATTTGTAAGTAAATAACGTCTTTGGGACTTCAAAACATGTCAGACTTTAGGGATTTTGGCTAAAAAAGAAGAGATAATCACGAAATGGACTCCACTATCTCTAAAAAAGAGGAGACAAGAATATCATATTCTTGCACACGTGGCGAACTCTCTTTGGCCCTTTTCTTAATCCCATAATTAACAAAAGTGCATTTTTTGAAGCGTTTTTGGCCCTAAGGTGACATGTATGCACGCATGTAATCCATCATCCAGCCCGTAGAGAATCTATCTACTGTGGATGGCACCGGAAACTCCTCGTGCAAGGTTGCTACTATGTAGTCCTTGCTCCCCTCCTGTATGTTCTTCCAATGATCCAAGACGTTGTGCCGAAAAACTTGTTGGCACAACTCTCTCATGCGAGCCATCACCCTCCTTCCCTCATCATTCATGATGATAGCTCCTGACCTACTATTGACTAGATATCCATAACCCCTAGGAGTTTGCCTAAGATGGATCCTCTCCCATCTGCGTCCACGCTTCTAGGCATATCCAAGAGACCCCTCTGCATCCGATGTACCGACGGGAATAATCTCTCTCAGAGTGGCACCCACAGGGGTGCCACCTGCTGACGGTTGTGCAAAATCCGGAGAAACTAGGGTAGACATTCCCATAGGTGTGACAAATCTTGGAGGTGACGAAGCTCCAGCTGAACGATGAGACGGTGACACTGCGTCCGTGTCTCCACAGCATCCACCTGAGCCACAAGAGCGAGGAGTCACACCTGTATCCCATGTCAACCACGAGCTCACTACCTCTGTATCTCTGCAGCATCCCCCTGATCCCAATGCACTCGCTCTCTCTGGCCCAAGTTGTGAGTATCGAGATCATCTACTCGAAGCTGAAGCATCCAATTGCGCTGAAACAGATCTAGCAGAGCGTCCTGATGAAGACCCAAAGAGCTCTCGGTCTGCCATCTCTCTGAATCTGGCGATTTGGTCTAGAGACATGTGTGCAAAGATGTCCTGTAACTCCTCATCGCTCATCCCTCGACTCACCCTGAAAATGTCACCTGCACAAACAAAAAATGATGTTAGAATAATCAATTTAAATCATACAAAGCACAGTAATATAAATCATTCAAAAAAATTCTCACTTAAAATGCATATCTTATGTATCCTTATAAGCGATTGGTCAACGAATTGAGTAAGTGGATGCTCCAAGTATGAAGTATCCTATGGTCCCATGTTAATCTCCTAACACAACTCCGCATACACTGGAAGGTTGATAGACATGTCACCACAAAAGAATGATTCCGTATCGTTCTCAAAGAATTCTTGGACTCCTGTATTTCCATCATTTTTAGCCGATGATGGCTCCAAGCTTTCGACGGCCTCCACCCCTTGCAATATAGACCCCTCTATTTGCATATTATCTTCATCTATGCTCGGAACATTTCTTTGATCATATACTCTCACACTTCGGGGAGTTGAAGGTATAACATACCACCATCAAGGTTGTCGGGGGTTTGGATAGAAGATTACCTATTCACAAACACGTACAAGAGAGTTCAAACCATTGTGACATAAACCATGTCGTAATACAATTAGCAAGCAAATGAGTCCATGCACCTGTTCACGATGGGCCGGCAACACAAAGGTGTCGTGCAAATCCGTCCATTTTTTTTCAAAATCTATTTCAAGAAATCCAGATGGACCTCGTCGAACTGTTGCTCCAGCTCCTCCAAGTACCACTTTGAACCACTGCACATGGAATAGTATCATGGAGAAGCTACGGTAATCCACCGTAACAATACTTTGCAAGTTCCCAAAATACTCCATCTCATCCACAACCGTGTTTGGATCCGTTGCCATGATACCACAGTCCATTGTGGAGCACATTTTGTCAATACGCTCCACGCAAAAATGCCGTCCGTGCGACCACACTGCACTATATATTTTGTACTGTATATTGAAACACTCAAATTAGATGTCGCATATAAAATTTAGATACGACAGATCCTAAACCCCTCATCACCTTTGGACTACATCCCCTTGAGAATTCCCACTCCTTCATTGAGACCTCTGTTCCTTCGCGAGACGCTGCAGTCAAAGCTCCATGCAACCATCGCGTTGACATAAACCGCGGCATCTCCTCCATGCCTTCGGGATATCGAATCGGTCGATGATGCGTACTATGTTGGAATTCAGCTCGCCCTTCCTCTCGATCTTGCCTAGCGATCTGGTACTTGGCGAGCCATGTCTCCATAGAGGCATGGTGCAACATACAAAAGCGATTCACTTTCTCTTCCATTGAGGCATCCATTATTTTTTCTACTCCATTTCCAACCACCACATCTCTAGCCAGTCTATCATTGTCCTTCAGCGACGACCATCGCATTTCATTGTCTGGTTCCACCGTTGGTAGCCATTGTGAAATATGCACTAGCGCCTCAGACACCAATCAACCTTTGGCCATGCTACCTTCTGGCCGAGCTCGTTGTCACACAAAGCCTTTCAAGGTTTTCATGAAGTGCTTCAAGAAGAACATCCATCACGTATGGACAAGTCCAGCAATCTCCACTTCATCCACAAGATGCACAAGAAGGTGAATTTGTATCGTGAGCATGCTAGTAGGCAGGTATTTCTCATAGAGATAGACCTTCTCCATTGCTCCCTGCCTCGCGGATTCAATAGAGGATGTCTTAATCTCCTTCTGTGAGATCCATTGCACCAAAGTCGACAACCTGTAAATGGCCCCGCGTATTTCTGGAGTAAGACATCCTGCGATCGTGATCGATAGTACAAACTGCCACAAATGAGAAAGCATTATGAATAATGGCTACATTTCAAATAGCAAAATTCCCACGCTAATTACAATCCATTCGTAGTACAAACCTGACATATCTTATGCCATTCATGGGACTTTAGCCTTGATAATTGGTCGTCTTTAGAAAATGTAGACCTGAGAGAACGCATCATACCCATCGGAGTGCGGATAGACTTCATTACTTGCTTCACAATGCGCTCTTCTTTAGTGGACAAAACCCAAGGAGCGCGAGGAAGCTGCACGCGACCATCAACACTCAACTGCAGCCAAAGCGCCTCCATCTTACCTACCTCCTTCAAATTCATTCGTGCCCCTATAGTGTCTCTCTTTCCTGTGATGTGGTCCCATAATAAGTTGCCCACATTCTTGAAAATATGCATGGGATCCAACAAGTGGTTGACCTGTAAGTGGGTCCAATATGGAAACTCGTAGAAAACTGAGAACCGCTGCATTCCATTTGGATGTGATTCCGCGTGGACCATTTTCAGCACATACCAGCTTGCGGCGTTCATACATGTTGGAGGTCGTCCAAGGAAACCTTCCCTGAGTTCATGATTCTCCAGCAAGAAAGTAGCGTGTCCTTGATATACCATCTTATTCATGGTTCGTGACCTTCGGGAGTCTAACTGTGGCCCGCACAATGGACATGCATGATAACCTAAGGTAACTAGACCTATTCCAACACCACGACCTAGTGAATACTTGATTGAACGAGATAAAATATAGATATTACCAACGAGAACGCAGGCCTGCTCACCTGAACACTCTCCCAATCCCGAAAAGTCATGCATCATCCACATGAGAATGGCCCAAATATTGGCTGACCGCCGACCATTGCGCCTGCTCATATCTTGCACAGTGATCCCCTCCTCCCACAAAATCTTAAGCTCATCAACTAATGGATGAAGATACATGTCCATATTTTTTACTTTGTAGCAGCCTGGGATGAGCAAGCTAAGGATGAGATGTCCTTTCTTCATAGAAAGGTATGGAGGGATATTGTAGTTTACAAGGACTATAGGCCACACACTGTAAGAAGTTGAGCGCAGACCGAATGGATTCACGCCATCCATTGTGAGACCGAGCCAAAGATTTCTTGGCTCTCGGGCAAAGCCTCAGAAGGTAGAGTCAATGTGGCTCCATGCGCGCGAATCCGCTGATATTCATTGAACTCCATCCGTGGATCTATTCTGCGCATGCCACATTGTCAAGCTCCCCATGCCGGATGTACGAAACATGTGGTTTATGTGGGGGATAAGCGGAAAGTGTCTGAGAACTTTTTGAGGGATGGTTTTCCCTTGCAAGTCCTGTCGATACCCGTGAGCACCACACTTTGGACATGTCTCCATAGTCTCATATTCTCCTCGAAATAGACAGCAATCGTTGATATATGCATGGATGTTATTGTAGTCCATGCCAAGCTTCCGTAAAACATGTCATGCATCATCACAAGACTCAGGCATGGTATTTGCAGGGGGTAATACATGATATTTCAATAACCTAAAAAAAATCATAAAACACCTTGAAAAAGCACAAATTTTTGTAATAATAGTGTAAAAAAAAATCAATGAAGCGTATATACAAGGTACCTGAACAACTCGGTCACACTCGTATCGCTCCACCCGTATTTTACTTGCACACTTTAGAGTGCAAGAAGTGTCTTCATCCAAGATACTCGGCACCCATCATATAATGGTATGGATGCTTCCTCTCTAAGCGGATCCGAAGTCTCGACATCCATGGGACTCAATACATCGATCGTTGCCTCCATCTCAGGCTCCAAGATTGTAGGTAGGTTTGGAAGGTTGCATGTCTCCTCTGGCATTGATGGTATAGATTGGCCTTGTGAGTGGTGGATTGACTCCTACACTCCATCCATCGCACGCCCACGTACTCTTCTAATTGGCCGCAAAGGGTGCACTCCCCCTTGGGACGAGACATCACCTCCCTGGATAGAAAATTTGCCAACAAGACCCAATCTTATTGTATATGGTATTCAATTAGCTTGCAAGTACAATGCATGATTGATATTAACTTGAAATTACCGTTTGCTAAAAATCCGCAATTGCCCGATCAATGATCTCAGATTGAAACTCACCAAATCGTCGTACGTGTTCGACAGACAATCGGCGTTTTCGTCTAATTGCCAACTTACATTGAGAACAATGACATGGGACACGCTGATTAAGATATGCCTCGCGATCTTGAACAACAGGACCTTCTTCGTTTTCCATCTTGTCTACGTTACAACAAAAAATTTAATGACTTGTAATACAATTCGGGAAAACCCTTTACTCATTGTTTATTGGAGGTCAGTTATGCTTCTCGAGATGTCTATTTGATGTGAGATCACTTGGGATGCTATGTCAATGTCTTGGCATGCTATTGGACTAATTTGAGCACTCATTTACTCAATTTTATAGAGGTTTTCACTTCTGTAATAAGTAGGGTTGAATGCTATTTTGTCAGAGAAACTTCATGCTTATTGCTTGTTGATGCTTATTGATTACTTTGCATGCTACACTAATGTCTATGGTTGATGCCATATACTTCACCATGCTTCTAGAATGCACTTGGATTGAGATTCAAGCTTAGTCTCATTGAGTTTGACTATCACTTCTCATATCAAGCATTAATTTAAGACACTTCATGCCTCTTATCATTGGATGATACATGAGCCATTTGTTAGATATATTATAGTGAGACAATAGGACTAATTGTGACATGTACATGCTCTCTTGATACTCATTGGATGCAATACCCCTATCGTAGGATGCTTTGATGTTTTGTCTTGGATCTAGTACTTATATATGTCATAGTGTTGTCAGTGGTATTTATATGCTTCTAGGTTATGTATTGAGCCTTAGTGCCCTCTCTCATTTCCTTTTCTCTTGTAACGTGTCCACTTATATCTTCAGGACACATCTTAGCAGTCCATCGAAAAGGATGTCTGGAAAGCTCCACGCGGCACTCCCATGGAATGTTATGGGGTTTGTGATTTAGGGCTTTTTGCGTCTGCCATGTAGTGGAAGTATTCCGGCCGTTCTCACTTAGGATCGACTTGAATTAGGGCTTTCCTTATTGGGCATTTCCTAATGGCAACTAGCGTCAGACCCCAGCGAACTACTTTACGCAGAAATGCCAGGTCTGAAGCGGATTCACGCTGCACTTGGTTCAAGGAGAATGGGAAACGAGAGGGATGCAAAGCTCAACTTCTCTGCCATAACGCATAGTCCCATTCCGTTCCCCTAAAACAACGTAAATCGGGTTCAATCATAACTCTAGGTCAACGCTTTTGTTGTTCGTGTGTTGTTTGACAATCTTCCTGCTGTCCATCGTGATTTCAGAAAAGTTCCCAGCCAACCGGGACCACCCATCCATAGGACGGACCTATGGCCCATCCTCCGCACTTTCCTCAAGTTATTTTGGTTATTTAATTATCTAACACATTAGTTGGACATGTAGCAATCAGCTACTTTAATTAGCCCGTAAGGCACTGGTTCTTTCATGTAATTATATCACTTGACATAGAAAAACAATATCAGACAAGTTTCTTATTAACAGTTATCATATTTATCTTTGAAATACAAAAAGTCCAGCCCGTAGGCTTATCCACAATCTGCCCGAAGGCTATCTAGCAATCCACAAGGATCACTAATCCAAGTTTTCACCCATAGACTAGTATGCAGGCCTCGAGATCCAATCCTGAGTCACATTAGCCTCTTGTGCGGGGTCCGGAAGGCAAGGGATTTACGGCCAAATCCCCCTTTGGCACCTAAGCGTCCTCCTGCTCCAAGTAGCACTCAACAGAGAGACCTCTCGTGGCGGGTTCGGTCCACTTGCCCAACGTGGTTAACAATCCCCTTGGTTAGGGTCAGGCAGGCAGTTGGGGGTAACTGAAGCTGCCTCTCCCTTCAGGCCTTCAACCTGAAGTATAGATATCCATTTATCTTTTAATTCATTGATCAAACAAATCTAAACAATGCTCTAAAATCTGTAGTAAGCACAAACTTTTCCATTGATCGTTTTGGTTGGCGAATTGCTAAGGAATGAATCCTTCCTTTCGAATGCATCCAGCACTCGATCCGGGATGACTTGCAACTTGGCAAGATCCCCTATATCCTAGGTTAGGGGGTACCCTATTAACCCGACTTGGTCAAACCTTAAGTTCATCGGTTATTTCAGTTTATCGGCTGGTCTTTAGTTTCCAATCAATCTTCTTTACTCAAGAAAGATACTAAATTAGGATGATTATTTATCCTCTTGCAAGATAACTTGCGAAAGGACCTGCCAACCTCGTTGCGAGAATTTGGCCATTCCCCTGTGATCCCATCACAAGATCATATGACTCCACACTTGCAGTGCAAGTGTCGCATAGAACTATGAGACTTATTCTACTCATTGAGAGGAGTCACGAAACAATCTGTTTCTGATTACGTTAGGCTGACATCGTCAATCCTAGAGTTCCAAGTTCCATCTCGTAAGATTCTTAGGGACAAACCCTAGTTTACTTTCCAATTACATTTTATTGTCCCTACATTTAGGTGAAAGTGGGCAAGTATTTAGGATATAGGAGTTTCAGTTTTAGCAATACATAACAATTAGGTTACGTATTAATTCCTAGTGAATTTCCTTGGAATTTAACTCATTCTAAACGAGTACTCCGAGGATAAGGTGTTTAGGCTTGTGCCAATTTGTTTATCTCTTGGAGATAGTTACGTTAACATTTCATAAACACATGACTCATTGTCTACGCGTAAATTGATTTTTCAACCTTAACTTATCGATTAAGGTCAGACATAGGTTAGGTTAATTCCAACTAATCTTCCTATAACTTTGCCAACAAAATTCATGCTAAACAAGCAACCTTTTTCTTGATAATTTATGTACTTGACAAATGATAATTTCCTAGAGTTATGCATCGTAAGAATCATTTCATGCCTTGCACTTTCCACGATGATTCTTTGTGAAGAGGATATGGGTTAATAGTGCAATATGCAGTTTATACTTCTAGGCTTAAACGAAGTATACTATTTTAATGGACAATAAATAATTTTTAATTCATTTCAATGCATAAAGCTATTTGCTAGAAATGCATTTATGCTTTCTTTATTTTGCATGTTTTATTGAAAGTATTAATGACTAAGTTCCTCCATCGTGAGCAAAAATATATCCTATTTCCAACAATTAACCTTGCATGATTGAATTACAACAATATCAAATAAAAATTAGGAAGGAAAACTTGGGCTTGGGGTGAGATATCCACGTGGATGCCAGGAGAAGACCCTCCCGCGACTGGGCCTTGGGCTTTCTTAGGAGGCATCACAATTGTAGTCTTTCCGTCGTGGAAGCAGCTTTACAATTCCTTTTGAAATTCCACCGTGGCTCCCTTTTGCAATAACTTGCACCATCCGTCGAAAGCAGTTTTAGAAGGCTTTCTCCTTGAAGTAGGGAATTCGGAAGAGGGTGATTCAAAATCTTTCACAAGTAAGACCGATTGAAGCCATGGGGAAGGCTTAATGGCCTTTGTAAAGACTCGCACGAACTGGAAAAAAAAAAGTGTGGAATCCCTTACGAGGGCTTTTAAGTGGGAAAGGAAGGTGTCAAACGACCCTCAACATTCTTCTTTCTTTTACGTGTAGGGAAAAAAAAACAAGGTACGGGAGAATTCCAAGGGGTATTTTTGCAGGGGAAAGGAAAGGGTTAAGGTAAAATTTTCTTGGGGAAAAATGGGCTTTATAGAATCTTAAGGGAGAAACTCCAAGGGGGGGGGGGGGGGGGGAAGTAGCCTTAAAGGCTATAGGCCTAAGGGAATTTTTTTCTTTTAAAAAAAATACGGGGGGAAAAGAAAAGGTCTTTTGGAGTAACCTTTAATGGGGGGGGAAGCCCTATGGGAGCCTTAGAGAGGAATTTTTATAAGGGGGGGAAAAGTAGCCTTTAACGGCTATACCTTTTGGAAGGAGGGACAAGGCCTAAGGGCCCTTAAAGGCAAACGTGGAGGGAGGAGGGGGTAATCCTAAAAGCCATAGGAAGGAGGGATAAGGAAAAGTAAAACACGCGGGGGGGGGGGGGGGGGGGGGGGGGGGGGGGTGGTTCCAAAGCCCAAAGGAAGGGGCTTAAGGGGGGAAAGGGGGCTTATGAGGCCCCTTAGAAGCTTCCCCCCTAGAAGCTTCCCCCCAGGAAGCTTCTCAAGCTTCAGTGCCACGTGGGAGGGGGAAGCACAAACGGTGACTCGACGGTGATTCGATGCTGGGGGGCGCGAACTGGGACGACAGAGGCTGACTGGCGTATCGGGCGGCTCCTCCTTGGCATAGGCGGCGATTTGCAGGGCCTCCCCTCAATGGCGCAATGCCTCAATCTCTCTTTTCCTCCACGATACTACATCACCTCCTCTCCTCTCCCCTTTGCTTGCATCCCCCCCCCCCATTTATATAGGTAAGGGGAGGGGGATCCTTCCTCCCCTACGTGGTTGCCCCATGGCGGCTTGTAGCCAGCGAGCTCCACCGAGGAGCTTTTTCCATGCATTCTATTCCCCTCCCCCTTTAGCATGACAGTCGGCTAGGGAGGGGAATAAGGAAAAAAAATTTGCCATTATCCTGGTAATTTATCAAAATGCTATATTATTATCCCCACTACTTAAAAAGGGGGTTCATGTGTGTAGTATTCGGTATATTACATTCTCTCCCCCTTAGAGAAATCGAGATGTCCTCATCTCGAGATAAACTGGGGATATTGATGGTTGAGAGTGCCTTCATCTATCCAAGTGGCATCCTCTTTAGGATAATCTTTCCATTGGACGAGGCATTCTCTCAAGGTTCTGGATCTCAATTGTCTCTCCCTAACATCTAAGATTCTGTCAGGCCTTAGTTCAAGGACTCCTTGACTAGGCATTACAATTTGTTGGTCATCAAGTACATGGTTAGGATTAGGTACATACTTCTTCAATAGGCTGATATGGAATACATTGTGAACCTTTAGGTTCTCATGGAGTTGCAATCTATAAGCATTAGGTCCTAGGCATTTGAGGATCTTGTACGGTCCACAATACCTTGGACTTAGCTTCTTACAATCTCCTAAGGATAGGGAACTTAGCTTCTTACAATCTTGCATAGTTGAGTCCCAATAGCTTCAAAGATAGCTCTCCAGAAGTGTGATGTGAAGAGAGAATCACGATCACTAATGATTCTTCTGGGTAAACCATGTAGCTTGAATATCTCCTTGATAAACAATCTTGCAATGTCTGAGGCTTTATAGTTTGTCTTTACTGGAATAAGGTGTGCAACCTTAGTAAGCATGTCAACCATAACCATGATGGAGTTGTATCCTCCCTGGACTTGGGGTAGGCCTACAACAAAATCCATACTGATGAATTCCCATTTCATTTGGGGAATGTCAAGCGGTTGCAGCTTCTTTGGCATCTTGACATGTTCGGCTTTGATATGTTGACAAGATAAACACTCGGTGACATATTTGAGAACGTCACCTTTAAGCCTCTCCCAATGGTAGCTCTTCCTAACTGCATTAAGAGTCTTGGCATAGCCAGGATGTCCTACGAAAGGGGAATCATGAGCTTCCCACAATATTTTCTGCTTAAGTGACTGGCTTGCTGGTATACACAGCCTTGTTCTATAGTAGACAAGTCCACTATTAATAGAAAATTCATGATACTTAACCTGTAGCTTCTGGTTCTGATCTTTGATAGAGATCTCCCTTAGCATTGTTTGGTAGGCCGGATCATGGCATGCATCCTCTCTAGCTAACTCAAGTATTGGGTTATTTGGCATAGATACTTTTGTAGCTAGAGATCTGGCTGTTGATGGATTTTGTAGGATTAGAGAATTAAGGAATGCCTTGCGACTAAGTGCATCGGCAACTACATTCTCTTTCCCTGGTCTGTACTTGATTTCAAAGTCTTATTCCTCCAGTACTTCAATCCACCGACGTTGCCTCATGTTGAGCTCGTTCTGGGTAAAGATCCATTTGAGACTCTTATGGTCACTTACTAGAGTAAACTTGTTACCCAATAGGTAGTGTCTCCAAAGCTTTAGAGCATGGATGATAGCTAGTAATTCCACGTCATACGTAGCATAATTCTTCTCATGACTCTTCAAAATCCTTGAAGAGTATGCTACAGGATGACCTTCTTGCATGAGCACACATCCTAAGGCAAGTGTTCTAGCATAAGTTATTCCTCGAACTCCTTATTGAGGTCTGGAAGTTTTAGAATAGGTGCTGATACCAAACTTTTCTTCAATCTGTCGAAGCTATTTTGTTCAGGAGTTGACCATGCAATGGAAGTTTGCTTCTTCAGTAAGTCCGTCAGAGGTGCTGCAATCAAAGCATAGTTTTTTATGAAGACCCTATACCATCCTGTCAATCCAAGAAAGCTGCATATTTATTTGACAGATGTTGGTATTGGCCATTCCAGCACATCTCTCACCTTGGCTGGGTCCATTGAGATTCCTTCCATAGATACTATGAATCCCAGATATTCAATCTGATGTTTGAAGAATGCACACTTCTTCATCTTAGCATACAATTTATGTGATCTCATTGTCTCTAGGACAATCTGAAGTTGGGGTTCATAATCTTCTTCCTGTTTGGAATAGACTAAAGTGTTGTTGAAGAAGACGAGCACGAAGTCATCAAGATATGGCCTTAATATATCCTGCATTAACTTGTTGAAAGTGGCAGGTGCATTCGTAAGCCCGAACGACATAACTAGGAACTCAAAGCTCCCATATCTTGTATTGAAGGCTGTCTTGGGGATATCTTCTTCCTTGATCCTTATCTAATAGTAACTTGACCTGAGATCAATCTTGGAGAAGATCTTTGGATCCTGAAGACGATCAAGAAGCTCATCTATTCTAGGAATAGGGTACTTGTTCTTGACCGTTGATTGATTCAACCCTTGGTAATCAATACATAGTCGAAGTGTTCCATCTTTATTTTTCTAGAACAATACTAGAGCTCCCCATGGTGAGCTGCTAGGACAGATGTAGCCCTATTCTAGTAATTGCTTGAGTTGTTCCTTCAGCTCAATTGCTTCTGATATGGGCATTCTATAAGGTCTCTTTGCAATTGGCACAACTCCTGGTACTAACTTAATCTCATGATCCACTTCTCTTTGAGGCGGGAGTTCTGTCAACTCTTCAGGGAATACGTCTGTGTACTCTTTTCGCCAAGAAGGTCCTTCACTAGACTCTTGCTTCTGATCTAACTTATTGAGTTTGATCAAGTAGATAGGTAATCCTTTTTTGAATCCTTTTATGATCTGAGATGCTTTGGCCAATTGAATTTTTGGCACTCCAGCCTCACCTTGAGTTGTGACTAATTCCCTTTCAGAGTTTCGAAAGAAAACTTGGCCATTTCCACAATGAATGTGGGCGTGATTAGGGTTAAGCCAATCCATTCCGATTAGACACTCATGGATACCTAAATTTATGACTCTGAATTTGATAGAAGTCTTCTTTCCTCCCAGAAAGAATTCCACCTTAGCAGTAGGTAGGTGCTTCTACTTTGGTTATTCCTAATCTTTTTGCACATGCTGGTGAGATAAAGGAATGTGTACTACCACAATCAATCAAGGTCTTGAAACTTTTACCTTGATAGTCCGACGGTGTCTGAATCACCGAGAACTGGCGATTCGGCCCTTTCTTGTGTAGAGTGGCATGGACTGTCGCCCTTTCGAACTCTGCTTCCATGGTCGGATCTTCTTCTTCTTCTTTTTTGCACAATTGCCTATTGGCAATGCATGCGGTTCTTCCTCTGCCTTGGGTAGCGGCTCCTTGACCATGGCCCGTTCCTTGGAAATGTGCTTGGCGATGTCCTCCTCCAAGTTTGGGACATCGCTTCTTGAAATGATCGGGCTCATTGCAGTGGAAACAACGGAGGTTTCAGCCATTGCTTTGAGTAGGAACAAAGTTGTTGATGTTATTAGCCCTTGCTTTCTTTCTTTGTCCCTGATTATGACCTTGAACTCTCTTCATTTGAGGTTTGAATGCTCCTCTCTTCGAATCATTATAAGACCAAGTTTTGTTACCCCTTGGTCTAAACTGCACCTCTTGAATTATAGGCGTAGCTCGAATAAGTGCATCCTAAAGATATGATGGACACATAGATTCAAGATGGGTGTTTACTGGTGGATTTAAACCAGCAAAAAATTTGGACACCTACTGTGTCATGTCCATCTGTGGCGCATACTTTAAAAGTGAGACGAATTTAGAGTAGTATGTGTCAAGAGTGAGCCCCAACTGTTTTAGCTCGTAGAACTCATTCATTTTCTGCGTGCGATATGCAGGTGGTAAGTATCTTCCTTGCATGGCTTTCTTTAGCTTCTCCTGGGTAATGGATCCCTCCACGATCCCTCGATTCCTGCACCATTGCTTCCACCAAAGCACGGCTTTGCCGGTGAGCTTTAGCTTGGCGAGCATAGCCTGATTGGCAGGTGCAGTATTGGCTGCTTCAAAGTAATCCTCCATGGATTCAATCCAAATTTTTAGCATTTGCTTGGACAAACCTGCCTCTCCCGTCAACCTTGGGCGGCTTAATCTGCTTGAGAAGAAACTTCTTCTCTTGGATTATAGCAGTACTTGATATAGGAGGCGAACTAGGAACCTGTACCTGGGGTTGTGCCTGGATCAAGGTTTCTTAATGTCATTATACGATAAATGTTATTGATTTATATTACATCTTCAATTCCGCTATCACCCAGGCAATCTAACCACTTAACTTTTTATCAATTCTAATGCACAATTAGACATTGATAAAAAGAAGTCTTATTTGTATTTATATGGGCATAGCCCTTTTGGAATACAACTTTTCTCGCGATGATAAGCCAACTGTTACATTTAGTTTGGGGAGAACAATTTTGTATTACATTTATCTACAGGAACTGTATAATAGTATGGTTTCGGGTCATGGATCTTCAAGAATCAGTAAGTCATTGGAAGTTCAAGGTATCCTTTCCTTTGGAACCCATTCTTCTCATGGTGGCCCAACACTTTAATCCTATCGCTGGGGATCACACGGGTTACTTCCTCATACACATATGAGTTCATCTCAACCCTTCGACCTCGAATATGTAAAGTTGAGTTTACGTGAGGTTCCACAAAAATAAACAGCTTCACGACTTTCAAGTCTTCCAACCACTTGATCCTTTTTAGGTTGGTTTGTAGATACGCAAACCGGTGTGGGCGGCTATATAATAGATTCCTAAGGCACCTGTCCATCTTCGTTCCCTGTACAAAGGTGATGGATTATAGATTTGCTCTAGGATGTTCATCATCTCAACCCTTTGTCGATAATGCGGAGAATGCATTGCAGTCATAAACATGATTCGAAATACTAAGAACGTGTTCCACGCTTTGTAATTATGCAAGACAACATTGAAGGTAAGGAAATGTTTGGAACATCGACATTTACTTTACTTTTTCTTATTAAGATTTTATAAAAACAATTCCGTTGTTGGTCGGCTCTGATACCAGCTCTAATACCAACTGTAACGTGTCCACTTGTATCTTCAGGACACGTCTTAGCAGTCCATCGGAAAGAAGGTCTAGAAAACTCCGCCCGTCACTCCCACAGAATGTTACGAGGTTTGTGATCTAGGGCTTTCTGCGTCTGCCACGTAGCAGAAGTATTTCAGCCGTTCCCACTTAGGATCGACCTGAATTAGGGTTCGTCTTATTGGTCATTTCCTAACGGCAACTAGCGTCGCACTCAAGCGAACTACTTTACGCACAAATGCCAGGTCTAAAGCGGATTCACACTGCACTTGGTTCAAGGAGAATGGAAAATGAGAGGGATGCAAAGCTCAACCTCTTTGCCATAAGGCATAGTCCCATTCTGTTCCCCTAAAATAGAGTAAATCGGGTTCAATCATAACTCTAGGTCAATGCTTTTGTTGTTCGTGCTCTTTGACGATCTTCCTGCTATCCATCGTGATTTGAGAAAAGTTCCCGACCAATCCGGACCACCGATCCGTAGGACGGACCTATGGCCCATCCTCCACACTTTCCTCAGGTTATTTTAGTTATTTAATTACCTAACACATTAGTTAGACATGTAGCAATCGGCTTCTTTAATTAGCCCGTTAGGCACTGGTTCTTTCACGTAATCATATCACTTGACATAGAAAAACAATATCAGACAAGTTCCTTGTTAACACTTATCATATTTATCTTTGAAATACAAAAAGTCCAGCCCGTAGGCTTATCCACAATCCGCCCGAAGGCTATCCGGTAATCCACAGGGATCTCTAATCAAAGTTTTCGCCCGTAGACTAGTATGCAGGCCTCGAGATCCGATCCCGAGTCACGTTAGCCTCTTGTGCAGGGTCCCGAAGGGGAGGGATTTATGGCTAGAGCCCCCTCTAGCACCCAAGCGTCCTCCTGCTCCAAGTAGCGCTCAACGGAGAGACCTCTCGCGGCAGGTTCGGTCCACTTGCCCGGCGTGATTAAAAACCCCCTTGGTTAGGGTCACGCAGGCAGTCGGGGGTAACTGAAGCTGCCTCTCCCTTCAGGCCTTCAACCTGAAGTATAGATATCCATTAATCTTTTAATTCATTGATCAAACAAAGCCAAATAGTGCTCTAAAATCTGTAGCAAGCACAAACATTTCCATTGATCATTTTTGTTGGCAAATTGCTAAGGAATGAATCCTTCCTTTCGAATGCATCCAGCACTCAATCCAGGATGACTTGCAACTTGGCAAGATCCCCTATATACTGGGTTAGGGGGTACCCTATTAACCCGACTTCGTCAAATCTTAAGTTCATCGGTTATTTCAATTTATCGGTTGGTCTTTAGTTTCCAATCAATCTTCTTTACTCAAGAAAGATACTAAATTAGGATGATTATTTATCCTCTTGCAAGATAACTTGCGTAAGGACATGCCAACCTCGTTGCGAAAATTTGGCCATTCCCCTGTGATCCCATCACAAGATCATATGACTCCACACTTGTAGCGCAAGTGTCACATTGAACTATGAGACTTATTCTACTCATTGAACGGAGTCACAAAACAATCTCTTCCTGATTACATTAGGCTCACATCGTCAATCCTAGAGTTTCAAGTTCCATCTCGTAAGATTCTTAGGGACAAACCCTAGTTTACTTTCCAATTTCATTTCACTATCCCTACATTTCAGTGAAAGTGGACAAGTATTTAGGGTATAGGAGTTTCAGTTTGAGCAATACGTAACAATTAGGTTACGTATTAATTCCTAGTGAATTTCCTTGGAATTTAACTCATTCTAAATGAGTACTCCGGGGTTTAGGTGTTTAGGTTTGTGCCAATTTGTTTATCTCTTGGAGATAGTTACGTTAACATTTCATAAAGACATGACTCGTTGTCTACGCGTAAATTGATTTTTCAACCTTAACTTATCAATTAAGGTCAGGCATAGGTTAGGTTAATTCCAACTAAGCTTTCTATAACCTTGCCAACAAAATTCATGCTAAATAAGCAACCTTTTTCTTGGTAATTTATGTAGTTGACAAACGATAATTTCCTAGAGTTATGCATCGTAAGAATCATTTCATGCCTTGCACTTTCCACGATGATTCGTTGCGAAGAGGATATGGGTTAATAGTGTGATATGCAGTTTATACTTCTAGGCTTAAACGAAGTATACTATTTTAATGGAAAATAAACTAATTTTTAATTCATTTCAATGCATAAGGCTATTTGCTAGAAATGCATTTATGCTTTCTTTATTTTGCATGTTTTATTGAAAGTATTAATGACTAAGTTCCTGCGTCGTGAGCAAAAATATATCATATTTCCAATAATTAACCTTGCATGATTGAATTACAACAATACCAAATAAAAATTAGGAAGGAAAACCTAGGCTTGGGAGGGGGGGGTGGTTCCAAAGCCCAAAGGAAGGGGCTTAAGGGGGGGAAAGGGGGCTTATGAGGCCCCTTAGAAGCTTCCTCCTAGGAAGCTTCTGAAGCTTCAGTGCCACGTGGGAGGGGGGAAGCACAAACGGCAACTCGGTGGGATTCGACAGCTGGGGGGCGCGGACTGGGATGACAGAGGCTGACTGGCGTATCAGGTGGCTCCTCCTTGGCACAGGCGGCGATTTGCAGGGTCTCTCCTCAGCGGCGTAGCACATCAATCTCTATTTTCCTCCATGATACTACAACACCTCCTCTCCTCTCCCCTTTGCTTGCATTCCCCCCTCCCATTTATATAAGTAAGGGGAGGGGGATCCTTCCTCCCCTATGTGGTCACGCCATGGCAGCTTGTAGCCCCAGAGAGTTCCACCGAGGAGCTTTTTCCATGCATTCTATTCCCCTTCCCCTCTAGCACGACAGTCGGCTAGGGAGGGGAATAAAGAAAAAAAATTTGCCATTATCCTAGTAATTTATCAAAATGCTATATTATTATCCCCACTACTTAAAAAGGGGGTTCATGCGTGTAGTATTCGGTATATTACATCTCTCTCCTCTCTCTCTCATTTTTTCTCTCTCCTCTCCCTCTCTCATTTCGTTTTCTCTCTTCCTCTCCCTCTCTCATTTTATTTTCTTCCTTAAATTTTTTATTTGGAAAATATCTCCCTCTCTTCCTGCTAGCTTTCACTCAAGAGGTCCTTCCATTTAAATGCTCCTAACACTCTCCAATGAGTTGCATTTAGATGAGTTACATTGTGAGTTCAATTTGAATGCAACCCATAGGGTGTTTTATCTAGAGAACTAATTTTATGTCGTAAGCAAAAAAATTTCACTAATTTCTTTCCTAATACAATTGATAAACATTAGATATAACTAATCCTCCATAGCAATCATTAGACATAATAGTAGACATAACTAATTTCTTTCCTAATGCAATTGATAAACGTTGGACATAACTAATCCTCCATAGCAATCATCAATCAATGCAATTAGAATCTCTACTACAAATGATTAGAGATTTTTTTTATAAAAAATTGAGTTGTTGATTTATATCTACTCTAATATACTCAACCAATCAAATCATCATCTCAAATCAATTCAGCCTCATAATCCAAGCATGGCTCCCTCAATTGGTTACGCCACTCCATTTTGCAATCCATCCATTCCTCAAGTACTCCAACAAAGAGAGGAAGCATAGAAAAGAAAGAGGGATATCCCAACCTTATCTCAACTCCACCTCTCACCCTCCAAATTGTAGAAGAAGAAGGGGAAGAAGAGAAGAATGCAAGATAGGAGAGAAGCTTCACTCCTTTAGTTCCTCACTTAATTCCTCTCTCACTCTACCTCACCCTCACCCTCACGTCACCCTCGCCCTCAATGTGAAGCATAAGAAGATAGGATACAAGGAGACAGAAGAGAGCTCTCAAGTTTGCACACACAAGAATGATCTATGCATGCATCCTATGTTAATTTGAACACTTCAAAAAAGTGAATAGAGAGTTTTGCCCACAACCTCTTTCACTTCCTCCCTCTCCCTCCCTCTCCCTCTCCCTCCCTCCCCCTCCCTCTCCCTCTCCCTCTCTTTCTCTCTCTTTTCCTCTCCCTCTCACAATATATCCTAACTCTCCAAAAGCAAAAGGGAGAGGGAGAGAGAGAATGCACTCTCCCTCTCCCTCTCCCTCTCTTTCTCTTTCTCTCCCTCTCTCATTTCCTCCCCCTCCCTCTCTTTCTCTTTCTCTTTCTTTTTCTCTCCCTCTCTCTTTCTCTTTCTCTTTCTCTCCCTCTCCCTCTCCCTCTCTTTCTCTCTCATTTCCTCTCCTAAACAAGCAAAAGAGAAAGAGAATTAAACCCTGTGTGTCACTACCCGCCATTGTTATAGGCTTAAATCCTTGTAGTGTGTAGCCTCTTATACCAACTATAATGTGTTTGTATGAGCCGCTTCCTCATCGACACATTCTTAGTAGCCCATCAAGAGATTTCCTAGAAAATTCCGTCCGTAATTTGATGAAATGCCTTAAAGTTTGCTATGTAGGCTTGCTTGATTCTACCCCACGGTGGAAGTTCTAGCCATCCCCATGAGATTCACCTGTGTTTTTTGTTCCTATTATGAGTCAAATCAACTACAAATGGTTGATTAGTGTCAGTAGTTTGAGTTTTCACTTCTTATAGAATTATCCGATTGAAACAGACTTGCATTATGCTTGGTCCAAAGATAATGGGAGACGAAAGGGAGTGTGACACTTTGATCCCTTCTGCCCATGGTGTAAAATGCCATCTTGGGCCCTAAAACAATGCAACTTAGGCATCTTGATCTCTAATGGTTATACATTTACCTATTAAAAATATTTAAAAAAATTCTTTTTAGGAAATATCTCAAATTACTGAGTCTACCCAACTATAGTTCTCAAACCGTCAAGGATCAATCCTCCCCCTTTCCTTGAAAGAGTTATTTTAATTACCTAATTACCTACCACCTTAGATTCAACATATAAAAATAGCTTTTTTGATTATGTCCTGACACAAACTTGTTATGTGTCTTTATTTCATGATACAAAGACAGAGTAAAGTAATTCCTTCTCAATAGTTCCTTTAAGAAAAATAACCTCTTACAATGTTTCCTATTCTAGCTAGATATGATGTCAACCCAAAGGTATTATTCTCTCCAAGTTTAGTTCCTAGACTAGTATTGGAACTTCCAAGATACTACTTGGAGTTTTAAGGATAGTTGGTAGTTTGTAAGAGTCTAAGGAGTTAATGATTATAACCTCCTGGTATCCTCACCAGCTTGTGTAAACTAGATTTTCCTACGATAAGACCTTTTGTGCCATGACTAGTCTATACTTTGCTGATGCAAAAATAAGAAGAAACCCCTTGGAGTAGATATTATCCACATTGGCCTTGGAGAGGTCTAGCACCATCAAAGAATACTGCCTTAGTTGTGTAGCATTCTGTGCTCTTCGGAATACTGCCTTGGGTGGTGGTCTGTACCACCTGATTATCCATCTTTTAGCCTAGAGATTTTAGGAAAGATTAGTACCTAACTCACAATCACATACATAATTTCCAAATGTATTATACATAAACTTTTTTTAAAAAATTATTTTCCAAAATAATAATATCGAGGAAAAATGCAATGTAAGTGGCAATATCTTCCAAAAATCTTCTCGAATTACCCTCCCCTTCAGATCTAGTTCAAGTTGAATCTGAAAAAGATTTCTACTTTTGAGAACAACTTCCATGATGGTCCTTTCTGAATGGAGTTTCATGGGTCCTTGCCCTATGATAATTCCAAAAAAAAACTTGGTTAGTTTTATTACTAAATACATTCTTATAACTATTTCATCTCAAGACCTTTTATGTATACTGAGAATTAGCTTCTGTATTTATTCATTTGAGGTTCCATTAGTTCAATAAAAATTAAAAAAAATTCAGTCTTTTAAGGAAGCACAGTATCTTCCTTGTACTCCTCCTTGGTACATATCGTACAAACCCAGAGTATCCCTTGAAATTTGTGGTTAAGAATTTCTCTAAGAAATTTTATTCAAAGACCTGTTTTTGAAAAAAAGTCATATTCTAGGAATACAACTTCTAATTATCAACCCATAGGATGATCATCTACTAGCTGCTTTTAATATCAAAATACGATACCTAGGGATTTATGAAGAGTGCTTGATTGATGGTATTCGCAACTTCATTTGTAATCCCAGTACTCGCCATTCTATTTGTAGTGGTCACACCCGCAATGTTATTAGTAGCTCTTGCCTCTACGACCTTCATAATTTTCTTCTTTGGGGCTATGGTATTTAATCACAAGATTATAGAGGAGATTTTGGCAATACATCTTGAGGTTATCACAATCGGATTGATGGGGAATAGTGATCACTAAAATTGAGAAAATTTGCGTAGAGTCTTGATTCCGGAGGGATTTGAAGATAGAAAGGAATGGAGGATTCAATTCTAAGAGAGCCAGCAAAGTATCCTCATCTTCGTGACAAGAATTTCTATTCGTGTACTCCTCTTGCTCCACTCCCTCTTTCTCTATACTCTTGGTGTGAGAAGGGCCTCTTCTCTTCAATCAAATTGTCCCTCTAATGGCTCCTCATGCCCCATATTTATAGTTAAATTGTAGAAGAAGGGGTTTATGGATTGTGTCCAAGAGGAAGAGGAGCTCTTTGTGGAGGGCATCTTGGAAATCCAACAATTTAGAAGCTTTCAAGATGCAACTTAATGCTAGCGATCTTATCTTTCAGGTCTAGAGAGGTCCCAGAGATGCCATGACTGTTTCACCTAGCTCTTGGATGATCTTGCTCTAATCTAGGCCTCTTGTCAAAGTAAGAAAAGGGAGAGATTACTGAAGTCTTCTACTGATATTAAGGAGGAGAATTCATGATTTTCTTCATGCTTTCAGCATCTCCTAATTTGGGAGAAGAGAGAGTAATTTCGTACCTTTTTTTTGTTAAAAAAAGGGGGGGGGGGGGCAACAGCCTATTCGTTGACTTCTCCTTCCCATAAGCTTTCTTTTTTAAATCTTAAGGTTTAAATATTTAATATTTCTCTTACTTTCTAAGTTTTAAATATGCTTAATTAGTTCTGACTTATGGGCCATAACTACCGTGTGTATGAATGGTGATTTTCTTGAAGGTGGTCTACAAATTTTATCGGCCTTGGAAGTTTCAGATTATGAAATTAAGATTATTTTATTCAATACTTCCTCTATTTAATTGTCTAAAACTCTCCAAATCTAATTACGAAAAGTTGAGGAGATTGAAAATAAAGGTTGGAATATCACACAATGGTAGCACATAGAATTGAAGGGAATTGACCACCATAAACACATAGAGCTCATCTCCATAGAGAAATTGTAGAAGTAAATCAATGCCAATTCATGTATTTTCACTCTTTTTCTTGCAAAATTAGATGAATATTAGCCACCAAATCATCTATCTTCTTCTCCAAAGAAAAAATATTTGAGATTGGAAGAGCTATTGGAGGAATATAAGGATTTGTTTTAGATACTATCATCTTTCCTTCCTAAATGACAGGTTCACTATCCTATTGACTTGTTGCCCGCCCAACACAAAGCCCATCAACAAACCTCCCTCTTACTTATCTAAGTTTAAGAGGGAAGAGGTGGAGTGATAAGTTAAAGAGTTGCTAGATTGGGCTTAATTTGGCCAAGTCAATCACCATTTGCATCTCTCATGCTCGTCAAGAAGAAAGATAGATCATTTCACATGTGCATTGATTATAGGGACTTGAACAAATGAATGATAAAGAATAGGTATCCTATTCTCCACACTAATGATATTTTGGATGAGCGTAAGGATGCAAAAATCTTAACCAAAATTGATCTTTGTTTAGGTTATCATCAAATTTGAATGAAGGGGATGAGTTCAAAACAACCTTTTAGATTAAAAGGGGATTATATCACCTCTTGCTTCTGCCTTTTGGGCTTTCCAATGCACCCACTACTTTTTAAGCCCTTATATTATAACCATTCTTGTTCAAAGTAGTCCATGTATTCTTTGATGATATCTTTACATATAGCAAGTCTAAGGATATCCAATTGAAGCATGTATGGGAGGTCTTTGATACCCTAAGAAAATAGGCACTCTTTGCTAAGATGAAGAAGTATTCTTTCATGAAAATTGAAGTGGAATAGTTAGGTCATATTTTGGGGAAGAGCAAGGAACTAGAGTGTATCCAAACAAAGTGAAATGTGTTTAAGAATGGCCTACCCCTATGAATTCAACATCTTTGAGAGGATTCCTTATATTATCTTCTTTCTATAAGAGGTTTATTTAGGATTATGCTCATATGGTGGCTCCATTGATAGATAGGCTAAAAAAGAAGCTTTCTATTGGGACTTCATAGCCAATAAAATCTCTAATGAGTTGAAAACTCTTCTAATTTCAGCATCTATTCTTGCATGTCTAGACTTCTCTAAGGATTCTATCATATGTGTGAATGCTTGTAGAGGAGGAGTAGGGACTCATTTATATGAAGATCATGGAGTCATAGCTTATGAGATTTGTCAAGAATATGGATATGTTCCATTTTCATTATTTCCATTGTGCATAAAGATTGGATCCATGACATTCAAGAAGTGTACTTGCTTGATGAGCAAGCATCCAAAATGATAAAGGAGTTTTAGCAAGGCAAAGGAAAATATTCATCAAATTATAAGTGGCATAATGATCTTCTTTGGTATCATGGATGGGTCTATTTGACTCCTAATTCATCTTTCAAAGACCATATTTTGCAAAAGATGCACTCTTCACCTTTACCAAGCCATCATGGTTTGTTCAATATATTTTATAAGATCTATCTAAGACTTTGTTGAAAAGGAATTTAGAGGGATATTAAAGATTATATCATGATATTTATTTCGTGTTAAACAATAAAACAAGGATTCCACACTTCTACCTCATGGATAGCTTCAATCACTACTAATTCTTCATGAGAAGTGGACCAACATTAGCATGGACGTTACTATGGGGTTGCCTACAATGAAGCACGGATGGAATAGCATTTATGTGATTGTAGACTACTTGACTAAATTAGCCCATTTCGTTGCAACAAAGGTTCAATTTATAGCAAAGCAAGTGATTGATCAGTTTATAAAAAGTGTCTTCAAACTTTATGGGATGCTAATGAAGATTTTGTCTAATTATGATACTAAATTTATGGGCAACTTTTGAAGGATTTTTTTCTCTTCTATGGGGACTATTTTGACTCCTAGCATCGCTTATCATCCACAAATGGATAGTCAAACCGAAAGGATCAATAAATAGTTAGAGGTCTATTTATGACACTTTTTCCATGATACAAAAAATGCATGGGATCATTGGCTTCATCTTGTGGAGTTTTGCTATAATAATAATCATCACATGAGTATTGAAATATCCCCTTTTAGCATTGTATGGTTACAAAGTTCAAGTTCCTTCCACATTGTTTCATGATGATGTGAATACTCATGCTCCTAAAGAGTTAGAGAAGATGGAGACTCTTATGAAGTAATGCAAGGACAATATTCAAAAAGCTCAAAAGACAAGGAAAATTGATATGATTGAAAAACAAAGGAATGTGGAATTTGAAAAAGGTGAATGGGTAATTCTTGAAGGTTTCAAAATCCCATTATACTTCTCTTGTTAGATATGATCAATGCCCCACCCTCATTAGATGCTACCAATGATCCATGGTGCTCAAAGTTGTAAGGCCCCCATTATGAGGAGAAGCCAAATGTGAGCCCGGTTGAGTCCTGACTTGTATATCAGATGAGGTCTATGTGACCGGATGGCAAAAAGGTGACTGTTGTGGGTCTAATATTTGGGTTAGACGGAGTGGTTAAGCTAGTAGCAACTCGAGGCGCATTGCATTGAGTTGCGGGCCCGATGGTAAAGAGAATATTCCCTGGAATATTCCCTGGCCAACTAGTGGAGGCTTATATGGTAGGTCGGTTAGGCCAACCTCACGGCCTTCGCAGGCTATAAAAGCTAAATCCCTTCACAGCCACCGATCACTCATCTTTCACCCAGTCAGAGTTGTTGTTCCAGCTAGCCTTAAGCTCTTCACCTATCTTCTGTCTAGATCGCCATCTAAGCTTCACACAATGGAAGCACACGGGTGGACAGAGCCATCTTTGTATGAGTTGTTTGGAGTTAAAGAATTTACTGATTCTCCTCTTATCTGTTGTGTACTCTCTATCTCTTTCTCAGATTCTGTTCGCTGCGCCTTGTAATATTTTACATGGTATCAGAGCCTAGGGGGCTCTAGAGATCGGAGAGTGTGCAAGAGGAAAAGGCTTCAACAGCAAAGAGAAACTATGTCGACTTCCGGAAGCGGTTCTAGCGGATTAGGAAGCGGTGCAGGAGGTGGTGTTGTTGTACCGACTATTCAAACACTGAGGATTCGTCCACCAACCTTCAGCGAAGGCAAGTTAGACGATACAAACTACACCTTGTGGAAGTTCAAAATTACAACTATCCTTGATTCTTATGAGCTTCTGGAGACTGTGCTGGGGAGACTGACGCAGAACCACAGCCTACCCCCGACCCATCAAATCCTAGTGTGATGATTCCTCCAAATGCAGATCTTCTACGAGCTTGAAAACGAAGGAATGCAGATGCATTGTGTGCCTTAGTTACAAGTTGTTCTAACAGTGTTCTGACTTTGATTCAGCATACAACCAAAGCGTGAGAGGCTTGGAATGTACTAAGGAGTCAGTATGAAACACGAAACCAAACAAGGATTCAAAAATTGGAGAATCAACTAGCAGCGGAGAAGTTTGCTAAAGGAGAGACGGTTGAAGCATTCATCACTCGGATTAAGAATCTGCACGACCAGATGGCCGGCACTAGGATACAAAAGATTAGCGAAGAGCTAGCTCGGAGGTGTCTTCGGATTTGTCCACAAAAGTTTGATGGACTAGTAACTGCCCTTAATACTCACGTGAGACCTCAAGCTTTGACTTTTGAGGGGTTTTGTGCATTATTAATGGAGGAGGAGTTGAGGCTGAAAGCCCGAGAAGGAAGCAACAATGGAGATGCTGCATTCTCTGCAAATGCAAAAGGAAAAGGTGGTTCCTCCACAAAAAATGATGGTGACAAAAAGAAGAAGGGCGGAAAGAAGAAGTTTCAAGGAGAGTACTTTCACTACAAGAAGAAAGGACATGCAATTGCAGATTGTCGTGTTAAGAAGGTAGATGAAAAGAATGGTACCCTTAAAAGTAAAGGGAAAGAGACATCCAATATGGCTGAAGTAGAGCTGGAATTATTCATGGAAACCATTGAGGAAGTGTGCTCCTCGGTGCAAGAAGAATCTACCACTGACTCTTGGAGTTGGATAGTAGGGCCCCTCGTCACATGACCAACAAGAAAGGTCTATACAGTTCTATGCAGCCTCTACAAGAATCCATCACTGTGACGGTTGGAAATGATGCTAAATGCCCTATTGTGGGCACACGTACTATTTCTTTTGTTGCTGCAAATGGTGAAGTCAAAAAGCTTTCAAATGTGTTATATGTTCCCGAAATCTAGAGAAATCTCTTATCAGTTTGCTGCCATAATTGATCTTGGTCATGAAGTGAGGTTCAAGAAGACAGGTGCAGAAATTCTTGATAGTGATGGTACAATTGTTAGCAAAGGAGAAAGAAGGAACAACCTGTATGAGCTAAGTACTCTTACAGCCACCGCTGGAGTGGGCACAAGTAAGCTTTGGCATGAAAGGTCTGGACACATCGGATTTGTAGTGTTGAAGGAGATGCAAAAGCAAGGTATGGTTGCTCACCTACCTACAATAACTGAATTGAAGGAACCATGTGAAGCTTGTATGATGGACAAGCAACAGAGAAAGGCATTTCCACAAGTAAGCAAGAATAGAGCACAGGCTCCTCTAGAGTTGGTACATGCTGACTTGTGTGGTAAGATGCCTACATAAGCCTTGGGGGGATCTTATTATTTTATGTTGATTGTCGATGACTACAGTAGGAAGATGTGGGTGTACTTCCTTCGTGATAAGGCTTAAGATTTTGGTAAGTTTAAAGAATGGCTAAAACTTGTTGAGAATGAAACAGGGAAAAGTGTGAAGAAATTTAGAACAGATGGTGGTGGTGAGTTCAACTCAAAGGAGTTTGAACGCTTTTGCAGTTTGAACTCAAAGAAGCTGTTAATACTGCAGTCTACATTCTAAATCGGAGCTACACAAAGGCTCTCAAGGGAAAAACACCTCATGAGGTATACACTAGTAAGAAACCATCTGTCTCACATTTCAGAATTTTTGGATGTGAATGTTATGTACATGTTCCAGATGAGAAGAGAAACAAGTTAAAACCAAAAAGTAGAAAATGTATCTTCTTGGGTTATAGTGATGAGCAGAAGACTTACAAATTATATGACCAAGAGGCAAAGAAGATCATTGCAAGCCGTGATGTGGTGTTTAAGGAGGAGCCGCATACAATGGAGGAGGAGAAGGCAAGTTCTTCCACTTTATCATCAAGCGAAGAAGTATTCCACTATGAACCTGTCCCGAGAGCTATCCCTATCCTTAAGGAGGAGGAAGCATCATCTTTAGATGATGAGGAAAAAGTTCACCAACCTAACATCACCTCGCCAGAAAATCCATTGTCGTGCTGGGTGAAGCAGCTCTATGACCACAATAATCCTATGCCTGCATTTGTTGAGGAGAAGGCAAACGGACCAAGGAGGTCTCAGAGAATAGAGGGGCAAAGGAGGGCTTCTGCTCACATAGTCAATATGGCCTTGATGGTTGAGATTATGAGAGAAGTAAAGGAGCCAACTGACTTAGAAGAAGCACTTGTAGATCCATCATGGAAGGCTGCTATGCAGGCAGAGTATGACAGCATAATGAAGAATGACACTTGGGAGCTAGTGGATCGACCAGCAAAGCAGAAGGTTATTGGCACCAAGTGGATCTGGAAGGTAAAGTACAAGGCTGATGGTACCTTAGAAAAGTACAAAGCTAGACTGGTTGCCCAAGGATTTTCACAAGTTGAAGGGTTTGATTTTCAAGAGTCATTTTTCCCAACTGCCAGAATGACCACTATTCGCACGGTACTTGCAGTGGCTTCCCACAAGAAGTGGCCAGTGTACCAAATGGATATTAAGTCAGCGTTCTTAAATGGTGACCTCAAGGAGGAGATGTACGTGGCTCAATCACCAAGGTTTGAGGCCCCCCATTCTGAGAACAAAGTGTGTAAGCTGAAGAAGGCATTATATGGGCTGAAACAAGCCCCCAAAGCATGGCACCAATGGATAGATAAGTCCTTTTTAAACCTAAACTTCAAAAGATGTGCCTCAGATGCTAACTTGTATGTTTATAGGGATGGTAAAAAGTCTGTAGTGATTGTCCTATATGTGGACGACCTTCTTATTACAGGTGACTATGAAGATATGATCAACCAAACTAGAAAGGCTTTGAGTTCTGAGTTTGAAATGACAGACTTGGGCTTGCTGCACTATTGTTTGGGGATCTGGCAAGAGCTAGAAAAGATCTTCATCTCTCAGAGGAAGTATGCATGGGAGATCTTCAAGGCATTTGGCATGACCGAGTGCAAGGAGATAACTACACCTATGGAGGTGATTGCAAAGTTATTCGTCGAGGATACATCAGCAGTAGCAGACATTGGGAGGTATAGGAGGTTGGTCGGTAGTCTGATCCACTTGTGTAACACCAGACCAGATATCAGTTTTGATGTTGGTGTTTTGAGCAGGTTCTCAAACAAACCTCATGAGAGTCATTGGAAGGCTGGGATGCGGATGCTCAAATACTTGAAGAAAACTCTTGACTATGGTGTCATATACAGTTTCAAAAATTCTCTTATGGGAATCTATGACTCAGATTGGGCAGGAGACAATGATTCCAGGAAGTTAGTTTCTGGTTATTGTTTCTCTTTGGGTTCAGGAAATTTCTCTTGGATTAGTAAGAAGCAGCCAATAGTGGCATTGTCTTCTACCGAAGCAGAGTACAAGGCAACTTGTTTTGCTGCATGTGAAGCAGTATGGTTGAGAAGGATTCTATGGCATATGGGAGTGTAGGATGAAGAACCAACTGTGCTGAGATGTGACAATCAGAGTTGCATCGCCATTGCCAAAAATCCAATGTTTCATGAACGCACCAAACATATAGAGATCCAGTATCACTATGTTTGTGATTTGATGGAGGATGGGATAGTGGAACTCGTCTACTGTCCAATAGAGGAGAATGGAGCAGATATCTTCACCAAAGTACTTACGAAGGATCTGCTTCAAGTTCATCTTCAGAGACTCGGCATTGGGCCGAGGAGATAGTTCACCTATGGGTGGACATTGAGGGGGGGTGTTAGATATGATCAATGCCCCACCCTCATTAGGTGCTACCAATGATCCATGGTTCTCAAAGTTGTAAGGCCCCCATTATGAGGAGAAGCCAAATGTGAGCCCGGTGAGTCCTGACTTGTTTATCAGATGAGGTCTACGTGACCGGATGTCAAAAAGGTGACCGTTGTGGGTCTAATCTTTGGGTTAGATGGAGTGGTTAGGTTGGTAGCAACTCGAGGTGCATTGCATCGAGTTGCGGGGTAAGGGAGTTAAAAGGGGCCCCTATTGTGGGGTCCGCGGGCCACGGAAGTGGCCCTTGGCTGGGGGGTCCCAAGGGGGCCACCGGCCCCCCTAGCGGGGATCCGAGGGCAGCGCCCCCGACCCGATGGTAAAGAGAATAGTGGAACTGGTCTACTGTCCAACAGAGGAGAATGGAGCAGATATCTTCACCAAAGCACTTACAAAGGATCTGCTTCAAGTTCATCTTCAGAGACTCGGCATTGGGCCGAGGAGATAGTTCACCTATGGGTGGACATTGAGGGGGGGTGTTAGATATGATCAATGCCTCACCCTCATTAGGTGCTACCAATGATCCATGGTGCTCAAAGTTGTAAGGCCCCCATTATGAGGAGAAGCCAAATGTGAGCCCACATTGGTTGAGTCTTGACTTGTATATCAGATGAGGTCTATGTGACTGGATGGCAAAAAGGTGACCGTTGTGGGTCTAATATTTGGGTTACACGGAGTGGTTAAGCTAGTAGCAGCTCGAGGCGCATTGCATCGAGTTGCGGGCCCGATGGTAAAGGGAATATTCCTTGGAATATTCCCTGGCCGACTAGTGGAGGCTTATATGGTAGGTCGGTCAGGCCAACCTCATGGCCTTCGCATGCTATAAAAGCTAAACCCCTTCACAGCCATCGATCACTCATCTTTCACCCAGTCAGAGTTGTTATTCCAGCTAGCCTTAAGCTCTTCACCTATCTTCTGTCTAGATCGCTATCTAAGCTTCACACAGTGGAAGCGCACGGGTGGACAGAGCCATCTTTGTATTAGTTGTTTGGAGTTAAAGAATTTACTGATTCCCCTCTTATCTGTTGTGTACTCTCTATCTCTTTCTCAGATTCTGTTCGTTGCGCCTTGTAATATTTTACATCTCTTAAGACAGGGCATAATAAACTTGCACGTTGCTTTTATAGTCTATACAAAATAATCAAGCAAGTTGGGGATCTTGCCTATCAACTTGGTTTTCCTTCAACCACTTGTATCCATGATCTCTTTCATGTATCTCACGTTTAGAACTATGTTGACCCTGAAATTCAAGTTCTTGAAGAACTACCTCCCCTTTGATGAAGATGGTTTGATCATTTATATGAATTGGAAAATATTGTTGGCAAGCACGAGAAGGTTCTAAGGAATCGAATCCTTGTAGAGTATCTCATTAAGTGGAAGGGAGTCTTGTTTTGGCAACATGCTTTGTATTTGGAACAATTTTCATGGCTTCTTTAAGAGTGGTAAATAGCTTGATACATTAAATTTATGTATAAAAATTAATTATCTTATATTCATTAAAATTGGATTTTGGCGGCATGGTTGGATACTACATATTGTCCTCTATTTTTTTATAGTTTGTATATGAAAATTGGACACTTCTACTTCAAGTTATGGCCAAAATTGCACTACATCTTGTTTTGGACAATGTATAGTAGTTTCTTCAGTATATAAACTTCTCCTTCATTGACTTATATGATCTTCTTCAACTTGAAGTTTCATTTCATTATGGATCCATATGCTTCTAGCTATCCTTGTAATCTTCATTGTAATTTGTCCCAATTTTAGCTTTGAGGAAAAAGCTCTTTTATATTGAGATAGCTTGTAATAAAGAAAAAAAATACATTAGCCAATATTTAACCTTAGGTCTAGGGTTAGATATAAAAGGCTAAGGTGTAACTTGCCAAGTTCTTTTGCAATTGTAAACATTGCTTGTTTGAGGTTTCCACCTCTCACCATACATTGAGGGTACATACTCTTTGGCCACCATGGAATTGGGGTGGATTCCATGCCCCTCCATAGTATGAGGATGATATCATGTTGTAGCCTCTCATGAATGATTCTGAGCCTTTGTATCAAGTCGTAACATGATTCATGGTAGTCTAGCTACCTTGGCTATAGCTTTCTTGGCATTTTAGTGTATTTCTTGTCTTTTTATTATTTTAGCTTACTGTGGAAAATAGTTTCTTTACATTTCTTCACAATTGTATTTGTTCTTAGAGGATTCCAAACACACTTTATTTGATATTGTCAATCAATAATGTGTTTGTAGGACTATGAGTAAGTTAGTCTTTCCAAAGTAGGTCCACACAAAGACATGAAAGCATTGAAGGCACCAATCCAATAATTTTTGGCATCAATCTTTACCACAAGATCCACTCCTTTGAGGCCCTACGACACTTCTTCATGAGTTGGACATAGGATGCTAAAATATCTCCTCCACATCTATTTACTATTGTAAGAAGTAATCTGTTGAGATCCAAAAGGAGAGCTAGTTTCGTTTCAAGAAAAATGATGATTTTCCTTCTAATATTGATACATTGGCCCATGCATAATAGAATGTTATAGTACATCATGTATTTTCTCATGTCCATGGTTAACCACATTAGATGTGCCACAACATGTTCCATGCTAGTATGTGTTGAATTAGCATGTTCCACATCAAATCTGGTGAGTCAACATGTTGTAATCTATGAGCATGTTCTGATACATCATGCAATTTATTAGCTACATGATCAACCACATCAACATATTCCACAATAGGTTCAACAGTATGCAGTCTCTTAGCTACATGCTCAACCATATTAGCATGTTCTACAACATGCTTCACATCGACATGCAATCTTAGTCTTCTTCTTTTTGTGCTTCCAGATTTGCATGTGACTCAACTTCCTAGGTATCACCATCTCTCTGCATATTGTCTGTGCCTTGCACATGAACTATATTAACTATAATATTTATTTCTTGGGAAGCTAAATTGGCATTTACATTTGCATTTTCTTCCCCCTCTCTTGGGGCTTTTACATTTTCTCAACTTTGAGTAATATGGATCTCACTTTCATATTGCATACTAGAACTACCTTACCCACTCCTCATCCCTCCTTCCACATTACCACATTCATTTTTTTCTTCCATATATTCTTTCATCGATGATCATCTTCTTATTGAATGACATTTATGGCCTTATTGATTCTCAATCTTTTTACTACAAAAAGATGTTTGTTTACTTCCTACCATGTCTAAAGTAATGAAAACATTGACTACTGATGAGGACTAGGTTATATGGCATGATTGTGAAAAAAATACAATAATTCTCCTTTAAGTCACATCATAGTTACACAACTCAATTTGCAAAAGTATATGACTTCACAAAAATGAATAGCACAATACATCGATTATATTATGCAAATTTTTTGAGTATTTCAAAACCACACAATACAAAAGGAAGGGAGGTGAAAAAATAAGAAAACATAAATTACCTTGGATTGGGCCAACAAAATCCTCATTACATAAAATGCAAGCTATGATATATCATTCTAGCTTTACAATCAAGGTGCTTTTAAAAGGGATTCAATTAACCATAAGAGGTATAGGGTGGTTACATACTGATGCTACATAGTGATTACAACTCATGTACTTACCCTCATAGTCTTCCTTATTTTCATTCTTAGATGAAGAGTAGGGCCTTTGCTACAACATAACAATAATTTTCTTTCTCATTTTCACTTTTGTGCTAGCCATCACTTCAAGTGTGGAATCTTAATCTTCTTCAACTTCTTCTATGCTATTTATAATTCCTATATAATTCCAAAAGAGATATTATCAAGGATACCCCTGAAGAAAACATGATGACTACTATTTTACCAAATAAATGATTATAGATCTCCTTGGCATAAGAATCCTTGTCAACTATTTTAATGGGTGGACTCTCAATGTTCTACTACATCTCTACATTTGATAGCTCCACATCTTTTTCTAGGTTTTTTTTTTGGGTTTGGTGTGAAGGGAGAAGCTTGGGTGAGAGCATGATCAAGTGGAAGAAATAGAGGTGTGAGCTATTGATGCCAGGAGGCATATTCCACAGTGGATTCCATGAGGTGTTGTGGTGGATTCCGTAAAATTTTATTTATTGCCAGGACTCATACACAAGGTGGATTCGTGATGCGAAAAGTTGATGGGGACACCTGTCCTTTTCAGGTGTCTTGTTAATTTAATGTACAAGTGGGTGATTCCATAGCGAGTGATTCTGCAAAGTACATATTTAAATTAATAGACGTTTATGAGTTTAGAGTGCGTACTCGTAATAAGTTAAGGTTAAGATTGAGTTCTAACCAATTTATTTATTTTGCAGCTGAAGACTGCTAGGTATTCACTTTTGTCGGTTTAATTTTATTACTTTCTAATAATTTTGAACACTTTAGTTGATGTATAGAGCAGGCAGCGGTGGCATCGGGAAGCACTGGATGATAGCGTATATTCAAGTTATTATCATTTTTTATGGCCGTGTATCTTAGATGTGGCGCCAATATTTATTTTGACGCGCTTATTTATTGAAGCGCTTGACATTTATTTATTATTTTTGTATGCACATGGGCGCATGATTTAAATATTTGTATTGGACATTTTATTTGGGTACCACCCGACTCCTTGGGCGCCCAATAGCTTTAATTCTTTAGTGGAACAAAAGCAAACACAAAAGCTAAAGCATGCTAATTATAAATTGGGCTATTTTTTTGACCTTGGAGATGAATAATATATCAAATACATGCTTTGTGGAGCGCTCACACAAGGCATGGGGGGAGTTGTATCCAATTAGTCTCTTGCTTCATGTCGTGTAAGCTTTCTCTCTTATTTTTTTTGCAAAATTAGAGTTATTTTGTTCTTGGGGACCTTCCGACGGTCACTACGCGCGCATAGATCATTCGATCTGTGCATTAATGGTATCAGAGTGAAGTTGAGATCGACAGCTTCCAATCGCTCGCGCGAAGGCAGAGCTCTTGGAACGATCTAGCTCTACAATTAGTCTCATGGCAATCTGCCAATACCAGCGTGTTCTTGGAAGTCAAGAACCCCCTGCTACACACTCAGGTCGCGAAGGACTGGCTTCTGCACAGGTGGAGGACCATGTGGGAAGATTTTTCAACAAGACGTTCTTTCTCTGAGAGAGTAGATAAGCAATTCTTCATTAAGTTTGGATTAGAAGCTTATTAAGATTTATAAAAGCTTAAAGCCCCTAATTTTTCCGTCGACGATGGCAGTATGCTGTACTACACATGGCCGAAACTGCCAACAATGTCCTTTTGTCCTCATGATTTACAAAAATTCCATAAGCTTTATAATCCTAAAGCTTCAAAATCCAAAGCTTTCTAAAGTCTCAAGTTTCAATTTCAACTCTCTTCCATAGCGGCAATTCCCACTAGGCTAAACGCATGAACCTGTCTTCAACTCTTTGGAAGCCCCTGTTCACACCTGTGGACTGAGAGAACCAGATTCCAGCAAAATAGTTTGCAATACGCTGTCAAAAGGTTTACTGTTCATAATATAAATCATGGGATTCTTATGAACACAGAAGAGCCTCACTGGAAGTAATATGAGAAATTTGCATACAAAACTCAGACATTGTTATCCAATATCCACCTTAGTTATACAAGTTCTTTTGTATTTAGCATATAACTTTCAGTTATACCATGTATACTTATGAAAAATAAGTCTATGGGAACCTACAACTTGGTCATTTGGAAGAAATTGACAGTGTGCACGATAAATTACATTAATTCAGGTACAAAAATATGGTCACAACCCAAGAAAGATGCCAAAAACTGCCAAAAGTTCACTAGGTCCACATGGGACCTGCAGTAACAAGACTTAAGTGACCAGCAAGTGACCTAGGTTGGGTCAAAAAGTGACCACGGACTGAGCAGAGACCAGCCTGCGTTTTTCGGTGCAAAATGCGGGCTGCACTGTCTGAGGCAAACTGGACAGAGCTGGAGCTATGGTGCATGAAATGGAGCATGCAAACTGAAGATCAACAGGCCCAACTAATGAAGATGTAAATATGGTGAGAGCTCCACTTCTCTGCCTCTTTGGTTTGACGAAAATGCATGCTGAAACAGTCTATAAAAGAGGGAAATCTGAGAGAAGAATATTCAGCCTACTCTTATGCACGACTTCTCTCATCTTGTTTACCTTATTCTTGGTCCAATGAAGCCCGACTTGTACCCAAGTACTTGAGTGACTTTGGGGCAAGCAAAGGGTGAGGATATTGAAGACTTATGGGCTGTTATGGGCTGAAATAACAAGTCATAAACAGGGCAGCCCACTGTTATGGTCCATTTATAAGAGCAAAAATGGGATTTTTATGGTCGTAATGGAAGGAAATGACCTCTTTACTCCAGGACATTGTTCATGAATGATTAGAAGTGCTTCCTCTTGAGTTTATGCACTCATTTTGAACTTGATTATGGGCTAGAGTTTTCTGTTTTAAAACAGGGCTAAAGCTTAAATTATGCTTCTTCAGTTCATTTCATGTATCTTTAGCCCAAATCTTGGTTGCATTTGAGTCTATCAACAATATACTTATTCCAAAGGGTTGAAATCCATCTATGTACTTGAAATAAATGCCATTAGAACTTGCATTTGACATTCATAAATGAATTAAGAATCTGAAAATATCCTTTATGATATGATGTATGTATCCAAAGGAATCTGATGTAATCAAGATAGACTTATTCCTTCTGTTCATGTATGCTAAGTACATAGTGAAAAGGCTTGACTCTTCTTTCGTATAAAAATCATTTCTAAATCCCAGATCTTATTAAAACCCAATCTATTTTTCCTTCCCAAATCTTGAATCCTAAACTCTTCTTCTGTACTAAAGGCCCCGGTGGTAGACCTTTAACTCTTAACGTGACGACAACGCAGTATATATGCAAGATATTTCTTAGAAGACGATTGTGATATCAAATTTTGCATCCGCAAAGGAGAAATACTACAAAAATCCATTTTTTTTAAAAAAAAGCAATAAGCTTTGTAAACCCGACTTTGAGCTACGCTCATCCGGCTAACGAGATTTTGAGTGTGTGAGGTCTTTTGGAATTTTGTAGGATGTCCAATCAAACCATGGAAAATTTTATGGCGGAAGGTGACCTACCCGAACCAACAATGGAGCAAAAACTGGATTTGATTATGATGCAGCTTCAAGAGGAACGAAGAGCATGTCAAAATTTGCAAGCTCAGTTGGCTAATCTACAATGATCTACCGTCAACTAAGATGGACCACAATTTGAAAATCTTATACGATGTACGATCGATGCAACACTTGAAGCGAAATTTATTCGAAAAGAAACAAAGATAAGTAAAAGAAATTTCAAATTTTGTACTTTCAATGGGTCACGCGATGGAAAGACTGTACTTGCTTTTATCAGTCAATTTGATGATTATTTCCATGAGGAACAGTATGTTGAGAAAGACAAAATCAAGTGTGTCACTAATCATCTAGTTGACCGAGCATCCCTAGAGTGGACTGTTGTCTATAATAGCATTGATTGTCCTACTACTTGGGAGACTTTCCAAAAGAAATTTTTGTAGAATTTCCTTCCATCCCAATTCCACGAAAAAGCAATCAAACAATGGGATCTTCTGCAACAAAAGGATCGTGAGCCTATTTCACAATATACTGAGTGTTTTTGGAATGCTTTATTGCAACTATGAATGCTTGAAAATGTGCCTAAGGCAACCCATAAACGCAAGTTTATGTCTGGCTTACTTGGACATTTTTATACAGAGGTCAACATGTTCAAGCCAACGACTCTCGAAGATGCAATTTCCTTGGCCCGTGACACTGAAGAAAAAATTTGAGGATGAGAGAAGCGACCACAACAATTTCAAACTAATGGTAACTTTGGTTCAAAATAATTCAATTCAAATTTTCGAAGATTTAATCAAAGTTGTTTCCATCCATCTTCATTCCGTAAATCTTGGACATGATCACCTGCTTTACCATCAAATACAAACCCAAACCCTAAGCCATTTTTCTAGCCAAATCCCAACATTCCTAAACTTCCTACTATTACCAACAATGTATCTAAAGCCAAACCCATAGTCTATTACAAATGTCATCAACCTGGACATCTAGTGGCCAATTGTTAATCCAAAAAGCCAATTGTTCATATCATTTATTTGGGAGCAACAGAAGATGAAGAACATAAAGAAATGCCGGATTTCACGAAAGATGACGATGACATTGGTACCACTTCAGATACTTTACTAGGTATGCCAAATCCCCATTCTTTATTAACGATGAAATGTCTTATGCATGGTAAAAAAAAGATTGTTTTACATGATGATGGGAGCACACACAACTTTATTTCTACAAAATTTATCAAAGAATTAAATTTATATACTATTTCTACACATTATTGCATTAAGGCTGCATTTTTAGGCACTAGATACAATGGAACACAAGAAGTGCATGACTTAGAAATCAAAATTGGTGATTATATTGAATGTAGAAATTTCTTAGTTGTGCCTTTGCAGTCTAGTGACATTATCTTAGGAATGCCTTGGCGTCATCAGTACAATCCTGATATAGATTATTCCACGCATTCAATAAAAATTCATTCTAATGGGAAACTAATCACATTGCATGATATGCACACTTTTGATAATTTTCCATTGCTTAGTCATACTCAGGCTAAACGTGCATTACGCAAAGGTAGAAAATCCTATTTAATATGGGTGAATGAAATCAAAGCTAATGAAAATCAGATGCATCCTAGGCACACATAATTTCTTTCACAATTTCAAGATTGTTTTGCTGCTGACTTACCACCTAGATTACCACCTGTATGTCCCGAAGATCACAAGATAGACCTAATTCCTGAATCACAACCACCATGTAAAGCACTATATAGGCATAACCAAATTGAACAGAAAGAAATTCAATCCCAAATTGAAGAATTGTTAACCCGAGGACTCATTAGACCTAGTAGTTCTCCATTTGGTGCACCTGTCTTATTAGTGAAGAAGAAAAATAATACCTATCGCATGTGTATTGAATATCGTGTCGTAAATAAAATCACTGTTAAGAATAGATATACGATTCCTAGGGTAGATGAACTTATGGACAAGCTACAAGGATATGCAATATTTAGCAAGATAGATCTTAAATCTGGATACCATCAAGTAAGATTGGACACATATGATATATTCAAAACTGCATTTAGAACACAATTTGGACACTATGAATTCCTGGTTATGCATTTTGGTTTAACTAATGCACCAGCCACATTCAGTCGTATGATGAATCACATATTTTTGAAGCATCAACATTGTGTCATTATTTTCTTTGATGACATATTGATTTTCGGTAAGAATGAGAATGAGCATTATGAACATTTATATTTGGTTTTAAAATTATTAAAATAGAATCAATTATATACCAATCCAGAAAAGAGTGAATTTTTCCAAACACAAATTGAATATCTAGGACATATTGTTTCATCTGAAGGTATTAAAGTTGACCCTAAAAAGATAGAAGCAATTTTGAATTGGTCGATACCCAAAAATGTGCATGATTTACATTCTTTCTTAGGTCTTGCTAGCTTTTACAGAAAATTTGTGAGAAACTTTTAATTGCTTGCATTAGCTTTGACAAAATTATTAAAGAAAGGCATTGTGTATCATTGGTCTGATAATCAACAAAAGTCCTTTGATTTATTGAAACATGCTTTAACTCATGCTCCTGTATTGCAATTACCTGACTTCAATAGAACATTTTTCCTAGTAGTTACTAATGCTAGTGGATCTGGAATAGGAGTAGTCCTTATGCAAGATTCTCATCCCATAGCCTACTCTAGCTGCAAACTTAAACCCTTTGAACTTAAGTATTCTACCTATGATAAGGAATTGCTAGCTATAGTACAAGATTTACGTCAATGAAAACACTATTTAATGGGATCTGAATTCATGATTAAAACTGACCAACAAAGCATTAGAAATCTCCTTAGTCAACCACAAATATATGACTGACACATTAAATGGGCTGCTTTTATTTAAAGTTTTTATCCACTCGTACAATATCAACCCGAAAAAGAGAATGTTGTTGCCGATGCTTTAAATAGATGTCTGACTATTCATAATATTTATGTGATATCTTTTGACTCTCTTCTCCCTATGAAAGACACTTATGACCAAGATCCTACTTTTCAAGCTAATTGGAATAAACTAGTTGCAAATAATTGGATTTCCATTGATTCATTATCTTACACTGATGGATTTATGCTTTATAAAAAAGATAATTTGTAACTGTTCCATTTCGAATATTTATTTTGCATGAAATTTATTGTCCTCCATACCAAGGCCATAGAGGAATTATTTCTACATTGCGTACATTGATTGAAGATTTTTATTGGCCACACATGGAATCTGATGTATCTAACTTTGTATCTGAATGCTTAATTTTTCAACGAGCTAAAAGACACAATGGTAAACAATATGGTTTATTAATGCCTTCACCGATTCCAGAACGACCATGGGAACAGATTTCAATGGATTTTATCACTATTTCGCCTAACACTAAAGCTAATCATGACATGATTTGGACTATTGTGGATAGGTTTAGCAAACAAGCATATTTCATTCCATGCAAGAAAACATTAACTGTATCTCAAGCTGCTTAATTGTTCTTGAAAACTATTTTCACTAGTCATGATTTGCCAAAAGTTATTATTTCTAATTGTGATTCTAGATTCTGCAATAATTTTTGGATTACTTTGTTTGCTAACTTAGGAAAAAAGATTGATTTTTCATCTACATTTCATCCTGAAACAAATGGTCAAACAGAAGCTACTAACAATACCATTTTAGATCTTTTGCGTGCATACACAATTTTAAAACCACAAACATGGGATACACATTTACATTTACTTCAATTTACATACAATAACACACCACATACAGCTACACAGAAAGCACCATTTGAAATTATTTATGGATATAGATTACCTACACTTGTTACATCATTATCAAACAAAGTTCAAGCTGCTAATGATATTGCTAACATGCATGCTACTATTTTTGATGAAGTTAAAGATATGATTGCCAAAGCCCAGTAATCATACACAAAACAAGCCAACAAGAAAAGAAAAGCTATGAGTTTCAAAGGTGATGATTATGTTTGGTTCCGAATTGAAAAGCAAAGATTACTCAGTGTTGACAAACACCCTGTTGTAAAATTAGCCCCTAGATTTTATGGACCTTTCAAGATCATTCACAAAATCAATGACAATGCATTTAAACTAGAATTACCACAACATTGGAAAATCCACAACACTTTTCATATCAATTTATTACAGCCTTTAAGAGGATAATTACACCCTATCTATGAAAACCCTCCTTTTGCTAGAAGAATAAACTGAAATCCTTGAGCCTGAAACTATTCTAGATACTGACTTTATGACCACTAGAACTGGCCGTAGATATTCTAGATATTGGGTTAAGTTTAAAAATCATCATGTTGAAGAGGCCCAATTGATGGACGCTGGAGACCTAAGTGCTTACCCTTCACTGTTGGCTCCACATTGAGCTAATAGCAATTGAGAACAACTGCTATCCCACCCCCGGGGTATGATGCCAAGAGGTATATTCCATGGTGGATTCCGTGAGGTTTTGCGGTGGATTCCATAAAATTTTGGTCGATGGGAACGCCTGTCCTTTTCGGGTGTCTTGTTAATTTAATGTGCAAGTGGGTGATTCCATAGCGGGTGATTCTGCAAAATACATATTTAAATTAATAGACGTTTATGAGTTTAGAGTGCGCACTTGTAATAAATTAAGGTTAGGATTGAGTTCTAACCAATTTATTTATTTTGTAGCTAAAGACTACTAGGTATTTACTTTTGTCGATTTAATTTTATTATTTTCTAACAATTGTGACTGCTTCAATTGACGTATAGAGCAGGCAACGGTGGCGTTGAGAAGCATTGGGTGATAGTGTGTATTCAAATTATTATCATTTTTTATGGGCGTGCATCTTAGGCATGGCGCCAATATTTATTTTGACGTGCTTATTTATTGAAGCGCTTGATATTTATTTATTATTTTTGTATGCGCATGGGCACACGATTTAAATATTTGTATTGGACATTGTATTTGGGTACTGCTCAACTCCTTGGGCGGCCAATAGCTTTAATTCTTTAGTGGGACAAAAGCAAACACAAAAGCTAAAGCGTGCTAATTGTAAATTGGGCTATTTTTTAAGCTTGGAGATGAATAATATATCAAATACATGCTTTGTAGAGCACTCACATAAGGCATGGGGGGAGATTATACCCAATTAGTCTCTTGCTTCATGTCGTGCAAGCTTTCTCTCTTTTTTTCTGTGCAAAAGTAGAGTTCTTTTGTTCTTGGGGAGCTTTCGACACTCACTACGTGCGCATACAGCATCCGATTTGTGCACCAACTATGGTGGATGGAGCAAAAGATTAAAAGAGAGAGACACAAGATGTGGAAACTCCAACAGTCATAATGTGTGGTCAATCTTTCCGTATTCATTAATCACTAGAATAACAAAGAATGATGTGATAGTGATGGACACCCACCATTTGTAGCATATAGGTATGTCGTGTTGGAGAGGTTTTAGTCTAAAGATTGTATCCATCGAGGATTAGAGAGTGAAGAAAGTAGAGAATAAGAGATAGAAGAGAATAAAAAGAATAAATAAGAGGTACATAAGATAAAGACAAAGCTCAATGATTTAAAGTACTATGTATTGATAGAGTGTGAGAAGATAAACAAAATCTTTGTTTGGGACTACTCGGAAGTAATCTCCAAGCATTAGATCTCCTAGAGCTTCCTCATAGATAAAAAATATGCACTAAATATTAGCTTTTTCTTTGCTACTCTTAGATCACAAATCTCATGGTTCTTTTGGCTTTGAGAGGGTGGTACAACCCCAAGACGCCTGATTAGAATTCCCGTAGATCGCTCTTTCTTCTTCTTTCCAATCTAGAGTGCTATTTGTTGCCGAAAAACTACGATCATGTGCCACCTAAATTTGGAAGCCCCTTCTTTTTTACATGAGATCTTTCAAACTAGCTAAAAAGCAACTTGTTTTTTGTATGTCACTCTATTCTAGTAGTTTAATATACCTTTTTTGGATATTTATAAGAAATAATATCCAAAATATCAAAATAGACTACACTTGGTCCAAAGATCTCGTACTTTTTAACCATCCATACTATGGACACTAACACTAATGATTAAGATCACATTGGCTCTCTAGATTCATAAGAAAGTTCGATGATGATGCGCTACATCAGAAATTTTCACACTGTGTTCGCGTAGCGGCATGACATCCACCCCCTTTGAACCTACACATCCTTCAGTATGTACCATCGATGCAATACCCTCTTGGTTAAACACCCATAGTGTCAGAGAAAGATTGTATGTATCCAACTTGCCCAATGTTACCAACAAAACAATTGATATATCTAGTAATCCACTTGTTGTTCCCACTATTAGGGAAGATATATTAGATGAATTGGTTAAAGGCATGCGGAATCTTCAGGTTGAAGGTTGCGAAATTGGATGAGAAAGGATAAGAGGAAAAGGGATGGGAAAAAATCCCTAAACTAGGGAAAAGATGTATGGGTGTGATAGTCTGCAACATGAAAGGAAGGATTGTGTTGCTTATTAAGAGGTCTTGACATCAAAGCTCATCTTTTGGAAAGAATGCAAGATCCATGCACAAGAAATGGGATTGTCTCTTGCTTTGAATTTCGCAAAGTGAGATATGAAAAAGTTGTTGGAAGACTTGGCTATCCAAAATGCTTATATGGTTGTACATGCTTCTACTTTTAGTCTATAGTTGGATAGAATGCATGGCCAAGTGGTGGTTGGTTGGAAGGTTGAAATATGGACACATGCTTTGTATGCACCTCAAAAGAGGAAAGTTCATGATAGTGAAATGTCTCATGCAGGGCAAGACATTCATGACATAATTATCTAGAAATCATTGGTAGATGCATATTCAGTGGATGCATATTTAGCAAAAGTGTAAAACACATATTGTGGGAGAGAAATGGAAGAGAGATAAAGATAATTTAGGGACATCTAAGTGAGTTACAAGAAGAAGTATGGATTATTCTAAAGCTGCAAATCATCGACCTCCTAACCATGTTATGGAAGAGGTGGGTAGAAGTAGAAATAGGATAGCAAGCAAGAGAGCATCAGCTAGCTTTTCAAGGCATCCAAGTCATCATGAGTGCTTCTAGCAATCAACATATCATCCACATTGAGTATTAGAGTCATAAAGCTCCCATCATCGGCCTTTATTTATATAAACATGGATCCATATCATTGTACGTATATCCCTGTGAATAGATGAAAGCATGAAACTTGTGGTACCATTCCTTAGGTGCCTAGTTCAGGCCATAAAGGATATTTCTCAACTTACACACTAGGTGTTTTTAAAGGTATTTCTTGCAATTTCTCTCAAAGCCCTTAAGATGTTGCATACAAATCTCACCATGCAAGTCCCCATGTAAGATCATCATCTTTATATCCACTTGCCAAAAGTCTTGATCTAACTACACACAACACCAATCATAGGATAGTCATCTTGACTATAAGAGAGAAGAGTTTATGAAAGTCAATACCATACTCTTGCTTAAAATCCTTAACAACCAATCTAGTCTTATACGCTATGTTGGGGTGTCCACTAGGGGTACTCTTTAACTTGTACACCCACTTCTATGGAAAAGTACACTTTTCGTTAGAAAAAGGAACCAAATCCTATGTATGATTTATTTGCAATGAGTTATAATCTATTTGCATGGCCCTCTCCTAAGCGTGATTATCACCTTTGCACATGACCTCATCATAGGTAAGAGGCTCACCAACATCTGTCACCATAACATAATCCATGGAGAGTACAAACTAATCAAACTGACATCTATCTCCTAGTAGAACATTTTGCAAAATAGACACTGAAGCCTATATATCTTGTTCAACATCATGATCATGGGCCAATACAACATTAGTTTTTGTAGGATATGTGGCTATGTGTACAATAACAAGAGGCTCCTCCTGAAATATTACCTTACATACCTGAACTACTTGCTTAGGCTTCTAATGTATTTTCTCTTCATGAAAAATAAGATCATGGTTGTGGATAAGATTTTGAGCCTACAATTTTCATGGGTAATAGCCCATCTTACCTAGATCCCCATAACCAAGAAATATGTATTTCTTATTGCACTTGGTCCTTGGGAACATAACAAAAATTCTCACAAATAAAAATAAGTAAATGATCATATGATGGAGGTTTTCCAAACTATACCTCCTCTACAACCTAATAGTCAAGAGCAATGCATGGAGATCCATTGATCAAGTGTATGGCAGTAGTAATTATCTTAGCCTAGAAATATTGTGGTAAGCCTACTTGGCAAATCGTACTACTGACTCTCTCTTCAATCATCATGTTTATATGCTTAGCCATACCATTTTAGGATGGGGTGTACAAGGTGGTCAATTGATAATTAATTCCATTCTCATCACAAAACTTTTCAAAGTCTTTAGAGACATACTCACTCCTAGTGTCAAATCATAGACATTTTAGCCTATATACAGACTGATTTTCAACAAGAGTAAGTTTTCGTTAAAAGGTATCCAATAATTTTAAATTTTTTAAATGGGGCATGCCTAGATCTTTTGTAAGTTACCATCAATGAAAGTAACAAAAAACTTTATGCCACCTAATAGGGCATAGGTCTACAAACATCAAAATAAACAAGAGCCAAAGGCTCACCTATTCACATAATACTTGACTTTTTAGGTAAACTACATGTTTGCTTTCCATAAAAACAATGATCACAAGAATTAAACATTTATAATTAAGGAATGAAAGGTTCTACAAATGGGTAAGCATTTTTATTCGCTTTAATGACATGTGTCCGAGGCTATGATGCTCTAATGATACATTTGGTAGCAAAACATGGTGGATAGACCTAGATACAAATAAGGGATAAACAATACTAGATTTGGCACCTCATTCAAGGACAAGGTTCCCATGAGTAATCTTACATTAGGAACCACCAAAAGATACAAAGTAACCAAATCATCCAACTACCTAGTAGAGAGTAGGCTTTTGATCAAAGCCGAAACATAGCATACATCATGCAAAGTAAAGATGTTGCCTAAAGCAAACCATAGTTGTACATCACCAGTACCAAAAATATCCAATTCCAAGTCATTACCCAATTTGAGAAATCATGTCATGCTATGATAGGAGTCGAACCAAAATCAATGAGAGATAATATGAAATGAAACCCCTAAATCAATCAATCAACATTGAGTATAGATAGATATGGGATCATCAATTACAAGACATCAAGAGAAGAAGCTGTAAGTATATAATTATCATCAGAATTAGTCTACACTATATTAATCTCTTCATTCTTGATACTAGATTTGCTAGGGGATCAATGCTGCAATCATCATGTTTTTCTTATATTTTTTCATTTTCCTTTTCCTTAGTCTTGTTATCATGCATTTTATGGCACTACGATCGAGTATAACCTTTCTTCCCACAATAATGATAAGCCAATCCAAACTTATGACCATTGGACTTATTGTGAGATTATTCACATGGCTAAGAATGAGATGTTTACATGACTAAGAACGAGATTTTTGTCAGTCATTTCCATGGTAGTCATTATTGATTATTGCCTCTGATTGTCAAATCATAAGAGTTACAAGAAGCATTAACATTCTTTTTGTTAAGTTCTTTATTCAATAATACACCCTCTACATCCTACAATTCAACCCATTAGAGTAGGCATTTTTGCACATATAGCAATACAAAATGTGTCCAATGATTAAGATAATACAACTAGTAAGAACAATGGTGGAAGATTATTCTTGAACTCAATCCCTTGTACACATAAGATGCCGATAATTGAATGAAAATCATTTAAGTGGATGGACACCGAGGTTCCCTCCTTCATACAAAGGTCCATGAGCTGCTTCAGTCATCAACACATCTAAGAGGTAGTGCTTAGCTTATGATAGATGTCATGGATCTTCTACCATAACTGCCATGTAGTGTACCCTTCACTGATAACACTGTAGAATACTTGCTTAGAGAGATTAAATGATTGTAGATTATCATAACTCATCCAATTCAACCCAATGATGTGCATCAAAGTATTCAAGCTTTATATCCTCATGTCTCAATAGCTTGATCTACAATTTCTATACGAAAACTTACCATATTAGTGCCTTGCTATAGTTGTAATTAGTACCATCTAATTTATCAATATTAAAGCTAGCATTATCATTTGATACACTGACCATTGTACTAATAAAAAAAAGCATAGTAAAAGAAGATGGGCTATTGTGAATGACTGTAAAGCAATCCCAAATCATATCCAAGACAAGATCTAAACAAAAAAACCACCAAATTATAGGGCTATCCACTAGCTATTAGTAATAAATTGTAAGTCAAAATATATTCTCTCATAATAATAATGCATACAACTACAATTACAACAATTCTGTACTAAATGCAATAGTGAATCCAAGAAAAATTTATGGGAAATCAATCAAGAAAATCCAAGCTCAAACTACAATGTTTATTTGGCAACAAATGGGATATGTAAGAGCAGCTAGTAGTAGTGACTAGGAATGCAACAAGTACCATGATCTATCCCAATCTCAAAGTGTTAGTAAACCATACATCTAGTAGGCATAGACATCATGCATGTAGTAGGTCTCACAATGAATAAAAGAGAGCTCCCAAATGCATAACTAACTAAGAAAGGGTAACAAAGATGAGTACATAGCCAATAAGTATGTATACATAATGGACATTACTTTGATAGAGACAAGGGCGCAACCAACACATGAATCAAATCAAACAACTAAAAGGTAACTGCATCCAAGAAGCATCAAGAGAGAATATATATATCTCAATGAGTGCCATAGTTTGAGTGAAAGAAGCTCAAGCTCAATTGTGTAAATCCAAAGCTCTTTGCAAATAGATCATATACATGACATCCAAGCATCCATGATACATCAAGTACATAAAACCCAATAAGATCTTCAAGTGTGTAAGTGAATGACCATGGTAGCAACTCACAAAGCTCTAAGATATGTAACTAAGCTCAAATGCAAAGCTCAAGTGTCACCATAGACCTATCATGATGCATACATAAATGATAGATATTAATACATCCAAGCGATGTACTTGTGTATCTTCAAATAAAAACATAACAGGCATAGCCATATCCTAGATAAGTGCTTACTTCTCACTATGTATAGCAATGAAATAACCTCTAAATTTGAGTTAAATTAGCACAATGCTTTCAAAAAACATTTTTAAGACATTTACAAAGATTTAGCGCTGATCCCAACACTAATAGACATGAACTGAACCATAAGAAAGCTTTAGGCTTTAAGGAAAAGAGCCTTCACAATCAAATAGCTTCTTGGTTATTGTATTCTAGTAGTGAAAACCCTACTAAAACTTAGCTAATATAAGGTCAAATCAATCCAATCTCACCCTTAGTACATACTCATAATTTCAAAGAATTAAGAGCATATCACATAAGCATGGTGTGAGCCATAGGCATTTAGAGATAGGCTATCATGGAGTAATATAGCAAACTTGTCTGCGTTATAGCCTATAATGATTGATCAATGCCACATCCAATGAAGCTCAAACACTAGCTATGAGTGCTAGGAAGTTCTTAATGATCATCCAAGTGTGTTAAGAGCAACCAAAATGAGTAGTGAGCTACCAACATGAGTGAATTGTGCTATCGAGACTACTTGAAGTAATAGCATAAACAACATGAATAGATGTTGATGGATTGGTGGTTATGTTGAGAACTATGGTGGTGATAACAATGCTCAATACACTCAAAATGATCCATTGGACAAGCCTTGATAATTTAGGAAGAAGTGAGAGATCAATGCTCACCTTGAATGGAAGAAACCATGGCTGCCATAAATCTTGAGATCATAGGTATTGTCATGGGCTAAAGTAATCATTGATGGAGCTCCTCGCTCAAGGGCTCTGATACTAATTGAAGGGAGGAGCCTAAGTAAGCATGAGCAAGAGGAATCACTAGAGGTGTGACCTATAGCTAATGGAGAAAGAGAGTAAGCAAGAGAGAGAGACACAAGATGTGGGAGCTCCAACATCCACAATGTGTGACTAGCCTTCCCTTATTCATTAGCCAAACTTGTGATAAACAAATCCTTGCATCAACAAGCATAAGAGTTAAGGAGAAACACACATACATAAAGAAATTACAAAAAAAATGACATTTTACCTTTACCCTTACGTAGAATATTATTTGCTACTCTCTATATGGAGTGGTGCAAGCACAATAAAACACACACTTCCTAGATTGGGCCAACAAAATTATCATTACAAAAAACGTGACTACATGTGGTTCTATCTTTACAATTGGGGTACCCTTTAAAAGGGCTTCAATCAGCCATGAGAGGTATAGGGTGGTTGCATTGGCTACATAGTGGTCGCAACTATTCTACCTACTCCAAAACTCCTTGTTTCCATTCTTGGCTAGAGAGTAGGGATTTGCTTACAACAATAGAACAACATTTCTTGCTCCTTTTTAGCTTGCTAGCCATTGCTTCAAGTGTTTAATCTCAATTTTCTTCAACATCCTCTATCCTATTTATAGTACCCATAGAATTCCAAAAGAGACATGATCAAGAATGATTCTAAGAAAAACATGATGGCTACCACTTTACCAAATAAACAACTACCTAAAACCTTATTGGTAGAAAATTAATTCCGAATTATAGTCAATGGGCTCACATTGTTCTCCTACATATGTACATTTGTTGGCTTCAAATCTTTTCCTAGGTGTTTTCTTTAAAAAATAGGTATGCCTGTAGGATTTGAAATACCATCAAGTGATAAATTACATCGATCAATTGAGCCAACTTGGAATAAATAGATCTTTACATTAACAAACATAAGAGTCAAGAAAAAAGTCACGTGCAAAAAAATTACAAATAGAATGCCATTTTGAAGTTTATCCTTAGAATATATAAGCATCAACTGATGGAGATAGTATGCTTAACTCTTTAGGTGTAGAGACTAGAGATATGTGCACTAATGGACTATCTTACAGAAAGCCATGTATGCCTCAATTATAGCTGGAATTAATTAGGAGTTAGCTAATTGATAGCCAACACTTAGTCATGTATACTATTAGCTACTTGGCAAGCTTCTTATTGTAACTAGTATGTAGACTTCAGATAACTAAAAGAACCTAGCCACTTTGTATCTAAACTAGATAATTTAACTAGTAAACAAGAAGATAGGCAACCAACTAGATATACACACTCATGGTGGGAAGACCACCACTTACATAGCTAGGCACCTATTACCTAGCAAGCCAACCAGCTAGCTAGCCAATACATATTCTAGCTACTAAAATGTAAGCTAGTTAGTAGCTAGTTAACATTACAATAGCTAGCTAAAATGGTAGTAGCTAGCTAGAAAGATAGAAATCTAATATGATAGTAGCTACCTAACTACCTACCTTCTTTAACTAGATTAACTAGATAGGCTAGTTTGAATAGCTAGATTTTCCAACTAATTTAAGTACCGAACTTTTCTAGCAACCATGACTAGCAAACTTAGCTAACTAGCTTACGTAGTAACATATAAGCTAAGCTAGATGATTTGGCTAGCTTAGTTATATAATCTAGCTACTAAACATGTGGTTGTCTTACATGATACCATTGAGGCTAGTTACCCTGCCAATGCTATGCTAATTAGTACTTGCTAGCATAAAGCCCAATCAAACTAAAACAAATTCAGTAAGTAATCAATCACAAAACCATCAAGTAAGGTGTACCTTACTCTTGAGTTTTTTTAAAGTACTACTTGGATGTGTCATCAAAGTGCCAAAAAAATATTTCTTTGCTTCTTTCGATATGTGCTTGTTGCAGCCTCGTGTAGTGCATTGGTCCCCCCCTCCAACACAACATACCAAAACAATACATATCATAAGGATTCCTATAAGGAAGCATGGATACTCCTACCATATCATGATTGGCAAACCCTTAACCACAAGTTGAGCATTTTGTAGCCTCAAATATCAACATTGTCTTGTAGCCAGTTTTGGTGCAAGAGGGGTAATTGGTGTGGAGAATTATCCATAATCACTTAGATGGGTCAAGAAATGAGCTTGCCCTTTTAGACTAACTAGCTCTTCCTTGTTATTTTTGAATTCATCCTACATAAAAGCCACTACCATATAAGGATCTGATTTGTACCTTCTTGACATGGATGTGCATGCATTGACATATTAACACTACAGGGTTGTATTTGGGCATTAGAAACATGTTGTCAAACCTTTTCATATTTGACATCCTCTTCAAGCTCACCAAGTTTCTCCTTGTGAGCTTCAATCTAGCACATGATTTTCAATCTCAATTACTAATATATTGTCATTTTTAAGGTCTCCTCAAAATTTGGTAGCTTTAATTTCCTTTAAGAGACCCTGCTTGACATACTAATTGTGCTATACTTTTTCATAAACTTCTTTTGCCACCATGATTTGTTTTTGCACTAGTTGCATCCTCACCATTATCTTTTAAAAAAGGGACTCTACATTCGTTACCATAGAGTCAACATCATCTCCTACTAGCCAAGAACAACCCATGTCACATGTAGTGAAGGTTAGTTCCTTTGTGTTATGTTGGTATTTGTTATTAGCATGCTCTAAGCTTGGCTCATCATGTGCAAGGCTTGCTAATAGCCATCTTCTCATTTTCTTTTCAAGTTCCCCTCATGTAGATGATATCTTCATGGCCTCCTTTGTTAATATTGCCCATACAACTCATTTCCTGGAGGCATTTCATCAACCCCAAAATGGAATGCTAATCCTTTTGCAAAGGCAATGCTCAACTCACCATTTGTAGTTTTCTCCTCCTAATAAATTTTCATGTGCAAAGGCCTCACTTCATCCTTGTGCTCATCAAGAACAAGTCTTGCTACGATCGACCCTTTCCCAAAGTGATGCTCCTTGAATATAGCAAGGCAAAGCTCTTTTAGAATATCTTTGTCTCCTCGAACTCATCTTAAATTGGCATAGGTTTACCCCAACCATTGTTAGACCATGTATAACATGGAATTCCTCCTTCATGGTGCAAAATATAGGATGCTTGTCACTAGATGTCGTTTCCTTACTCCTTTGCAAACTAGCTCGGCAATACTATAGATCACACATACATGTGTGTGTGCATGTGTGTGTGCATGTGCATATGTGTGTGCGTGTGCGTGTGCATGTGTGTGTGTGTGTGTGTGTGAGAGAGAGAGAGAGAGAGAGAGAGAGAGAGCCCTATATGCAAGTTCTCCTTCACCTTTTTCTTTTGAAGCCTAATTGGAAAGTGGTAGGAGAGAAGGAAAAGCATCACCTTCACACACACACACACACACACACACACACAGAGCATGGCTCACCAACATGGTAACCACATCATTACTACTTCATGATGACAAGTTATTCCCACGTTTAAAAAGACAATTCTGTTCACCTTTTCAAAACCAAAAATCCTTTCTATAAAGCTAAAACAAGCTAGCTAGGAACTTACTCAATAGCTCACATATTACTATGCTACAACTCTCATATACATCCACATAGAATAGTTGGTTCTATCCAACAAGTTGTCCTCAACAATCAACATATGGAATAAATCAATGCTCCCAGCCATGGCCATCAATTGCAGTTGATGCAAAAGTTGCATGTAGAGATAAAAATATACCCAAAATCAATCTATGCTAATAGCACATTACAAAGAAGATTATACAAGCCATTATCTATAGATATGATGGCTACAAAAAATTCTACACAAAAGGAAAAAATAGCCTATGTGGTACTAGCAATAGTGGAATGAAGGGCTAAAATGATCCCAAATAAAAAAGATATGACAAAATAGCCTACACACTACTAGGAATTTTATATTTGACTTGTAAATGTTCATCAAATCTCATCTTGATTGGAGGAAACCAAGTGGAGGACATTCATGACTACCCAAGAGAGTGAGTATGCCGTAGAGTTAATAGGCATATATACAAGGCCACGAATAAAAGACTTCCTAAGGAGCATAAAAAGTGCCTTGATGGTTGTAAGTCTATTCACATACATCACTAATGAAATATGATAACATGGGTCAACAAGAAGAACATTAATGAAATGATTAAAAGGGACAATTGCCCCTTATCTTAAATACAGAAAATGTTGAAACATGTAGTAGGTAAGACAACATGCAACATTTTAGACAAGTCCTTAGGTTACAATCCAGTGCAAGTTTATCTAAAGGCCAAGAAGATAAAAAAGTGTGAATGTCTTGCAATAAGGAAACCTTGCCTTCTTTTCTAAGCTTTAATCGTTGCAATTGTCAACAATTTTTCAACTAATCCAAATTTAGAAACCATTGTGAAATCTCAATGCCATATGGATGTGAAGTTGCATAGTAAAAAGCAAGTTATATATGATAGATTAAAGTTTTAGTTTTCTCTTATAGTTCTTTCTAACTTTCCTTTTTAAAGTCGTGCTACTTTTTAGGATAACCGTTGTAGTAGAATTTTTAAAAAACTAGCACTTATGATTTTATGAGAACATTGTGATTTTAAAAAATTAGCCATTTTCATATGATTTTATGAGAGCCTAAATTCTGACAAATATAGGAAAAATATGACATTTTTGAGACAATATTCAAAAAGATTTCAAATGTTTCTCTTAAGATGGATTACTACCCAAAAGTTTTACAATTGTGTTTGAAAGAGAATTCAAATGATTTAAAATGAGAACATATGATTAAGAATTCCATGTATCTACACAACTTTGATATGGCAAATTATAGTCTAACATGCAAACATGTGCATGAGAGTTCATAGGAAATTTTGCACAAAATTGATCATGAGGTATGGTGTATCCCAACCACGTGCATGTCATTGTACACCACATGTAGGTTTGCACATGTGTGCATTACTTGGACAGTCATGTTAAACCATTGGAAGTGTAAGTTCTCTTTACAAATGTAATCCAACTTCATTTCAAATTTAGTCTTAGCCTTATAATCATGTAGAGCCCTGATTGGAAATTACTTACATTGGAAGCAAACATGTTTGCACTCTCTCTTTGATAATTGATCTAACATTAAGGTTTGGTTTTGGCTCTTGTTCATGTGGACCCATGGTAAAGAACTTGCTTACATTGTTTTTACCAAATGGAATTAACCCATGGCCATGATGCAATTGTTGATTAGTTGAATGATGACCGAAGTGATGGGTGATGGTGTAGGCAGCTGTCCACTGAAGTGATATCTTTCCATGAATTATAATTCAATGTGTGACATCATAATGAACCAATCAAACCAATTACTCTGTAGTTGGGTAGATGCGAATGGATGTTAAAGCTAGACCAACAATTGTCTAACGGTTGATGAACTTCAATTTCCTTGGACTAGACATGAGAAAGCTAGTCATCACTTGTCTTGCACTATTCTCCAATGAAGTGATGTCTCGCGATGAATTGAGATTGGATTGGATATGAGACATCATAATGAACCAATCAAACCAATTACTAGGCTCTTGGGTGGAGGTGAATGGATGTTAAAGCTAGAGCAGCAATTAAGGTTGGATTGGATATGAGACATCATAATGAACCAAATGAACCAATCAAACCAATTATTGGGCCCTTGGGTAGAGGTGAATGGATGTTAAAGCTGGGCCCTTGGGTAGAGGTGAATGGATGTTAAAGCTGGATCAGCAATTGTGGAGAGCGTGGGCCTCCTCAAAAGGATTGATGAACTCCTTGGAGTCATGAGAAAGGCCAGTGGTCACTCGTCCTGATGAGCAAGTTGTGGTGGCCAATAGGAAGTTGACGATCAATAGGAGGGAAGAGAGAAGGGCGTGCTGCAGGTGGGCAATGGAGATAAAGCGCTTTGTCGCGTAGCAATCCTTATAAGGACAATTATCTGCCTCTGCGCCTGATGACGATGGTAATGAATATGGTGATGATGATGAGTAAAGTAGCAACACAGGGATGCAGTCACGGTGTCGATGTTTTCTAAACGATTGGCGCATGCGATCGAATATGAGCCTGGATTTTATGATTATTGCAGCCGCCATAGCTGCTGCTGCAAGAGCCGGTGAAGAGATGTGGAATTAGAAGGATCTAGTACTAGAAGACGGAGAGAGGCGTGTTGTCGATACGCGGGTATCTTCGATGTGGGACTATACTGTCACATGCGCTCAAATTTATATGTAGCAGCTGGGATGCACTTATAGCTGATTAGGACGTCATGTGTGAATTCATACGTGATATCGCCCTCCTTCGCAGTGCTGATTAGGGCGTCATGTGTGAATTCATACGTGATATCTCCCTCGTTCGCAGTTTTCTCTTGAATTCATACGTGATATCGCCTGTTCGCATAATGCATGATACTTTCTCTCATATTGGCTTTTGACTAATTACTGTGTGGTCGCTTTTGACCCAGGATCGTAATTGAGTGTTTTACTCTGGGTCACCTTTCATCGCTTGAGCATCGTTATGCCACTTCCCGGACCGATTCAAGATGATGATAATAATAATAATATGAAGACTGCGCAGATGTGAAAATTCATCCCGGGACGACCTTATTTTTTGACACGGGCAACTCAAGTTTTATCATCCTTATTCGTAATTCGTGCATCAATTATAACTTTATAAGTAGAAAATCCTGACTCGTGAATCTCTCTCGAGTCCCTCACACACGTTTCACAGACTCACGGGTATGTACGTAAGCAGAGAAAAGGTCTCCTTCTTAATCAGAGTGAGCACACGTCTGCATATACGCACTCTATCCAGATTCTACCTCCCGTGCAGGTATTTGCAACTACAGGTGGCACTGCCACTGGCTTCCTCCTCTCTCTCTTTGTTGCCGATCCTACTACGCCTGGCCCAGCTTCCTAGGCAACTTCAGGTAAATATAGCAACATTCAGCTGCAGCATTCCCATCGAACCCCATCTTCATTCTCTGCTACCATCCATAGATGTTGATAGCAGAGCTCGGATTCTCTCGGCCGAGCGCCTCTAGGCAGATTCAGCTTGCAGTACATGGATGCTGCTTACCTCCGATTCAAGAATTACGGCCAGCGGCTATGCACTGGCCGCATACTCATGTTTCCATGCTAGACACCATCTTCCCTTCACCGTTCCTGCTTTCTTTGTACATCTCATCCTGAACGGCTTGCCTCTTTAGTCCTAGATTGCATATGGTACTTGAATCTAGTTCTTCCTTGTTTCACCAACACTCCTATCATATATGGCATTGCTAATAAATGCCATTGTATACGTCATATAAGATATCAAATTTTAGTACTCTTGAATTGGAGTAAACAGACAATCCTCTTGTTCAGTTTAAATAATGCGGTTAATAATATTATGAAGAAAACGAAAAAATTTACAAGAACTAGTGCCAACTTCAAGCTTACATAGTCTTATGCCTTAGAGAGACCCTTGACAAAAACTTGGAATACATTGTCTACCGTTTTGAAACCTTTCACAATACTGAAAATCTCACTCCTAGTCATGTCCCATCTATCCTTTGGGGAGACCTTATCATTCCTTAGCCTCCAAATTTCTTGCATAGTGACATCTCTTAGAACATTCTAGATTTTCATTGACTACTCATCCAATGTGCTTTAGTGTCCAAAGAGAATTAGTTTGCTATTGATTCATTGACTACTCATCCACTGTGTTTTAGTGTCTAAAGAGAACTAGTTTGCTATTGATTCATTGACTCATCCAATCCGCTTTAGTATCCAAACAGAATTAGTTTGTTATTGATTGCATCAACAAAACCAACTTTGCGAACCCGTGGTTCAATATGCTTCCATAAGCTTCGACCTCTTTGAAAGACCCACATGAGGTGCTTGATAAATTCTTTCTTATACCTCCAATTAGGAAAAGTGGTGAAATTCACATGAGCTTTTTCCATCTTCTTCTGTTGGAAGCTTCTTCATGACCACCTTCCATAACATGAAGTTTAGTTTCTTGGAGGGGATGGCTTGCTAAGCATTGCGAACTCTTCTTTGCCAAGTCCTATTCTTTGACATGGGGTGCCATCTTCTCAAGTATTTAGCAGCCAACAATATATGTTTCGGTTTCTTCCTTGCAAAGTCTTTTATGCTCTTGCAGTACCAAAGATTCTTCCTAGTAGGAGAACTCATGTATTAACTCACATTGCCATAAAATATCGGGTTTACTAAAGGCAATTCTTCCTTCCATTAGGAGAAATATGGACTCTCTTTATTGCCCCTTAAGGGGTTTCTCTCACCTCTCTCTCTCTAAAAAGAGATTCCAAAATAATATTAGAATAAGAGATCTTCTACAATCAAGCAAATCTTGTATTTATATTTTCAAAAGATTTCACCTATTATTTTATTTTCAAATTGTAGGGTAAGGTCACTTTTTCTCTAAATCCTCATAACTAAAAAAATACAATTCTATTTTTTGTAAAAACAAAGCCAATCATTAATATACCACTCTTTAATGCCCTCATGACTTTTTAATATGCAAATATATTAAAATCATTCTCATTATTGCTTCTTAAAAGGGCAAAAGTTAAAAAACAATATAAAATTACGTACACATCATATTTTAAGATTATTTTTTACCCAGAGACACCTTTTTGACTCGAGAGTTTCCTTGTAAATTTTTATTGTTTTTGGACAAGTATATATGCCTATCTCTATGTATTTCTTCATTCTCTCTCAAAGCTTTAGTTTTTGGATACACCTAGATAAATTAGGAACTCTCTTACAAAAGTTGAGGTTTAGGGGTGGTGATGCCAATACATTTAAAGAGGCAGTTGCTAAATTTCATAAGTCCATGGTGGAGGCATGGACTACAAGTAGTATTACACACCACATGGTCAGTATTGTCACCATTACAAAAAAATATCATCATTTCGAATTATTTTAGGTTTCTAATATCTCTTCTTATGCACCATATACTTGAAGCACATGGTCCATACTTTGCAAATCAAGGATTTTTGGTAGTATAGCCAACTCAAGGCATGGAAGGATCTCATTGGCAAGCTCGCTATGCTTTTTAAAAGGCAACTGATCAGGGAGGTGGCATCAATGATTCCAATTTTATGAGGCAATTATTACAATGGTGGTATAGGAGATTAGAGATATGATATGAGAAAAAAGAAAAGAAGTCCAAAAGCTCTCAAGCAGAATTTATAAGTAGAACAATATATGAAGTGAGAAAAGCAAGATATGAAAACATCACAGCTAGATAATGCCACGCAAAATGGTTGGCAACCCAAGTGAGAAATTGCAAGAAATGGAGACCTAAATAAAGATAATACTTTTGATGCATTTAGAGTCCACGAGAGAGTATAGGTACCCAGGATATGACACATCAATACTCCTACCTTTAACATGAGATGTCTTGCAAATTTTGTTTAAAATTTCGAAGCTTTGACACTATATTTTTCAAAGTCAATTTTGAACTATGTATTTTAATTTTAAAGTTCATTTACACATAAGAAGTGAAGATGGAGGCCACACATAGTTGCGCTACATGAGATAAGGAAATTCTAGAATAGTTCCAACTTGATTATTCCTAAGGCACCATTCTCTAGGTTCGTGCAAGAAATACTGCAAGATTTGTAGTTAGAGCATCATCACAAGTTCTTTTTAAGGAACGAGGCAAGGAATGTCAGGCGATGCCAAGCCTTGCTTGCTCTCCAAGAAGCAGCTAAAAGTTACTAGATTGATCTAATACATGATTCTCAATTTTTAGCCATTCATGCCTGATGTATCACTATTAAGCCCATAGATATGGTTCTTGTTCATAGGATCCGCAACAACAAGGATGTATATCAGTGATCAGTTGTAAATGGGCCGATGCACTAAATCTTTACTGTATTTGGCGACTTGGCAATACTATATCCGATATGCGATATTCCATTTGACCCATGACTTATTTTTTGTGAACACATTTAATTTGCACTCGTGTATACTCGGTGCGGTGCACTACAAGATATAGGTCTTATACCGACGTTTAAAGCGACAAAAATACAAATAACAAAATTTGCCCCCGTCGTTGCAAAAAGCATCGTTATTAACGACGCCATAGAAACATCGGTATTGGTGTCACTACCAGCGTCGTTATTAGCATTGCTATGCATGTCGCAAACCGTCGCTATCAGCGATGCTGATAGTAACGCCAATACCGACGCTGATAGCGACGTGCATAGCAATGCCAACAACGACGCGAGCAATAAAACTTGCGACACTAATAGCGACGGTAACATGGTAAAAAAAAATTATGACAAGGCAGCAAGCTGCCCTGCCACATATAGCACTGTGTGCTTTATGAGAGCCATACAAAATAGTTTCTGCACTACTGTGTACAATGCGCTTGCAAACAAAAACAATATATACTGAAATCATAAAACTGATAAATGAAATAAATACATGATTGCATAGAAAACGATTGGTACAATCATGACAGGATATCACTAATACATAGAACATGTCTACATAGCTCAGGCGACTAAAAAATAAAGGTGTGTGAGCTCCAAGGATCCAAGGGCGAGCTATGTATCCTCATTCCCGGAAATCTCATCCCGCCGCAAAGAAGCATCGAACGGACTCTATAGAAAAAAAAACAACACATCAGTCCACCATACCATAATGCATTCAAATATCTCATGGTAACTACAGACAAGAAAGATGAGTGACTTACAGGGCCGCCGCGTCTATACAATCGGTCGATCAATGCATTGAGGCCGTGCTTCTCTGCATATCGAGTCTCAAGGCAAGACGGATCGCGATTTGTAATAAAGTGCTGCAAAGAAAAAAAAATGCTAACTGTTAGAAACATGATTGTCAGTACAAATAATATTTCAAAAAAATAAACAAGCAAAACAAAAGAAAAACTTACAAAATCCTCGAAATATGTCCTGTGGCCACCACTCCCAAGATGATGGACCACTTTGGCCTTGATCGTGCCCTTGCCGTCTCATACTGCTCACTCCAACATCTTGGAGAATCTGTAGCCTCCTCCCTCAGTCGGCGCCAGTCTTCTGCATCTAACCACTCCGGCTTTGCAGCCCCACTCTTGATTACCTTGCGTGCATCGGATCATCTATGTGACATGCATGTACGCATGCAATCCATCATCCAGCCCGTAGAGAATCTATCTACTGTGACTGGCACTGGAAACTCCTCGTGCAAGGATGCTACTATATAGTCCTTACTCCCCTCTGGTATGTTCTTCCAAAGATCCAAGACGTTGTATCGAAAAACTTGTTGGCACAACTCTCTCATGCGAGCCATCACCCTCCTCCCCTCATTATTCATGATGATGGCTCATGACCTACTATCGACCAGATATCCATAACCCCTAGGAGTATGCCTAAGATGGGTTCTCTCCTATCTGCGTCCACGCTCCTGTGTATATCCAAAAGACCCCTCTGCATCCAGTGTACCAACGGGGGTAATCTCTCTCGGAGTGGCATCCAAAGGGGTGCCACCTGCTGACGGCTGCACAAAAGCCGGAGTAACTGGAGTAGACGTCCCCACAGGTGTGATAAATCTTGGAGGTGATGCAGCTCCAGCTGAACGACGAGATGGAGACACCGCATCCGTGTCTCCACAGCATCCACCTAAGCCACGAGAGCGAGGAGTCGCACCTGTATCCCGTGTCGACCGCGGGCTCACTACCTCTGTATCTCTACAGCATCCCCCTGATCCTGATGCACTCCCTCCCTCTGGCCCAAGTCGTGAGCATTGAGATCGTCTACTCAAAGCTGAAGCATCCGATCGCACTGAAGCAGATCTAGCAGAGCGCCTTGACGAAGAACAAGACAGCTCCTGTAGTTAGACGTGCAAAGTCGGGTACATCTATCATTGCGTCTATAAGTGTGTGTAAACATGTATGTAAATAGACGCGAATTTTGCATCTATGTATCCGCGCAAATAGACGCCAATATAGATGCGCCAGCAGATGCACAATTATTTAACCACCTAAAATTGCAATTCACATAATTAAAAAATCAAAGTTAATAATTATTTAACCACCTAAAATTGATTCTTGAGCATGCATGTGTGTGCATGATAAAAACCATAGAATTAAGAATACACATTGAATCATTGAATTAAAAAAATAGAGTTAATAATTACTTTTTCATTGCTCTCTAATGAATGGCAGTTCCTCCAAACAAGCTTGATATAAGTAATTAGCGGCAAGCGACCGAAACCTTACAATTAGTAGCAAGCATTGCAATATGTATCTCGTAATTTCTCTACTTGAAGATGATAAAAAATACTTCCTTTTTATTATGGAAAATTCAATTTAGCTTTAAACTTGACTATTGATTCTTGAGTATGCACGTGTGCGCATGATAAAAACCATAGATTTAGGAATACACATTGAATCATTAAGCAAATTAAGTATGTTATAGTGAATGATCCATCTCATCTTCAATGAGATCAGCCCTTGCTAAACTATCTACTTCTAGGTCTATGTTACCAAGAGTTAACGAAACAAATAAGTCTATCCCACTATCAGATGTGTTGCTATATTGCTCAATAACTTCATCAATATCATCGATAATCACATGATTGTCTTCTTCTATGTTTCCTTGAATATCCTCGCGAGGTTCATCTTGTACTATATCACGTATATCATCCATTATGGTGTCATCATGCACATCATCATTAATTGTTGGATTGCCATCTGCTATCTCCATGTCGGTAATATTACCATATATTGGTTTTGAATGATTAGATATAGGGATGACATACCACCATCGGTTATTGTTTACCATTGGATGATACACAACTTGTATTTGAAAAACAAAAGCAAGAAACTTAAGTACTTATTATATTGTGTATATGTATCATATGTATACATATAAAAAAATTAGCATTTGCATATATACATGCTCGTATTGTTGAGGTAGTACTAATGTGTCATTCTTGTTTTGGTGAAATTTTGTAGAGTCAATGATTACAAAACCACTTGGATGACGTCTAATTGTGCAATGCTCACCATTTGTTACCACTTCTTTAAACCACTTCACATCCAGTACATATATAAAGAATCGTCTGAAGTCAAGCTTCAGAATATCTTGGATCAAGCCACAATAACCTTCCATGGTACCATTGGCATCCTCGAAGTGAGCAAGGACACCACAATCTTAGGTATTTCTCTTTTCATCTATACGTTGAGTTCGAAGATGTTTACCCTCACACCAAAGTGCATTGAATAATGTGCACTAGTAATAAAAGATAAAATATCAAACATGTCAATTATTTATATAAAATAAAACTTATAGAAACAAATTAATTGATAGTATGTCTTACCTTTGATAAGCAACCTCGTGAGTATTCCCACTCTTCTTGAGATATATTAATTTCCTCCTATTTTTCCATTCTCTCCATTTTCTCATGTAACTAATCTATATCAATATGACGTGGGAGCGCATTTAGATGATCTGGAAATGAGACATTACATCCATATCTAGTGCGAAATTCTTGTCTTTTGCTTTTTCTTCTTGCCCTTGCTTCATTATATAGGATCACCCATTTGCTCATTACATCACTGTTGAGCACACAAAAACTATTTAACTTACGAAGTTCTTCTTTTGTTAGCACTTTAATCATTCCTTTTCCTTGAGGTACTATAGAAGTCATTCTCAAGTCTTCATCATCTTTCCATACTCGTGGTTGAGAAGGATCCACTTCAGCAAGATATTTAGAGATATAAACAAGGGATGATTGCACTAACCAACCCTCAGCCATGCTTCCCTTAGGCCGTGCTTTTTACCTCACAAAATCTTTCAAGGTTTTCATGAAGCACTCAAGAAAAAACATCCACCTTACATGAACTGCCCCACAAATTGCAATCTCATCAATCAAATGTACAAGTAAATGTAATTGAGTAGTCAAAATGGATCGAGGAAAAATTTCCTCCACCAAACAAACCTCCTCAATAGATAATACTCGAGCATCTTGCAATGTGTTTGGATCCATTTCCTTCGAGCTCACGTATCTTTCAAGATGTATTTGAGAATTTTTTATTTTTGTGTAGAAATTCAAAGATATATAATGAAAAATACAATGTATACACACCTCACAAGCTCTCCCATCTTGTGAATGATATCACGTACATCTTTGGATACACAATGGGATATGCTAGTAGGAAGTACGAACTGAATGTAAACAATATTCATAGATCAAATGATTAGTTGAGGAAAAAGTCATCATACCCCAAAGTTTACACATAGTTACTCCACTAATTACTATATTCATGGTTAGAGATACCCTTACTTGAATCATTTTGTGCCAATCGTGGGACTTCAAACCAGATAGTTGCTCCATACTGACATGAGTTTTTGGTTCCTATTATGAGTCAAATTAACTACTAATGGTTGATAAGTGTCAGCAATTCAAGTTTCCACTTCTTATAGATTTACCTGACTAAAACGAGCTTGCATCACGCTTGGTCTAAAGAGAATGGGAGACGAAGGGGAGTGTGGCACTTCGATCTCTTCAGTCCATGGTGCAAAATCCCATCCCAAGCCCTAAAACGATACAAGTCAAGCTTCCTAATCTCTGATGGTCATACATTTATCTATAAAAAATGTAATTATTTTCATTTTTAGGAAAGGTCTTGACTTAGCGAGTCCACTCAATCGTAGGTTTGGATCCATCAGGGATCCATTCTCTTGCTTCCCTCAAAAGAGTATTTTTAATTACTTAATTACCTACCACCTTAGATTCAACATATAAAAACAACTTCTTTGATTATCTCCTAACACAAATTTGTTATATCCCTTTATTTCATGACACAAAGATAGAGTAAAGTTATTCCTTCTCAATCGTTCCTTTAAGAAAAAGAACTTTTTACAATGTTTTCTGTTCTAGCTAGATAAGATGTCAACCCAAAGGTATTATTCTCTCCAAGTTCAGTTCATAGACTAGTATTGGAACTTCCAAGATACTACCTAGAATTCGAAGGGTAGTTGGTAGTTTATGAGAGTCTAAGGAGTTTATGACTAGAGCCCCCTAGTATTCTCACCTCCTCGTGAAAACTAGACTTCCCTATGATAAGACCTTTTGTGCAATTATTGGTCTATGCTCATTGATGCGAAAACAAAAAAAAAACCCTTGAAGGAGGTTTTATCCACGCTGGTCTTGGGGAGGTCTAGCACCATCAAATACTACTGTCTCAGTCCTGTAGCATTCAGTGCTCATCGGAATACTGCCTTGGTTGGTGGTCTGTACCCGATTATCCATCGTTTAGCCTAGTTATTTTAGGAAAGATCAGTACCTAACTCACAATCACAAACATAATTTTTGAATGCATTATACATAAACTTTAAAAATTTTATTTTCTTTCCTAAAATAATAATATCAAGGCAAAACTTAGCGTAAGTAGCAATTTCTTCCAATAATCTTCTCGGATTACCCTCTTAGGATTTAGTTCAAGTTGAATCTAAATAATAATTCTAATTTTGATCATTTGCATGATGTTATTTTCTCAATGGAACTTCGTGGGTCCTTGCCCCACGATAATTCCACAAAAAAAATCTTGGTTAGTTTTATTACTAAAAGTATTCTTTTAATAATTTTATCTCAAGACCTTTCATATATACTGAGAATTAGCATTCGTCTTTATCCATTAAAGATTCCATTAGTTCAATATAATTTTTTAAAAAAAATATTTTAAGGAAGTACAATATCCTCCTTGTACTTCTTCTTGGTACATATCGTATAAACCTAGATTATCCCTTGAAATTTGCAGTTAAGAATTTTTCTAATAAATTTTATGCATGAGACCTTTTTTTTAAAAAGTCATATTCTACGAATGCAACTTCTCATTATCAACCCATAGGATGATGATCTACTAGCTGCTTTTAATATCAAAATATGGTACCCAAGCATTTATGACAAGTGCTTGGTTGATGGTGTTTGCATCTTCCTTTGTAATCCCAATACTCGCCATTCCATTTGTAGTGGTTGCATACATAGCATTATTGGCAGCTCGTGTCTCCGCGACCTTTATAATTTTCTTCTTCAGGGCCAAGGTCTTTAATCACGAGATTGTAGAGGAGATTTTAGCAATAGAGCTTGAGGTTGTCACAATCAGATTGATGCAGAATGGCGATCACTAGGAATAGAGAAACATCGAGTAGATTCTTAATTCCATAGGGAAGTGAAGGTAAAAAAAAAGAGGGATTCGATTCCAAGAGCCGGCAAAGTATCCTCTGTGTCTTGATGACAAGAATTTTCGTCCTCACACTCCCTCTTGCTCCATACTCTTGGTTTGAGAATATCCTCTTCTCTTCGATCACGCTGCCCCTCCAACGGCTCCTCATGCCCCATATTTATAGTTAAATTGAAGAAGAAAGGGTTTATGGGTTATGGCTAAGAAGAGGAGCTATTTCTGAAGGGTATCATGGCAATTGAGCAATCTGGAAACTTTCAAGATGCAATCTGATGCTGGTGATCTGATCTTTGAGGTCCAGAGAGGGTGCCAAAGATGCCATGACTGATTTGCCTAGCTCTTGAATGATCTTGCTCCAATCTAGGCCTCCAAACTAAGAAAAGGGGCAGATTGTTGAAGTTTTCTGCTGAGATTGACAAGGAGAATTCAAGCTTTTCTTTGTGCTTTCAGCATCTCCTAATTTGGGAGGAGAGAGAGTAATTTGACGCCCTTTTCTTTCTTTAAAAAAGGAGGGGGAGCGACGGCATGTTCGTCGACTTCACCTTCCCACAAGCTTTCTTTCTTAAAGCTTAAGCTTTAAAGATTTTAGCTCTCTTACTTTATAATTTTAAATGTGCTTAGTGAGTTCTGACTTACGGGCAATGACTACCATGCATATGACGATTTTCGTGAAGGTTGGCGCTTTAGGCATTGAGTGACATACTTCAGTACATCACCCTTGAGTCTTTCCCAAATGAAGCTTCTTCTGGCTATATTAAGAGTCTTAGCATATCCAAGATGACCTGAAAATGGATAATCGTGAGCTTCCCAGAGTATTTTCTTTGTGAGTTCTTGGCTTGCAAGAATACATAGTCTTGTCTTAAAATAGGCAAGCTCTGGGTTTATGGAATAATCTTGACACTTGGACTTGATTTTTTGACTTGAATCCTTAACGGAAATCTCTTGGAACATTCTTTGAAAGCTTGGATCCTTCAGTGCTTCTGCTTTAGCCATTTCTATGAGAGGGTTGTTGGGCATTGAAATCATTGTAGCAAGAGTTCATGCTCTAGAGGGTTCCTCTAGGATTAGAGTATTAAGAAATAAATTATGGCTTAGGGCATCCACAATCACACTCTCCTTGCTTAGTCTATATTTGACTTCAAAGTCAAATTCCTACAATGTCTCAATCCATTGACATTGTCTCATATTGAGGTCTGATTGAGTAAAAAACCACTTCAGGCTTATATGATCAATGACCAGAGAAAACCTACTATTGAGGATGTAATCTATCCATAGTTTAAAGGCATGAATTACAACAAGTAATTCTAGATCATTATGATGAGGGTTACTCCCTAAAATAGCAATTCCATTGACTAAGACGAACTTAGTTGATTTTTTGCATACATGATGATTTTGTGATCTAGTTGGTCGTTAGTATGAAGAATGGGATCCTGTTAAGGAAGGATAGCTCAACGAGCCTTTGAGTCCTCCATCCATTGTGTTTACCTAAGGTTGATCTATGATATAGTTGGGGCAGTTAGCTTCAATGAATCAATCCGCCCCATATTGCAATTCTTGATAGGAGAGATAAGAACCGTATATTCATTACAAAATAGTCAAAAATTATTTCGCCGTTTGAGTGCTTGGCGGATATATACATGGCTTGAAATGCAATGAATTTTTTTTAAATTTATCACCTACATTAGTTAACTCTATTTCTACTAGGGTTTAAAATTTTCATCAAACGAATAATATCTTCCCACTATTCCCAATTAGTAGGGAGACAACCAGTTTTGATTACAAGGGTGGACAAAAATAATTATTTACATCAATAGGAAGGGAATACATTATTCGAGTAGTTCGGAAGCTCATATTCTTCTTGGAAATGGATTCCCTACTACAACCTAGGCATGACATTGCAATACATCCATTACATAGTAATTAGGATTTTGAAAATGGATATTTAAATATCTATGTTTTAGGGGAAGATCAAGTAATCCATCTTTCTTGTAGTTGCAACAAGTGGAGCATCCTACAACCATGACTCAGTTAGCCGGTATAAACTTTGTAAAATCCTCATAGATGTATCGATTTAATTTGACTTGTCATCCTCCAATGAACATGTTTGAGTTTACTCTAGCCTCATAGAATAGATAAATCTTGGAAACCTTAAGGGTTTCCATCCATCTTATCTTCTTTAAATTATTTTGGAGGCAAGCAAGACGATTTGCAACAATGTAACAATACCCTCTACTTCACATCCGTCATCTTTCATAATACAAGCCTTGCAAAGGACTGTATACTCAATCTAATATCTACATTATTTGGTTTCTCTAGCTGAAACTAGAGGATTGCTTTACTGACATAAACATAACTTGGAAAATCGAGAATCGTTCCAAAGGTGTGTCCCTCTACCAGAAATCAAGAACACATATTGACAAGATTTTCACAACCTAAGGGAAAGATATCTTATGATGTACTTATAGCTAGTTTTATTTACTTGCGTTATATCCTATATCAACGTGGCCTCTGATACCAACTATAACGTGTCTGCATGAGCTGCTTCCTCATCATCACATTCTTAGTAGCCCATCAAGAGATGTCCTAGAAAATGCCATCCACAATTTGATGAAATACCTTAAAGTTTGCTATGTAGGCTTGCTTGATTCTACCCCACGATGGAAGTTCTGGCCGTCCCCATGAGATTCACTTTAGTTTTTGGTTCCTATTATGATTCAAATAAACTACTAATGGTTGATAAGTGTCAGTATTTTGAGTTTTCACTTCTTATAGAATTACCCTACTAAAACAGACTTGCATTATGCTTGGTCCAAAGATAATGGGAGACGAAAGGGAGTGTGGCACTTCGATCCCTTCTGCCCATGGTGTAAAATCCCATCCTGCGCCCTAAAACAATACAAGTCAAGCTTTCCGATCTCTAATGGTCATACATTTACCTATAAAAAATGTAATTTTTTTTCTTTTTAGGAAAGATCTCTTCCCAGTATTCCCAATTACTAGGGAGACAACCAGTTTTGATTACAAGGGTGGACAAAAATAATTCTTTACATCAAATAGGAAGGGAATACATTATTCGAGTTGTTTCGAATCTCATGTTCTTCTTGGAAGAGGATTCCCTACTACAACCTAGGCAATACATCCATTACACAGTAATTAGGATTTTGGAAATGGATATTCAAAAATCTATATTTTAGGGGAAGATCATGTAATCCATATTTCTTGTAGTTGCAACAACTGGAGCATCCTACAACCATGACTGAGTTAGCCGGTATAACCTTTGTAAACTCCTCATAGATGTATCCATTTAATTTGACTTGTCGTCATCCGGTGAACATGTTTGAGTTTATTCTAGCCTCATAGAAGAGATAAATCTTGGAAACCTTTAGGGTTTCCATCCATCTTATATTCTTTAAATTATTCTAGAGGCAAGCAAGACGATTTGTGTCAATGTAACAATACCCTCCGATTCACATCCATCGTCTTTCGTAATACAAGGGCAAAGGATTGTATATCCAATCTAATATTTGCATCATCTAGTTTGTTCAGCTGAAACTAGAGGAGTGCACTACTGACATAAACATAACTTGGAAAATCATGAATCGTTCCAAAGGTTTATCCCTCTACTAGAAATCAAAGATACATACAAGAGAAGATTTTCACAACTTAAGGAAAAAATATCTTATGTAATTATAGCTATTTTTATTTACTTATGCCATATCCTATATCAACATGGCCTCTGATACCAACTGTAATGTGCTTGCATGAGCCGCTTCCTCACCGGCACATTCTTAGTAGCCCATCAAGAGTTGTCCTAGAAAATGCCGTTCGCAATCTGATGAAATACCTCAAAGTTTGCTATGTAGGCTTGCTTGATTCTACCCCACAGTGGAAGTTCTGGTCGTCCCCATGAGATTCACATGAGTTTTTGGTTCCTATTATGAGTCACATCAATTATTAATGATTGATTAGTGTCAGTAGTTTGAGTTTTCACTTCTTATAGAATTACCCAACTGAAACGGACTTGCATTATGCTTGATCCAAAGATAATGGGAGACGAAAGGGAGTCTGGCACTTCGATCCCTTCTGCCCATTGTGTAAAATCCCATCATGGGCCCTAAAACAATGCAAGTCAGGCTTTCTAATCTCTAATGGTCATACATTTACCTATTAAAAATGTATTTTTCTTTTCTTTTTAGGAAAGATCTCGGACTACCAAGTCTACCCAACCGTAGTTCTGGATATGTTGGGGATCAATCCTCCCCCTTTCCTTGAAAGAGTTATTTTAATTACCTAATTATCTACCACCTTAGATTCAACATATAAAGACAGCTTCTTTGATTATCTCCTGATACAAACTCGTTATGCCCCTTTATTTCATGACATAAAGACAAAGAAAAGTAATTCCTTTTCAATAGGTCCTTTAGGAAAAATAACATTTTACAATGTTTTATATTCTAGCTAACCCAAAGGTATTATTCTCTCCAAGTTTAGTTCCTAGACTAGTATTGGAACTTCTAGGATACTACTTGGAATTCGAAGGGTAGCCGGTAATTTGTAAGAGTCTAAGGAGTTAATGATTAGAGCCCCCTGATATCCTCACCAGCTTGTGCCAACTAGAGTTTCCTACGATACTACCTTTTGCGCTATGATTAGTCTATAATTTACTAATGCAAAAATAAGAAGAAACTGTTTGGAGTAGGTTTTATCCAGACTAGCATTGGGGAGGTCTAGCGCCATCAAAGAATACTGCCTCAATTGTGCAGCATTCTGTGCTGATTGGAATACTGCCTTGGTTGGCGGTCTATACCTGATTATCCATCTTTTAGCCTAGGGATTTTAGGAAAGATTAATATCTAACTCATAATCACATACATAATTTTCAAATGCATTTTACATAAACTTTTAAAAAATATTTTATTTTCTAAAATAATAATATCAATGCAAAACTCAATTTAAGTGGCAATATCTTCCAGTAATCTTCTCGAATTATCCTCCCCTTTGGATCTAGTTCAGGTTAAATCTAAACAAGAATTCTACTTTTGAGAACAACTTCTGTGATAGTCCTTTCTCAATGGAGTTTCATGAGTCCTTGCCCCGTGATAATTCCAAAAAAAAAGGCTAGTTTTATAATGAAAAACATTCTTATAGCAATTTCATCTCAAGATCTTTTATGTATACTGAGAATTAGCGTTTGTATTTATTCATTTGAGGTTCTATTAGTTCAATACAAATAAAAAAAATTCAGTCATTCAAGGAAGCACAGTATCTTCCTTCTACTTCTCCTTGATACATATTGTACAAACACAGATTATCCCTTGAAATTTGTGGTTAGGAATTTCTCTAAGAAATTGTATGCATGAGACTTTTTTTTGAAAAAAAGTCATATTCTACGAATACAACTTCTAATTATCAACCCATAGAATGATGATCTACTAGTTACTTTTAATATTAAAATACGGTACTAGGGATGTATGAAGATTGCTTGATTGATGGTATTCACAACTTCATTTGTAATCCCAATACTTGCCATTCTATTTGTAGTGGTTGCACCTGCAACGTTATTAGCAACTCTTGCCTCTACGACCTTCATATGTAACGACTCCGAAATAGAAATACCCATTTTGCATGAACTCCCTCTTAGGAAGGGGTCATAGGGATAATACTTTTTTTGTTAGACAAGTTTTTTTAAAATTCCCTCCTTCCCCCAGCCGACTGTCGTGCTGGGGAGAGGGAGGGAAGGGTGGATGACTAAGCATCCTTGTTGGATGCTCTGGAGGGAGGAGGCTCATGCGTGATGCCACACAGGGGAGGGAGAATCCCCCTCCCCCCCCACCTATATAAATGGAGGGTGTGTAGGTTGAGGAGATACGGCGGAGGCGCTGCTGTGAGAGCATAAGGGGAGGCTGTCGAACGCCATAAAGGGAGAGAGAGAGGCTCTGGGTGCAAAAATCGTGAGGGAGGGAGAGATTGACGACATCGCCATGCCGTGTGCTGCTATAGAGCAAGAAGGGATGCCGCGCTACTATCGAGGAGGAGCCGCCCTGCCACCAACCATTCAACACATCGCCACTGCCGCTGATCAAATTGCCTTGGGCTCCCTCCACGTGGATCCACAGTACTCCCCAGAAGCTTTGGAAGCTTTTTGGGGAAGCTTCTAAAGCCCTTCCTAAGCTCCACTTCATGTGGCCTATTAACCCTTCCATATAAAACCCCCCACCCCCCCCATCTCAAAAACAATTCCCTCCTTAGGGCCCCCTTAGGCCCTTTTTCCCCCATGGAAAAATTCACTTTTTAGCCCTTTCATACCCTTTCCTATAACACCCCCTACTTTTCCCGCCCCCACACATGAGAGGCCCTCCTAAGGGCCCTATAAGCCCCCTTTCTCCCCCTTGGGATTTGAAGCCCCTTCTCGTGCCCATTCGTAATATCTTTCAAGTGGGTTGAAAACCTAGCTACTCCGTGATTTAACCCCTCGCTAGCGGGTTATGCATTCTCATTCCTTCCTTTTTCGATCCATTAATGGAGCCCCAAGAGGAACACCAAGGAAAAGAGAATTCTCTTGCAAAAAAATCTATCTTGTAACATCAACAAGCTTTTATTTCATTCTTTTGATCATCAAAACAAAGAAAACAGCAATTCTTCACGCAGCATTATAGTAGATATCTCCCACGGATTTGATAGAATCAACCATATTCTCCAACATCTTCACAAAATCCATCAATAGAACAAACAACACAAAGGAATACACCATCTTTGAATGGAAATCAATCACATATTATTCATCTTCAATGTCTTCATAGTTCTCTCTCTCAATCTCTCACATACAATTACACTGTTTTGATAGATTTGACTATCTATGACTCTCTCTCTCTCTCTCCATCAATAGTACATCATATCCCCACTACAATACTCTCATAATATCCCTCAATAATCCTTCTTAGGTCGTGGATACACCTCCCAAGAGGTATGTTTGATATGAAGAGGCACCAGAGCCACTACAGTGACTCTTCATAGCTCACCACTGTCACTTCACTCCAGTCTTTACTTGAGTCTTCAGCAGCTACTTCTTTGACTTCTTTTAGCTCTTTTGCACTTGTATTCACCTCTTTCCAAGACTAGAAAACTTTCCCAAGCTACACTCTCATCCAACATAACACATACAGAAGATCTACAGAGGCTCACAGAAGCTCAACAGAGAGTTATAGAAGGTCAACAGAAAGTATCAGAACCACATAGCTCATACCAAAACCATTCCAAACCATCAAAAATCACTCAATAAGCTTTCAAACAATCTCAAACCCTATCAATCAATACTCCATCCTTCCATACAAAGAGAAAACAGAACAAAACAGAAGCTCAACAGAAGCTATCAGGACCAAACAGAACATATGAGAACATCAACAAAACTTCACATCTCTACTAATAAACATCATGAGCTTAATAAAACCATTCCAACCTATCCAAAACACTCTTAAACCACTTCCAAACAATCAATCACCTCATAAAATCAACCATTCAGCTCTCAAAAACAACAAAAATTAGCCAAAAAATAGGTCATTTCAACACTCAACATATCCCCACACTTAATAAGGAAGCATTCTCACGACCCAAGAAAAAGGGAATACAAGTTCATTCAAGAGCTCAACTTTGATCTTCAATAAATCTTCAAAAACAGTCCATCCAACCACGACCCCAACTTAGAACCTGTATATCTAATATAAAGAATACAACGAAATGAAAACCCTTTATACATTAACTCTTCTTATCAAACTAGAAATCACAACAAACTTGTAAAAGATATAAGAGGTTTCTTCTTCTGCATCAGCATCTTCAACTATCCAACCAGCAACACCATCACCGCAATTCTCCAAAAATGTAGCTCGCACGAAAGCAAATCGAATAGGCAACCACCACGATATTATCACATAAATTAACCCACAATACAAACACTACACACAATACAACCATCTGAATGACTCCTCCAAAAAGAGAGATTTATCATTAAAAATCATTCACAATACATTGCAAATGTATCAATGAAGATGATCCCTTTTAAAATCTTGGTGATTTCAAAAATGATCCATGGACAAGGATTCATCTACAAATGTCTTGGGGCGATTCTGAAAAAATTGAAGGTAGCACATCCTTTCCAATAAGACAAGGTATCTGCTAGGCAAACAGAGGGCATGAAAGTACAAGACATCCAGTTGCTGGGAATCAATGCTCACATTGACATTCATGCATAACTTTGGAATAGGTTTTGAATCATTATGGGAATGCCTATGCATATACACTAGGTACCAAGTAAAATGAGCAGTTAAGCGCACAGAAGGATCTGCAGACTGAGAATATTACTGAGCAAAATGCAAATAATTCTGATAATCCTAACTAGCACTTATCCATTCTCTTAGGATCAATGGCCAATTGATTTGAGGTCCAGTAAGGGAATCATTTGAACTCCAGCCTCTTCTTCGAAGAATCTTCTGATCAAAACCTTGATACTCACTAATCAACTAAGGAGGTTTAGGAATAGAAGTGTTGGGAGACGGAAGAGGGACTAATGGAAGAGGATGAAGTGATGGATAGGAAAAATCATAAAATGATAAATGGATTAAAGCTGGATTTGCTGAAAATTGAGGAGATTCGGTTAAGAAAGGCGTTAAAAGATAAGCAGGAAAAGTTGATAGAATGTTAGGGGATGGGGAAGGACAAGGATCATGAGGTAGAAAAAAGCGATCTTCAATAAACGAACAATGGGTAAATATAGGAATTTGAGGAGATCCTTGAGGTTGGAAAAGAAGGGGTAAAATGACCTTTGGGTTAGATTGAAAAAGGGAAATATAAGCATTATACCTATGAGCCATTTGTTGATAATGAGTTAGGCATGGTAAGGACGGACCTAAAGCTGATCTACGATGATAGGCTTCAAAGAAAGAAGTATCAAATGGGGGTTGGTTGGAGAGATAGGCTAAAAGATCCACCCTCAGTTGGTTAATGTTCTGGGCATAAGCTGACTTTTTTTGACGACGATTCAAAATGACAGCATCAACCATAGTGTGCCATGAAAACTCAGGACACTCAGCCACCTTTGAAGGATATCCCTGGAACATCTCATCAATCCTCAACTCCAAATGTCAGGGACATACAAAGAAGCTTGCAATACCACATCTCCGACATACCAATCCAGATCTTCATCATCTGGAATCAGTAAATCACCCCTGAAATACATATAGGACAGAAGCATCGTATCTGGAGTGACAGAGTCTTCAAAAACCATCCTCACTACTTCTATCAACAAATCAGATGACCAGGCTCCACTCCATCCATCCTCTGGAATAGGTAAATCCATCATGGAAAGTTTTATATAGAAGGCCAACTTCTATTGTTGATAATGGACAAAAAAGGAATGATCTGGTGGAACATATTCTTGATACTGCTCAAAAGAAGACCATAATAAATCCATGCGAGATTGCAATATTTCCACCTTGGCCTGAAATAAGGGACATAATATAGCCTGTCTCTGAAGAGATGCCAAGTCCGCAGGGGATAAAAGAGAAACTGGTTGCACAGGACTTTGTGTATTAGACCGAGACTGAGCCAACTGATCTTTGAGTTGCTGGATTTGAGCATTTCTCTGGTCTAAGATAGCTGTGGTGGATTTAAACTTCTCTACTTGGGCATCTATCACCTCCTTCATCTCTTGACTCTCCTTCTGTAACTTATCTCTCTCCTCTGTTAGAGTAACCACTTGAGACCTAACTTCTTCCAACTTATCTTTCAACTTAGAGATTTCAGCTTTCTGAGTATCCATGAGCTTACTCTGCTGCTCCATTTGCGTACAAAGGTTAGAGAATTTCTCCTGAGCAGAGGCTAACTCAGAACTTGTCTTATTCAGTTCCTTCTTAGATTGTTGAACTTCATCATAAAATGAAGAATATAATTGCTGGATACAGGCAGTCATCGAAAGTTCAATAGAACTCTGGATATCCTTGCACAGGAACGGAATAGCATCTCCTGTTACCAGGCGGTGAATAGAAGGAATAGTAAGTTCTAGCATCCCGTCTCTATGGGCTCTGAAAAGATTTGGCGTCTGATGGAATGCAGGCAAGGTGCTGCAAGACTGGGCAAGAACTGTCGCTGGAACTGGAGGAGGAATAGGCACTGACTCAGCCACCCTCTTGAGGTGTTTTCTCTGAATGACAAGGGGAGGAGGAGAACCATCATCCTCAATGATCACATCATCATCTTCATTATGAGGCGGAGGAGGAACTTCTGGAGGATCAATTGGAGCTAAATGAACTTCATGTGCAGGGGCAGCATGTAGCAAAAAGACATAGAGGAAGGACCCAAATGTAACATTAGTCACATTTCCTCGAGTAGCTCGGACAAAGTGGTGATCCATCTTGGAGAGGAGGTAGGTACTCCAATCAATAGTTATGCCTTTCAAAATCATTCGTGAAGCTGTAAACAACTCCTTGGAAAGATAATGAGATGGGGATTTTGCAAGTATGAACCTGTCCTGAAGGAATTGGCATAGCTGTTTTCATAGGGGATTGGAAATCATGGAGACACCGACTCTTGACGTGGTAATGACCTTCTTCGGATCAAGAACATCTTGAGTTTGCTTCTGCAACTGCTTCAAAATATCCTCATTGGCGAACAACTGTCTCGCAGCAGGGACAGACTCCCCACGATACGGCAGACCAAGAGCCTTGCCTAGACTCTTCGGTGTCAGAAGAACAGTAGTGCCACAGACTGGACCAGATCTCTTACTGTAAGAGGTTAAAATCTCGTCACAAATGGTAGGATCATCTGGAACCAGTGGGAAAGAAAGGCTCACGAACTTGGACAAGCCCGCTTTAGCGACAACGTCCGAATCCAGTAACAAAGAATAATCATGTAAAGCCAAAGGAACATACTAGATCGGGGGAGGAGTACAAGAGGATGCCATTCAGATGGTTACACACACACGCCACAAACACAGACAAAAAAAGAGAATGCCTGCAAAGCAACAGATGAAAACCAAGGATAAGATATCAACCAAGGTGGTAAAACGTGACTCGATCAACTATCCCCAAGCAAACCATAGCCTAGAAAAAATTGGACATAACCTCTACACATATGCGACTGGAAGCTTCATGCGATGCAATATGCAAATACCCAAATCCTCGTATCAGGCAATAAAGAAAAAAAAACTACACACCGTACCCATAATCGTAGCACATGGACAAATCAGACTACAAAAAAAAATGGACATTAAGACTGGACCATAACTTGACCCATTAGTGTCAACTAATAGATATGTACACGCCCATCCCACGAAGCGAGTTCATTAAAAAGGGGAAATAAGTGCAGTGAGGGGGAATTAATTTAATGAAGGGTTCATTTTATGAATTATTAAGAAATGGGTGAATTTTTAATTAAGTGATAAACCATAATAAGAAAACGACGGTTCCTTCTTAAAATTTTAATTACAAATTATTAGGTTGAAGCGGTGCATTAACGCAACCCGGACTTTGATACCAGATTGAGGTCTCTAAATGCAAATTCATTTATTAAAAATTAAGGTGATATGGAGCGCTTTTTTGCCAGCGCGTACTTTTGTGAAGACTAGTTCATTTTTATTAAAAATATTAAGATGCCTCTGAAGCACACATAGCGCGTGCTAAGTGAACGGCGGGTTGATTTTAATTAGAAAAATGTGTGTTTGGCGTGAGTGCGCATACCATGGTGGTGTTAAGGATTCATGCTAAAAATTAAGTGTGAATTTTGGGATAGCGAAAAAAAATATATATAAAAGAAAAAATACCTGGAAGTGGGTGTATGTGTATGCAATGAATGCGCACATCTCAATCTCCAAAATGTAGGTCAGCAATCCAAAAAGGAAAACCACGGACTGAAAATAATTGGACACACCACATAGCAAGATTAGTGTATATGAATTTGTTTGGACGACTGATGGCTTATATGTTGTTGTTGTTTTTTTTTTAATTTTAAATGTTGTGTATTGTTGATTGTCTATTTTGGTTTTTATGTGTTTTTGTTTGTTGTAATGTTTTTTTCGTGTTGTTGATCGTTGTGTAAAATTTTGACAATGAAACACATATAAAAATGTTGAAGATTTTCAGCATTAATCCACCACGTGTGACCAAGGTATCTGGATTTTTCAATATTTTTCAGCTTGTGTTTGAAATTAAAGAGGATTTTTCATGAATTTAAGCATTTAATGAAGCATTTTTGCCATAAAATAATAATGGAATAAATTAGCACAGCATTTTCGACTTAGAAAATATTTTCAAAATAAGCAAAAAAAAAAGATGAAATATTTATGATTTTTTTTACAATTAAATTGGTATTTTTACCAGTTTTAATGAAATTTTGCTCATTTTGTATGTATTTTTGAAAGAATTTTTAATTTTAAAATTTTTTTAAATTTTTCCTGAGATTTTGAGTTTAAAAAAATATGTCAATTGACTGAAAAAATATTATATATTTTTTAAAAAAAGGAAATTTTTGTTTTTTTTGGATTTTAATTGATTTTTAATGAAGTTTTGAATTTGTAAATGTAATTTTAGGGTTTTTCAGGTTTGGAAATTAAAAATTCGGGAATATATACTTAGGAATGGACTGCGTGTCAGCTACGTGTGAACAGCTGGCTGGTGCACACCACCGCACGGACAAACGAACGCGCATCCCCTCGCGTAAACGGCCGCTAACGGACTCTCGCACGAACAACGCACATACGACTCCGCGCGCACACACCTTGTGGGTGACAGGGGGCTGAGAAGGGTTTCATCCGATTTTTGCGGTTTTGAGGTCTTCGGCGTCGGGTACGGGGCATAAGAGGGACTGGGGGGAACGGGGGCCTGTGGGGGGTTGTGCGGTGGGTGGGAACTAGGGTGTGAAGGGGGGCTTATGGGGGGTTGGGAGATGTGTGGGAACTAGGGTGTGAAGGGGGGCTTATGGGGGGGGTTGGGAGATGGGTGGGAACTAGGGTGTGAAGGGGGGCTTATGGGGGGTTGGGAGGTGGGTGAGAACTGGGGTGTGAAGGGGGGCTTATGGGTGGTTGGGAGATGGGTGGGAACTGGGGTGTGAAGGGGGGCTTATGGGGGGTTGGGAGGTGGGTGGGAACTGGGGGAACGGCGTGGCTGGGGGGCAGAGGCCGGAAGGGCACGCGGCGGGCGCGGCCAACGGGCGGGGCACGTTCCAGGTGGCAGCGACTGGGAGACGTCAAGCGGGCGGCGAATGGCACAACGTCCGAGGCGGGGGAAGAGGAGGGAGACCAGGCGTAGCGGCGGGGGTCGGGCGTGTAGGGCGGTGGGCGGTAGCGGGCGGCGTTTACTAGCCAGGCAGGCGGCGGGCTAGTGTCAGGCGGCAGAGGGACCAAGCGGATTGGCGGCAGGCAAGGCACTGGGCCGACGGGCGGAGGCTGCCGTGAAGGGCGGGTGGCAGGGAGGCGAGGGCGAGGAGAGTGGCGGGGATGGTCTTCTCGGATGAAGGGAGCTTCAGCGAGCAGGCGGTGGCGGAGGGCCCAGGCGACCTGGTAGGCGGGCAACGACCTGTGGTGGGCCCAAGCGGAAGGAGAGGAGGTAGGGAGGAGAGAGAGATTGGTGGTGGGAGGGAGGAGGGAGGAAGGAGGAGAAAGGAGATGAGGAGGAGGAGTCCGGGAAGTTACAAAAGACGCGGGAGGGGGGTAATAATAGTGTTTAAATTAATTAAGAAATAAAGTAAGGAAGAAATTAAAAAAGAGAAAAGAAAAACGAAAGGCGTGCCCTCGTCCCGCGTGCGTGCATGGGGCGGGGTAAAAAAATTTGCCGTGATAGGATCGGAATGGCGTCCCGACGTCAGCACGGGGTGCACGGACGCGACCGGGGTGTGTGGAAACGTGTGAAATCGAAAACGGGCACGTTCACGCGTGGGACGAGGCGCGCGAAACACGTATAAACAACGAAAAATTAATATCTCCCAATCCGAGCATCGAAATGAAATGCCGTAAAAACAAAAATTGTGCAAGATGGCAGGGGGAAGACAGGGGAAACGTGCAATGGGGTTCTGAGGGGAAGACAGGGCGTTCACATGCAAAAAACGTAAAAACGGGTGCAAAACGCAAACGAAAATTAATATCGGAATATCCGTGCATCGAAACGAGGTACAGGAAGAAGGAAAAATGTGCAGAAGCACAGGCCCGACAATCCTATCACGTCAAAACATGGTTCCGACTGAGATAAGACACGTTCACAGGGGAAAACCCAAAAAACAGACGCGAAAAGGGAATCGGAAAATAATATTGGATGAACTGCTTGCCGAATGACATGCAGTAAAAAGAAAAAATGGCTGCAGGAAGGGGTGACACAAGGTTGTCAGGTTAAATCGCAGTTCCGACGGAAGTAGGAGGGGTTCACATGCGAAAAACACCAAAAATACACCCGAAAATACATTTAAAATTTAATAATTAAAAATCCGGAAGTCAAAAGAGGGTGGAGGAAAAAGAAAAAATGTAGGGAAAGTCGCGCTAGACACGGCTGTCAAAGCAAAGTGAAATTCCGATACAAACAGTGCAGGTTCACATGAAAAAATGTCAAAAAGACGCACGAAAAAGTCTCGAGAAACCGCAAAAATTAATATTGGACAAACAGGCATCAGAAGGACACATAGTAAAAAGGAAAAATGTTAGGGGAAAAGTGGTTGAAAGGGCTATGACGTCATATCACCGGTCCGAAGCAAGCAAGACGTGTTCACATGGAAAACCGGCTAATTTGCACAAAATCCGTAAAAAATTAATAACTCAAAAACCGTGCATCGGAACAGGGGTGGGTAAAAAGGAAAATTGGACAGTTCAAAGGGACGAACTGGTTTGTAAAGTCAGATTGAAAGTCCGCTGAACGTAGGGTGCGTTCACATAGAAACACAGCAAAATAAAGGAAAAAGAAAAATGAAGGAGGAACAGCCCCACGGGAGGGGTGACACGAGATGGATGAGTGGGGAAGGGACCCCAACAGGGTAAAAGCAAGTCATGGCATACATGCATGAGCAAAGTGCGGCATATGCAAAACAGTATACAAGGTAGACGCGCAGGGATGTGTCCTCACACTTAAAACCTGAATGGATAGGGTTGACCGAGCAACAAGGACCTACTACCACTCAACAAACCATCCACGAACGTCTCCACACTTAAAACATGAACATCGCTGACAACAGAAGGTGTAGGGTTAGAAAAACTTGGCCCATATGGTAGAGAATCAAGGTTGACTGTCGCTGGCACGTCTACTGTCGTTGTGGGCTGCAGGAGGTACCAAGGTATCTTCACAGAACACATCCTTCGTTGCAGGGACCACATGGCAGACCCAGGGAGGTATCTGGTTGAAGGAATCGCAGGAAATGCGTCGATGATGAGGAATGTTGCACTCAACGCACAATCACTCAAATGGAATGAAAGAGCAGTCACTCACCCCATGACTAATATCACTCGAGAAATAATGATTAAAACCCATATCTCACACCCGGTTTAGGAAAGCGACAAGGGAATGGTGCAGAGGGAGTATGCGAGGGTGCACAATTGATGGTGTATTACTGCGTCCAACCCGTCTAGCATAGGTGCAAGCAGGAAGGCCAGGGAACCTTGCAGTGCAGTATACAGAACAGGGTGACATGTCCTGTGATGATGATAGAGACCTACCATGTGGGTGCATAGAGAAACAGGAACATACCTGACTCCAAGTGTCGTAACGTCCCTCAATCTCACCTCTCAGTAATTGATTGAAGAAACTCCAGTCACACTCAGCCCACCCTCTGTCTCACGCTCTGCTGAAAGATACAGAAGGGCAGCCATTTCTTGAAACCCATTGATGTAATCCTCACGGTTACTTGTGCAAAGGTTGTATGCCTTGTGCGCATTTGATGGTGCAACTGTGCATCCCGCCCTGTGCCAACATACGGTGCGAGAAGGAAGGCCAGAGAGCCTTATGGTGCAGTGCACAAAAATAGATCGTGCTTTGTGCATTGAGAGGCCCATCCCATGAGTGCAACACTTCATTCACACTTCTCACCTCTCATTTGATTTAAAGGGAAAAGACAGGTCTCTCGCCCTACCCTCTGTCTCACACTCGTTTGATAGTTACAGAGGGCAACCATACTCACTTCCCCATCCAGTTAGGATGAAAGCTCGCGTCACTCGATTGTTTGTCGATGAAGATCGCGTCGTCGGTTGTTGAAGAGGCATACCCAGGGAGGTAGCCATCAGATCGAACGTTATGTTGGATAGGAACATGGCGTCTGCTAGGGGACTGTCAAACGCTCTGCAGAGAGACACAGGACACAGCGTACCAAGGGAGGCAGCTTCCGAACTGGATCCTGGGGATGTCAACTAATGAATCCACTTTCTGGACTGCTGGGTGTTGCCACCTTTTCCACAGCCAGCTTCCTACCTAAGGGTGTTAAACACCTTTTCTTGGAATGAGGCCTACTATGACAAGGAATTGCTTCCTTTTCTCCCATAACAATTTTTTCTTTCTTTCTTTCTTTCTTTCTTTCTTTCTTTTTTCTTGTTTTTCCCTATTCTCGAGGGTGTCTCCACCTTTTTTCGAAGAATAGGTCGGCATGACAAGGACTGAAGTCATTTTCTCCCATGACCGATATGTATATCTCTTTTTTTTTTCTTTCCAATAACAAGGAGAATGGTAGAAATACCATGTGTCAGAACCATCCTTGCCACTGCCGCTGGTGGAAAATAGAGAATAAGATATCAGGGCTGGAAGGTGGGGCTGAGGGGACAGAGGGTTGTGTCCACCTCATCAGGAGTGGCTAAAGAATGGCTATCAGAAGTAGCATCATAAGAATTACAGTGCCACGCCAACGAGGGAAACGATCAGGTGACAGTGATTGTCAAGATCCCCAAGGAGGGAAGCACTTCTTTAGGCGATATCCATTGATCAGGAAGGGATCATCAAAGGCATCAACGGTCTGCACTTGGACAGAGCCATTAGGGTTGACAGCAAGTACATTATATGGGCCCATCCACCGCTGTTGGAGCTTGCCAGGAAACTTGCCAAATCGTGAATCATAGGCTAGGACCAAATCACCTTCCTTGAACTCCTTGTGCTTGATGAAGCTGTCATGGTAAGCCTTACGTCGAGCTTGCGTGGCTTCCATGCACTGTAGAGCCATCCTGCGAGTTTCGTCCAAACATTCCAAGTGCAAGAGACGGTATTGCAGTGAATCATCGTCCCCCAAATGCTCTTTGATAGCCACTTGCAAAGAGGGCAATTTCAGTTCAACAGGGAAAACAGCTTATGTACCATACACTAGCCGGAAGGGTGTCTGTCCTGTTGCTACTTTATGGGAGGTTCTGTACGCCCAGAGGGCCTATGTAAGTCGATCATCCCAATCACGACAATGTGCAGCAATCATTCTTGTTAGAATCGAGCAGAGGATGTGATTGGTGACTTCGACTTGGCCATTGGCTCTAGGGTAGTAAGGAGTGGACTTGCGATGGCGGATCTTATACAGCTCTGTCAACTCTTCCATGACTTTATTAATGAAATGAGTGCCTCTGTCACTTACCAGCTCTAGGGGACTACCAAAACGGGTGATGATATTCTCGTACATGAACAGGGCCACGCTGTTACCATCGTCCCGCTTTAGGGCTTTAGCTTCACACCACTTTGTGACATAATCCGTACATACCAAGATGTATCTGTTCTGTTTCCTTGTGGTGGGAGGATCAATGGGATCCACGAAATCAATCCCCCACTTCTCAAACGGCTTCAAAGGAAGGATAGATTGCAATGGCATGGCGCTTGTTTTGGTGGGTTTCTCCATTCGCTGACAAGCATCACATCTCTTGCAGTAATCATAAGCATCCTTGTGGAGGGTCGGCCACCAATAACCTGCTAACAGAGCCTTCCTAGCTGTGGCTTCTTCTGCAAAGTGGCCTCCACACGGCTCGTCATGGAAAGCCTTCAAAACAATCCCAATCTCATCTCCTGCAACACATCTTCTGAGCACTTCATCTTTTCCTTTCTTGTATAGTGCACCACCTAACAAGGTGTAGGGGGATGATTCTAACATAAGCTTCTTCCATTCCCGACTAGAATTGGCAATGTCTGCATACCAGGGGGGTTATAGTTTCTACCAGGAATAGGGAAGTGTCTGGGAGGTCTGGATCATCCTGCTCCTCTTCTGCAGTCTGCGGGATATACAACAGATGATAAGCCAGAACATGGAAACGACCATGTTTGGTAATTACCTCAAAGTTAAACTCCTGGAATAGAAGGAGCCATCTCATCAGTCGTCCTTTCATGTCTACTTTGTTCATAAGGAAGGATAGGGCCTCATGATCCACATAAAATTTAAAGTTGGTAGACAGCAGATAGTGGCGAAACTTCTCTAGGGCAAACACCATTGCCAAGCACTCCAACTCTGTCACTGTATAGTTTCGTTCCCTATCAGTGACTTTTCGGCTTGCGTAATAGATCGGTTGATCTAATTTCGAGGGGCCCTTTTGACATAGGACAGCACCTAGCCCTTCAACTGATGCATCAGTGTGTATATGAAACTCCTTCGTCCAATCAGGAGGTTGCAAAATGGGTGCCTCAATCAGACACTGCTTCAGAGTATTGAAGGCTGTATTACATTCTTCCGTCCAAATAAACTCTGCATCTTTTCTCAGAAGCTTGTGCAAGGAGGTTTCCTTTGTTGCAAAATGGGCTATGAACCTTCTGTAATAACCTACGTGGCCTAGGAATCCCCTCAACTATTTGAGGTTGGTGGGTGCTGTCAAAGCTGCAATCTTTTCAATCTTTATAGGGTCTGTTGATATCCCTTGTGCAGAGACAATGTGGCCCAACAGAACTCCAGAAGAGACCCAAAGATGCATTTGTCGGGGTTGAGGGAGATCCCAGACTCCCGGCATCGGTCAAAACATTGTTCCAAATGTCCCCAGTGTTCACGGATCAAACTATAGACACTGAAGTCATCCAAATATACCTCAATAAAGTCATGCAGATGATTTTGGAATGCGGCCATCATGACTCACTAGAAAGTAGCAGGGGCATTGTAGAGCCCAAACGGCATCACTCGGTAAGCGTAGGTCCCCCATTCCGTGGTGAAGGTTGTTTTGGATTGGTCTTCTTTTGCTATCTGCACTTGGTTATATCCACTGAATCCATCTAGAAGGGAATAAAGCTCATGTCCTACCACTGTGTCCAACGGTCTGTGAAAGGGATAGGAAAATGATCCTTCTTGGTCTTGGAATTCAACTTGCGGAAATCCACACATATACAAAGCTTGTCATTCTTCTTGGGTACAACCACGATGGGTGAGACCCATTCACTATTTGCCACTGGATAGATAAACTCGGCTTCCAAAAGCTTCAGCAGCTCTGCTTTCACCAAGGTCGAATAATTTGGATTCATTCGCCTATGTCGTTGCCGTACTGGCTTGGCATCAGGCTCCAAGTCAATATGATGTTGACATATTGTGGGATCAATCCCCTTTAGGTCTTTGTAGGACCACACAAACACGTCCAAATTCTCTTTCAACATTGACAACTCCTCTTCTGGTAGGCTACTACCCACCTTCAAATGGCGTTCAATGCCATCTGCATCCACAAAGGTCAACTGCCTTTCACCTTCTATTTCATGGATGAAGGTCCCACGGACTACTTCTGGGTACAAATTCGACTCCTTCAAGGGGGTGGTATCCTCTTCTGATGTCCCACTAGAACCAACTTCTTCTTTTGGAGGAGACTTAGGTTGCTCCTTGAGATGTTGAAATGGGATTAGAGCCATTTCGGGTTTGGTTTCACGATTAGTTACCTCTTGGCTTGAAGACTCATCTTCTGATTACACGTCTAGGAACATCACATAACATGGACCCTCTGATGCCTGTTGGAATCGTGAGACTGGTGCTTGTTAGCACAGTGCATCATCATCATCTTTTCTTGGCAAAGGTGGGTGAGGGTAGTATGAGCCACTGTTGAAAGACGGCTTGGTCTTCTTCAATCATTTCTTATAAGGATTTTGCATATGAGAAAATCCATTTACCAGACCAAATGGTACCATCGCCATTCTATCCCACAGCATGAGCTCGTCTTCTTCCGATGCTTCTGGAACTTCTTCTTCATATGTATCCTCTTCAGGTGGGATAGATTCTTCCATCTCGCTTTCATAACCTTCTTCTTCAATATCATCTCCATCCTCTTCGATCTCTGCCTCTGCCTCTGTCTCTGTCTCTGTCTCTATCTCTGTCTCTGTAGGAGCTTTGTAAGAGAAGAACAGGTTCTCTGTTTCATCTTATGCCTCTGTCTTTGGCTCTGCTATGGCCATGTAACAGGGAGAGCAGTACATCCATGCTTCTATCTCACTGTCAGAAGTGATTTCAGAAGTCATTCCTAGTTCAGGCAGGAAGTATTCACCCATTGATAATGGCTTTGCATCTTTTAGGAGTTGGCCTACCGTATCCACTGTTAAGGCACATGCCTCTATTTTCTTGGAAAGGATCTGTTTAACAGCATCTTTGTCTGCTGATGTTCCATCCGTAGCCTCATTAGGGGAGTCAAAAGATAATTCCAAGGAGGTGGATCCATGTCCTTTTTAAGCACCATATAGCTTCAACACCACTTTATTGGGTCCTCTACTCAAGGTCAAGGTTCCTTTGAACCAATCCGTCCTTGCTCTGGCTTCAAAAAGCTATGGTCTGCTAAGTAACAGAGGGTAGGATGTACCATAAGAGTTTGGCTTCACCACCAGATAGGTTAGCCAATAATCTTTTTGAGCCATTGTAGTCTTCACATATGGGAGAATGCCCAAAGGCTTGATTCTGCTTTGATCCGCTAGTCTGATGAGCCATTGGGTTGGTTGCACACCTTGTAGGCCTAGATCCTTCATTGTCACATCTGCCATAATGTTCACTGATGAGCCACCATCAATCAGTGCATTTGTAATAAGGCAGTCTTCTATCCACACACCAGTCTCTAGGGTACCCGGATCTAGGAAGGCGTTAGCCACGTCCACTTCTTTTACAGGCTCTAGAGCTTTGTTGGACTTTGTTGCTCTTGAGGGAGCAATCCTTAAGCCACGTCTTCTTGTCAGTATACTTTTGAACCTTTTTCGGCAACCGGGAGACAACATCAATAATTGTCGAAATGTGAGGTTTGGTTTAAAGGTATCTAGATCTCTGACCAGATCATATTCCTTAATAGCATCCACTAGCTTCTCTAACCGGTTAGGGATGTTAAATGATGCAGATCTAGGACATGACACAAGCTATGGTGGATCAAAGATGAAGACCAAGTTCATAATGACAAGGACAAATAGAGATAAACTATTACACAAGTGAATTAGGTTCCAAGATAGATTAGCTTGGACTCATAAACACAATCTTGTGTAGAATTGACAATGACAGACACTTAACTGAAAGTACAAATCATCATGATATTGTGTTCATTTCATAGTCAAGTACAATGCTTTATAGGCTTTGAGTTGTTCCATTCTCCTCACTCTGCATATGGGATTCAGGACAGCTCATCTTGGAGCATACATCATTTGTCTATTTCTCAACACCCCCCCTCAAATGATGAGTCCCTACACTTGCTGGCTTTTGTCCCCCCTTCATGATAACATGGCCCGGAAGACTAGCTCATAGACAGCCTAGTCAAGTTAAAGCTTGAGACTTTACATCTTGGCAAGGGTTGTACAAATCAAATTCACTAAGGAAAAGAAAGATCCACTATGGGAAAAACATATGAAAGATACAATGAAAGTTCTTCAAAACAATCTGTCAGAGTTCTTGATGGTAGTGGAAGCATATTCTTCTTCTTCTGTTTCTTCCATGTATTGGTTCTGGTGATGATCACTTTGTAATTGTTGGGCTCTCTTCTTGTGGAAACATTCACTGGCTACATGGCCATTCTTAACACAATAGTGACATGTAATCCGATCCTTGTTATTGTTGTTGATGAATCCTCGACCTCTTCCTTTAGGTCCAACAGCTCCTTTGGTGTACAAAAGATTGTCCCTAGATGATGAGACATTGTGTTTTGCATTCTTGGTTTTTACTTTGCATTCTTCATCGAGTAGTTAGTGCTCAATATCTTTAAGTGTGAGGCTTGGAACATTACTCAAAGTGGATACAAGATTTTCATATGGATCCTTGTTTACACTTGCAAGCAGTACGGCTATTGCTTCATCTTCCTCAATATTCTTTTTAAGAGATGCAAGTTGAGTTTTTAAACTCTTAAACTTATTAATGTGTATGGTCATAGAAGCACTGTCTTTGATATCTAGTTTATAAAACTTCATGAGAAGTTTTACCTTTGAATTCTTTGCTTGAGTACCAAACATTTTATCAAGTTCCTCCCAGGCAGTTCTAGCATTTCTAATGCCAAATATATGATGTAACACATCATCACTTAATCCCCAGGCAATGATGCCTAGTGCCTTATTATTCATCTTCTTCCATTCTTTGGATTTAAACTGTTCTTCTTCAACGAACCCGTCTTCATCATCTTCCTTCTTGTTATCTACATCATCTTCAAACAGATCCCACAAGTCTTTCCGCATTAGGTGATACATGGTCTTTTCCTTCCAGGCATGGAAGCCTTCTCCATTGAACTTTGCTATTTGCTCAAGCTCTACCATGTTGCTAATCTTCAGTTAACCAGTAAAAAATTGTATTTTAATGTGTCAAGAGACACAAGAGAATCAGTGTCAAATTGATACTAGTTGAGTGTTAATGGATACTAGTCGGTACTTGATCTGCTTCCTCTCAGGAACTTCGTGGGTGGCTTGTGAGCTTCCTTGGACACTTCCAGACTAGTAATGAGCTTCAGAGACTATTCCTCAGTGATCAAAATCACTGTTGATGATGGTAATGAGAAACAGAACAAGGTTACCAAGCTTTTCAAATTTCTGGATATAGCTTCCTCTAGGGTTTTAGACAGCCGACTGTTCTTTCAGTTCGTGCAGCTCAACGAGTTCACCATTGCCCAAGATATTGTATGAGGAGTAGGCTTGCATAGTGAGCTTCAAAAGCCCTATGCTCACAGGGTCGATTTCGAACCGTACGATTCGCGTCAGCAGTACGACCGTGAATAGGCGCGCAGACAGGACAGCGTGTTTCGATTTGTATAATGCTGGAGCTAGGAAGCAGTAATGTCATTGATTGAAGTGCTAGGATGAAGCGTCTTGAGCAAGGGAAGATACCTCCAGAAGGAATCACCTGAAGATATGGCCCGTAGAGAGAGATCCAAGAGCTCCAAGGTGGGTAGGTGCAGTCTGGCTATGGCTGCCACAAGGTCCAACTGAGATTTGAAGTTGAAGCTGAAGATGTGAGCTGAATGTGAGCTAGTTAGAGATCACTAGAGGTGAAGGGAGACTAGAGATTTAGAGTATGAGCTGTTCCATGCCCAACTGGGCTCTGATACCATGTTAAATGATGCGGATCTAGGACATGACACAAGCTATGGTGGATCAAAGATGAAGACCAAGTTCATAATGACATGGACAAGTAGAGATAAACTATTACACAAGTAAATTAGGTTCCAAGATAGATTAGCTTGGACTCATAAACACAATCTTGTGTAGAATTGACAATGACAGACACTTAACTGAAAGTACAAAGCATCATGATATTGTGTTCATTTCATAGTCAAGTATACTGCTTATAGACTTTGAGTTGTTCCATTCTCCTCACTGTGCATATGGGATTCACGACAACTCATCTTGGAGCATACATCATTTGTCTGTTTCTCAACAAGGGAATGGAGCAACACCCATTTTCATTTTCCTTTTTTCTTCCAACAGGGGCATCATGGACCTTCTTCTGCCACTTGTGGCACTTTCTCCTCTTCTGTCTCCTGAACCTCTGGTCCTGTCTCTGGAATTGTCTCTGTGACTCTCTGTGGCACTGTAGTGCTCTGTACGGCACTATAAGGCTCTGTTCTGTTCTGTTCTTCTGGTGGAAGATTAAACTTCACTGTTCTGGTAGGAGGATTATTTTCTTTTTGGATAGGTGGTTCCTTCTTCTTTGCACGTGTGATGGCAGCAACTTCCAATTCCACTAAATTGGAGGTAGGCTCTTGGGCCTTGGCCGGATTATTAGTAGCACTATTTTTCACTAAGGCTGCGCTTGGACAGTCTTTTGCAGTGTGGCCTTATCCTTTGCATCGACTGCATAAGGGCTTCTAATCCACTGACCTTTTGGGATTTGGACAATGTTGTTGTGGACCATGTTGTTGTGGACCATGCATGACTTTCCAGGATACAGAGAGTGTTCAGGTACATGTATATAACTCTATATTTGAAATTCAAGACTTCAATCAATTTCATTTTATTAATTCACTTGTTTTTTCAAGTTTAACCACATCAGGATATCATGCATGTCCTATTTGCAATCCCTCTCTAGTTTCCTCTAGGCCGGCACGTTTAAATAAGATTATCTACGACAATCATCATTGATGTCTTCCTATTGACCATTCCAAATATGTTCTCCCTACTAATGGAATGACTCCACAATCTCTAACCATTCGAGATTGGAAGGAGAGATAGATTAATGCCGACAGCCACCCTCCACTCGGCATGAGTTGGTTAGAAGTGCATTTCTCTCGATTGACTTTAAAGTATTTAGCATGATGAATTGTTTACATAATATATTGTTTATTTGTTAGATTGTCTATATTTGTTGGTCTTCCGTACTGGACTGAACTCAAGATCAATCACTTGGACCCCATGCACATATTAAAAAATGTTGTATCTACATTATGGATCACTTGATAGGGGCTCGTGATTCAGTTAATGTAAGGGAGGATTTACGTAACATTGGTTGCATGAGACGATCCTGGCCATGCATTGGACCCAGAGGAAAGATTGAGCTACCCCATGCACCTTGGATATTGTCAAAGAACGAGGAAAAATAGTGAAGGAACAAATATATAGCTTTCAAACACCCACAGGATGTATGAGATGTCTCAAGGGAGCCTTCATAAAGAAAAAGAAAAGAGGTGTGGAACAACTATCTGGTTTGAAGTCCCACGATTGCCACAAAATGATTCAAGTAAGGGTATCTCTAACCATGAATATAGTAATTAGTGGAGTAACTATGTGTAAACTTTGGGGTATGATGACTTTTTCCTCAACTAATCATTTGATCCATGAATATTTTTTACATTCAGTTTGTACTTCCTACTAGCATATCCCATTGTGTATCCAAAGATGTACGTGATATCATCTACAAGATGGGAGAGCTTGTGAGGTGTGTATACATTGTATTTTTTCATTATATATATTTGAATTTCTACATAAAAATAAACAATTCTCAAATACATCCTGACAGATACGTGAGCTCGAAGGAAATTGATCCAAACACATTGCAAGATGCTTGAGTATTATCTGCTGAGGTGGTTTGTTTGGTGGAGGAAATTTTTCCTCGATCCATTTTGACTACTCAATTACATTTAATCGTACATTTGATTGATGAGATCGCACTTTGTAGGGCAGTTCACGTAAGGTGGATGTTTTTTCTTGAGCACTTCATGAAAACCTTGAAAGATTTTGTGAGGCAAAAAGCACGGCCTGAGGAAAGTATGGTTGAGGGTTGGTTAGTGCAATCATCCCTTGTTTATATCTCTGAATATCTTGCTGAAGTGGATCCCTCTCAACCATGACTATGGAAAGATGATGAAGACTTGAGGATGACCTCTATAGTACCTCGAGGAAAAGAAATGCGTAAAGTGCTAACAAAAGAAGAACTTCGTAAGTTAAATAGTTTTTGTGTGCTCAATAGTGATGTAATGAGCAAATGGGTGACACTATATAATGAAGCAAGGACAAGAAGAAAAAGTGAAAGATAAGAATTTCGCACTAGATATGGACGTAATGTCTCATTTCCAGATCATTTGAATGCGCTCCCACGTCATATTGATATAGATTGGTTACATGAGGAAATGGAGAGAATGGAAAAAGAGGATGAAATTAATATATCTAAAAAAGAGTAGGAATACGCACGAGGTTGCTTATCAAAGGTGAGACATACTATCAATTAATTTGTTTCTATAAGTTTTATTTTATATAAATAATTGACATGTTTGATCTTTTATCTTTTACTACTAGTGCACATTATTCAATGTACTTTGGTGTGAGAGTAAACATCTTCGAACTCAACGTATAGATAAAAAGAGAAATTCCCAAGATTGTGGTGTCCGTGCTCACTTCGAGGATACCAATGGTACCATGGAAGGTTATTGTGGCTTGATCCAAGATATTCTGAACCTTGACTTCAGACGATTCTTTATATATGTACTAGATGTGAAGTGGTTTAAAGAAGTGGTAACAAATGGTGAGCATTGCACAATCAGACGTCATCCAAGTGGTTTTGTAATCATTGACTACAAAATTTCACCAAAACAAGAATGACACATTAGTACTACCTCAACAATGCGAGCAGGTATTATGTAAATGCTAATTTTTTAATATGTATACATGTGATACATATACACAATATAATAAGTATTTAAGTTTTTTGCTTTTGTTTTTCAAATACAGGTTGTGTATCATCCAATGGTAAACAATAACCGATGGTGGTATGTCATCCCTATATCTAATCGTTCAAAACTAATATATGGTAATATTATCAATATGGAGATAGCAGATGACAATCCAACAATTAATGATGATGTGCATGATGACACCATAATGGATGATATACGAGATAAAGTACAAGATGAACCTCGCGAGGATGTTCAAGGAAATGCAGAAGAAGACAATAATGTGATTGTCGATGATATTGATGAAGTTATTGAGTAATATAGCAATACATCTGATAGTGGGATAGACTTATTTGTTTCGTTACGTCTTGGTAACATAGACCTAGAAGTAGATAGTTTAGCAAGGGCTAATCTCATTGAAGATGAGATGGATCATTCACTGTAACATACTTAATTTGCTTAATGATTCAATGTGTACTTTTAATTCTATGGTTTTTATCATGCGCACATGTGCATACTCAAGAATCAATAGTCAAGTTTAAAGATAAATTGAATTTTTCATAATAAAAAGAAAGTATTTTTTATCATCTTCAAGTAGAGAAATTACGAGATACATATTGCAATGCTTACTACTAATTGTAAGGTTTCTGTTGCTTGTCGCTAATTACTTATATCAGGCTTGTCAATTGGAGGAACTGCCATTCATTAGAGAGCAATGAAAAAGTAATTATTAACTCTATTTTTTTAATTCAATGATTCAATGTGTATTCTTAATTCTATGGTTTTTATCATGTGCACACGTGCATGCTAAAGAATCAATTTTAGGTGATTAAATAATTATTACCTTTTTTTAAAATTATATTAATTCCAATTTTAAGTGATTAAATAATTGTGCATCTGCTGGCGCATCTATATTGGCATCTATTTGCATGGATATATAGACGCAAAATTCGCGTCTATTTACACGTACATGTAGACGCAATGATAGACGCGCCCGACTTTGCGCGTCTATGCCTCGTTTCTGTTGTAGTGGTCGTATAAGTGGTAGTGGTAGTCGTAGTTGTGGTTGTGGTTGTGGTTATTGAAGTAGTAATAGTTATTGTTGTTATTGTTGTTGTTTTTCATTCTTTTCTTGTTTACTATAGTGGGAGTGGTAGTGGTAGTCATGATCATGGTCATGGTCATGGTCATGGTCGTCGTCAACATCGTCGTCATCGTAGTCATCCTTAACCGCTACAAAGTCAAAAATATGGAAGTGTATCTTCGTCCATTAGTCGATGAGCTTAAGATTTTGTGGGAGGAGGGGGTCACTATGCAAGATATGAGCAAGCGCGATGGTCAATGGTCCTCCAATATTCGAGCCATCTCATGTGGACAATGCATGACTTTCTGGGATTCGGAGAGTACTCAGATAAATAGGCTTCTGTTCTCATTGGCAATATCTTTCATAGCTCGTTCAAGTTTGTATTCACTGGATAGAGGTATTGGGATAGGTATAGTTACCTCAGGTTATCATGCATGTCCATTGTGTAGGCCACAGTTAGACTCCCAAAGGTCACGAACCATGAAGAAGATGGTAAATCAAGGACACATCACTTTCTTACCAGAGGGTCATGAACTTAGGGAAGGTTTTCTTGGACGACCTCCAACACATATGAATGCGCAAAGTTGATACGAGCTTAAAATGGTCCAAACGGAGTCACATCCAAACGGAATGCGATAGTTCTCAGTTTTCTACAAGTTGCCATATTGGACCCACTTACAGATCAACCACTTATTGGATCCCATGCATATTTTCAAGAACATGGGCAGCTTACTATAGGACCATATCATAGGAAAGAGAGACACTCTAAGGGCACGAATGGATTTGAAGGAGGTAGGCAAGATGGAGGTGCTTTGGCCCCAGTCGAGTGCTGATGGTCGTGTGCAGCTACCTCGCGCTCCTTGGGTTTTATCCACTAAAGAAGAGCGCATTGTAAAGCAAATAGTCAAGTCTATCTGCACTCCGACGAGTATGATGCGTCTTCTCAGGTATGCTTTTTCTAAAGACGACCATTTATTAGGTCTAAAATCCAATGATTGGCATAAGATATATCTGGTTTGTACTACGAATGGATTGTAAGTAACCTGCATATTTTACTATTTGAAGTGTAGTCATTGTTCATAATGCTTTCTCATTTGTGGTAGTTTGTACTACCGATCGCGATCAGAGGATGCCTTACTCCAGAAATACATTGGGCCATTTACAGGTTGTCGACTTTAGTGCAATGGATCTCACAGAAGGAGATTAAGACGTCCTCTATTGAATCCACAAGGCAGGGAGTAGTGGAGATGGTCTGTCTCTTTGAGAAATACCTGCCTACCAGCATGCTCACGATACAAATCCACCTTCTTGTGCATCTTGTAGATGTAGTCATTGTTCATAATGCTTTCTCATTTGTGGCAGTTTGTACTACGGATCGCGATCATAGGATGCCTTACTCCAGAAATACACGGGGCCATTTATAGGTTGTCGACTTTAGTGCAATGGATCTCATAGAAGGAGATTAAGACATCTTCTATTGAATCTGCAAGGCGTGGAGCAGTGGAGACAGTCTGTCTCTTTGAGAAATACTTGCCTACCAGCATGCTTATGATACAAATCCACCTTCTTGTGCATCTTGTAGATGAAGTGGAGATTGCTCGACCTCTCCATATGCGATGGATGTTCTTCTTGGACTGCTTCATGAAAACCATGAATGGCTTTGTACAACAACGAGCTTCAAAAGGTAACATGGCTGAAGGTTGATTGGTGTCTGAGGTGCTAGTGCTTATTTCATAATGGCTACCAACGGTGGATCTAGACAACAGTATGTTATGGTCGTTGAAGGATGATGATAGATGGACTGGAGATGTGGTGGTTGAAAATGGGGTAAAAAAAATAATGGATACTGCAATGGAGGAGAAAGTGAACCGCTTTTGTATGTTATACCATGCCTCTATGGAGATGTGGCTCGCCAGGTACCAATAAGTAAGGCAAGATCAAGAGAAAGCGTGATCTGAATTTTGACGTAGTATGCGCCATCGACCGATTTGATATCCCGAGGGCATGGAGGAGATGTCGCGGTTTATGTCAATGCGATGGTTGTATGGAGCTTTGACCGTAGCATTTCCCGAAGGGGTGGAGGTCTCAACCCGAGGAGTGGGAATTCTCGAGGGGATGTAGTCCAGGTGATGACGTGTTTAGGATTTGTCGTATCTATATTTTATATGCGACAACTAATTGAGTGGTTCAATGTACAATACAAAATATATAGTGCAGTGTGGTCGTACGGATGGCATTTTTGCATGGAGCGTATTGATAAAATGTGCTCCACAATAAACTGTGGTATCATGGCAAGGTTCAAGCAAGAGAGCCGACGATGGGCAACGGACCCAAACACGGTTATAGATGAGATGGAGTATTTTGAAAACTTGCAAAGTATTGTTAGGGTATATTACCGTAGCTTCTTCATGATACTATTCGATGTGTAGTGATTCAAAGTGGTACTTGAAAGAGCTGGAGCAACAGTTCGGACGAGGTCCATCTGGATTTCTCGAAATAGATTCCAAAAAAAATGAACGGATTTGCGCGATAGCTTTGTGTGGCTGGCCCATTGTGAACAGGGTGCATGAACTCTTAATTGTATTACGACATGGTACATGTCGCAATAGTTAAATCTCTCTTGTACGTGTTTGTAAACTTGTAATCTTCTATCCAAACCCCCGACAACCTGGATGGTGGTATGTTATACCTTCAGCTCCCCAAAGTGTGAGAGTATATGATTAAAGCCATGTTTCGAGCATAGATAAGGACAATATGCAAATAAAGGGGTCAATATTGCACGGAGTGGAGGGCACCAAAATCTTGGAGTATGTAGAGGAGCCAACATCGGATAACAATGATGGAAATACAGGAATCCAATAATTCTTTGAGAACGAGGTGGACTCATCCTTTTGTGGTGACATGTCTATCGACCTTCTAGTTTATACTGAGTTGTGTCAGGAGATTGACCATAGGATACTTCATACTTGGAGCATCCACTTACTCAATTTGTTGACTAATCACTTATAAGGGTACATAAGATATACATTTTAAGTAAGATCATTTTTTAAAGATTTATATTACCGTGCTTTGTATCATTTAAATTGATTATGGTAACATTATTTTTAATCTATGCAGGTGATCTTTGTGGATACTTAGATCATCAGGATGAGTCGAGGGATGAGCGATGAGGAGTTGCAGGATATCTTCACATGCTTGTCTCCAGATCAGATGGCGAGATTCAGAGACATGGTGGACAAGGAGTTGTCTCAGACATCGTCAAGCCACTCTATTAGATCTACTTCGGCGCGATCAGATGCTTCAATTTCTAGCAGACGAGGTTGACGCTCCAAACTTGGGCTAGACGGAGGGACTGCTTCAGGGTCAGGGGGATGCTGTAGAGATACGGATGCAGTAAGCCCGTGGTCGGCTCGGGATATAGGTGCTACTCCTCACTCTCGTGGCGGTTTCAGAGAGTGTAGTGTTGAGGTGGAGGCATGGACGTGGTGTCTCCGTCTCGTCATTCTATTGGAGTTGCATCATCTTCCGGATTTGTCACACCTGTGAGGACGTCTACTCTAGTCACTCCGGCTTTTGCTCAGCCATCCGTAGGTGGCACCCCTATGGGTGCTACTCCGATAGATACTACCTCGATCGATATACCAGATGTACAAGGGTCTCCTGAATATGCCGAGGAGCATGGTCGCAGGTGGAAGATGACCCATCTTAGGCATACCCCAGAGGGATATGCCTATCTTGTAGATGATAGGTCGGGAGCCATAATCATGAATGATGAGGGGAGAAGGGTGATGGCTTGCATGAGAGAGTTGTGCTAACAAGTTTTTTGGCACAACGTCTTGGATAATTGAAAATACATATTAGAGAGGAGCAAGGACTACATAGTAGCATCCTTGCATGAGGATTTTCCGGTACCAACCACAACAGATAGGTTTTCTACGGGCTGGATAATTGAGTGCATGCATGCATATATGTCACACCGACGATCGGACGCACACAAGAAACTTAAGAGTGGGGTTGCAAAGCCCGAGCGGCTAGACGCAGATGAATGGCGCCGACTGAGGGAGGAGGCTACAGATTCTCCAGGATGTTGGAGTCAGCAGCGCGAGGCAGCGAGGGTACGACTAGAGGCCGGAGTGGTCCATCATCTTGGGAGTGGCAACCATAGGACATATCTGGAGAACTTTGTAAGTTTTTCTTACTTATGTTTTTGCAATATCCTTTGTACTGACAATCGTATTTCTAACAGCTAGTATTTTGTTTCCTTTGCAGCACTCTATTACAAATCATGATCCCACTGGCCTTGAGATTCGATATGCAAAGAGACACAGTCTCATTGCATTGATCGACCGATTGTATAGACGTGACGGTCCTCTAAGTCACTCATCTTTCTTGTTCGTAGTTACCATGTTTAATTAGAATGCATTATTGTATGGTGCACTAATATGTAGTTGTTTCCTTTTTTGCAGAGTCAATTCGATGCTCCTTTGAGGCGGGACGAGCTTTCGAATGGCAATGATCTATAGCTTGCCCTTGGATCCTTGGAGATCACACACCCTTCTTTTTTTATCACGTGATCTGTGTAGACATTTTCTATGAAATAGTGATATCTTGCCATGATTGTACGAGTCATTTTCATTATGCGATCATGTATTGATTTCAAGCTACCCTGCCACAAAATTTTTTCCCTGTTACCGTCGCTATTAGTGTCGTAAATTTACTGTGCACATCGCTATTGAGGTCGTTATTAGCATCGCAAAGCGTCGTTATCGCTGATACCGATGCAAATAGTGACACTGATAATGACACTAATACCGACTATTCTATGGTGTTGCCAATAACAATGCTTTTTGCGAGGACGGGGGACAAATTTCTTTATTTACGTTTTCGTCGCTTTTAATGTCGGTATAAGGCCTATATCTTGTAGTGCTCCAAGAAACTTCATGTTATGGAAGGTAGTCATGAAGAAGCTTCCAACTATAGCAAGATTGAAAAAGCTCATGCAAATTTAACAACTTGTCCTAATTGGGGGTGCGAGAAAGAATTTATCAAGCACCTCATGTGGGACTACAAAGAGGTTGAAGCTTATGGAAACATATCTAACCATGGGTTTGTAAAGTTGGTTTTGTTGATGCAATCAATAGCAAAATAATTATTTTTGGACACTAAAGCACATTGGATGAGTAGTCAATGAACTCTAGAATGTTCTAAGAGTTGTCACTATGCAAGAAATTTGGAGGCTAAGAAATGATAAGGTCTCCCCAAAGGATAGGTGGGATATGACTAGGAGTGAGATTTTGACTTCTGTAAAAGGTTTCAAAACGGTAGACAATGTATAATGTATTCCAAGTTTTCATCAAGGGTCTCTCTAAGGCATAAGACAGTAACCTTGAAGTTGGCACTAGTTCTTGTAAATATTTCGTTTTCTTCATAATATTATTAACCGCATTATTTCAAGCAGAACATGAGGATTGCCTGTTTACTCCAATTCAAAAGTACTAAAATTTGATATCTTATATGACGTATACAATGGCGTTTATTAACAATGGCATATACGAAAGGAGTGTTGGTGAAACAAGGAAGTACCATATGCAATCTAGGACTAAAGAGCCAAGCTGTTCAGGATGAGATGTACAAGGAAAGCAGGAAAGGTGAAGGAAAGATGGTGTCTAGCATGGAATCATGAGTATGCGGCCAGTCCATAGCCGCTGGCCATAATTCTGGAATCTGAGGTAAGCAGCATCCATGTACTGCAAGCTGAAGCTGCCTAGAGGCGCTCGGCCGAGAGAATCCGAGCACTGCTATCAACATCTATGGATGGTTGGCAGAGAATGAAGATGGGGTTCGATGGGAATGCTGGAGCTGAATGTTGCTATATTTACCTGAAGTTGCTTAGGATGGGCAACAAAGAGAGAGAGGCGGAAGCCAGTGGCAGTGCCATCTGTAGTTGCAAATACCTGCGCGGGAGGTAGATACAAGGAGAAAGTTGTTTGTGAGTTACAGTGCGTATATGCAGACGTGTGCTCACTCTGATTAAGAAGGAGACATTTTCTCTGCACACGTGCACACCCGTGAGTCTGTGAAACGTGTCACCGTGTGTGTGAGGGACTCGAGAGAGATTCATGACTCAGGATTTTCTACTTATAAAGTTATAATTGATGCACGAATTACGAAGACGGATGATAAGACTTGAGTTGCCAGTGTCAAAAAATAAGGTCGTCCCGGGATGAATTTTCACATCTGCGCAGTCTTGATATTATTATTATTATCATAATCTTGAATCAGTCCGGAAAGTGGCATAACACTCAATTACGATCCTGGGTCAAAAGCGACCAGACAGTAATTAGTCAAAAGCCAATATCAGAGAACGTATCGTGCATTTCAGGGAATAGGCAGTGCTGCGAGTAGAGAGAAAACGGCGAAGGAGGGCGATATGACGTATGAATTCACACATGACGTCCTAATCAGCTATAAGTGCATCCCAGCTGCTACATATAAATTAGAGCTCATGTGACAGTATAGTCGCACATCGAAGATACCCGCGTATCGACAAGACGAATCTCTCCGTCTTCTAGTCCTTGATCCTTCTAATTCCACATCTCTTCACCGGCTCTTGCAGCAGCAATGGTGGCTGCAATAATCATAAAAGCCAGGCTCATATTCTGTCGCATGCGCCAATCGTTTAGAAAACATCGACACCGCGGCTGCATCCCTGTGTGGCTGCTTTACTCATCATCATCACCATATTCATTATCATCGTCATCAGGCGCAGAGGCAGATAATTGTCCTTATAAGGATTACTACGCGACAACAGTTTGGCTACTCTGATTACTCGGGTCCCCTCCGCCTTCTCATGGACCCCCCTTCTTTCCACCACCTCATCTCCTCCATTGATAGTCAACTTCCTATTGGCCACACAACTTGCCCATTAGGACGAGTGACCACTGCCTTTCTCATGACTCCAAGGAAATTGAAGTTCATCAATCCTTTTGTGGAGGCCCACGCTCTCCACAATTGCTGCTCCAGCTTTAACATCCATTCACCTCTACCCAAGGGCCTAGAAATTGGTTTGATTGGTTCATTATGATGTCTCATATCCAATCTAATCTTAATTGCTACTCTAGCTTTAACATCCATTCACCTCCACCCAAGGGCCTAGTAATTGGTTTTGATTGGTTCATTATGATGTCTCATATCCAATCCAATCTCAATTCATCAAGAGACATCACTTCACTGAAGAATAGGGCAAGACAAGTGATGACTAGCTTTTTCATGTCTAGTCCAAGGAAATTGAAGTTCATCAACCCTTTTCCACAATTGTTGGTCTGGCTTTAATATCCATTCGCATCTACCCTAACTGGTTTGATTCATTCATTATGATGTCACATATCGAATTATAATTCATGGAGAGATGTCACTTTAGTGGACAACTGCCTACACCATCGCCCATCACTATGGTCATCATGGCCATGGGTTAACTCCATTTGGTAAAAAAATTGTAAGCAAGTTCTTTTCCATGGGTCCACATGAGTAAGAGCCCAAATGGAACCTTAATGTTAGATCAATTATCAAATAGAGAGCACAAGGGTCCTTGAGCATGTGGTCCACAAGCTGTGACACAAGGACATCTTAAAGCCACATAATAAAGGAGGGGATTACCACTAGCTTGGTCATGTGCCTAAGCTCTCTCTTGCTGCTAAGCACTCCCCCTCCCCCCTCTCACCCTCCCTAAAAGGAAGAGAGGTTTATCTAAGCTTGATCACATTCTCAAGCCCTATCCTAGAGATGCCTCAAAGGTGTGTTAAAAAAAGATGGTTAGTATGGGTCTTAGTGTGTGCTCAAGCTCTCTCTCCTAAGACATCTCAAAGAAAAAGGTAGGGTTTGACTCTCCTTCCTCCTTGAGGTAGAGCTTGTCTATGTGCTCAAGCCTGTAGCACCTCTTCTATTAGTGAGCTTTCTTAAAGAAGGTAGCTCTTATCCATGTGCTTCTATGTAGGACCAAGCTTCTATCTGAAAGATAGTTTGAAGAGGTACAAGCACATGGTGAAGCTTGAGAGAAGGTTTGACAACACATGTGCAAACCCAATTTTTTTATGCTTTCAATATTCTAATATTATGGTGTAAAGTATTTAACCTCACAATGATTGCATTTGAACTTCAATCAATTCCGAGTCTCCTAGTTGTACTATTAAATACCACAAGATTTTGAATTTCAAATTTACATCTTAACTATAAAGACGTATATCTATAACAAACTATTTTTTCATTTTCGAGCATTAGAATTGTCACCTCCCTCTTCTACAGGCTTCAACTAGGATTTGAATTTTGACACAAGGGTCAGGAAAGCTTGAGCATGTGGTCAACAAGTAGTGGCACAAAGGCATCTTAAAGCCATATAACAAAGGAGGGAATTACTAGTAGCTTGGTCATGTGCCCACAAGCTCTCTCTTACCAAGCTCTCCCCCTCCCCCCTCTCCCCTTCCCCAAAAGGAAGAGATTTTTATCCAAGCTTAATCACATGCTGAAGCCCTATCCTAGAGATGCCTCAAAGGTGTGTTAAGAAAATATGGTCAATATGGGCCTTAGTGTGTGATCAAGCTCTATCTCCTAAGATGTCTCAAAGACAAAGATAGGGTTTGACTCTCTTTCGTCCTTGAGGTAGAGCTTGGCTATGTGGTCAAGTGTACAACACCTCTTCTATTAATGGGCTCTCATTAAGTAGGTAGAGCTTGTCCATGTGCTTCTATATAGGACCAAGCTTCTATCTAAAAGATAGTTTAAAGAACCACGAAGCTTGAGAGAAGGTTTGACTACACATGTGCAAATCCAATGTTTTATGCTTTCAAGATCCTAACTTTATTTTGTAAAGTATATAACGTCACAGTGATTGCATTTAAGCTTTACTCAATTCCAAATCTCTTAGTTATAATATTAAATACCTTAAAATTTTGAAATTTGAATTTACATCTTAACTATAAAGAGGTATATCTCTAGCAAATTGATTTTTCATTTTCAAACATTAGAGTTGTCACCTCCCTCTTCTACAAGCTTGAACTAGGATTCGAATTTTGACACAAGGATAGGAAACCATGCAAATAGAACTAGGTGAACACTATAAATTGAATCTTTAAATTTGAACTATTGATTTTTACTAGTCTACTTTAAAAAAAAAGAGACCCATTGGATTGATTGGTGTACTTGAAATAATAACTCTAATGACTAGTTGGTTACCTTGTGTATGTTGGATTTCCTATTTCGATAATAGTTCAATAGTGTTGCTTGTTGTTGACTAGATATTGAAGGCGGCTTAGTTATTTGCAAACCTGCATAAAATCACACAATATGTTAATTAGAGCTTAATCATTGTGCTCAAATCTTAATCCTAAGAGAGAGAGGGGGGCAGAGGGAGAGAGAGAAATCAACTCATGAGCCAAAATGAAAATATAATGTCATTCCATGGGGGGGGGGAGAGAGAGAGAGAGAGAGAGAGAGAGTGTGTGTGTGTGTGTGTGTGTGTGTGTGTGTGTGATGGATAGAGAGGGAGTACAAAGAAGACTAAGTGTGGGCGTTCAAGGAGAAGAGAGAAAGAGTTCATGGGACATAGAGAGCTTATACTAGAGAGAGAGAGAGAGTTTGTGTGGGGGAGGAGAATCCATAGTAGAGGGACTGTGTGTATTGGTAGGGTTAAAGAGAGAGAGAGAGAGAGAGAGAGAGAGAGAGAGAAGTTTGTCTTTGGTAAAACGAGATAGCGAGAAATACATACACTGTCAGAGAGAAGATATGGGACTAATGAAACCTTGCTAAAGATTGGTGAAAACAACTAAGAGGAGCTCAAAGTAGATTTTTCTGAGTTATGAAGAAGATTGAGAGGAGCTCTCTCTCTGCGGCGGAGTGGAGAAGAAGAGAAGGAAAAATGACGAGACAAAAAGGTTTTTATTTCAAAGGATTGTTTTTAGCGTCCGATGCCCTACAAGCCATTTTCTCGTTTTTTTAATAACAAAACAATGGTGATATTAAATCTTTTGAATCATAAATCTCATCATATCGACAAATCATCTTAATTAGATATTAATTTAAAAATATTATTTATGAATAATATAATTACGATTAACAATTAATAAAATGACAACTAACATTAAACGATGATTAACAAATAATAAAATGACGATTAAAATTTAATAAAATGATCAATATTACATTTTATTATTAATTTTAATTGTTTTATTAATAAAATTAAGATTAATAATTATTATTATATTTAATATTAATCATTTTAATAAAATATTTTAATTATTAAAATAGTTTAGTGTTAATCGTCATTCGAATATTAATCATTTTACTAAAATATTTTAATTAATTATCATTTTATTTTTTATTTTTTAATAAAATTTTTTAATTAACTGTTTTTTAATTATCAATCATTTTAATAAAACATTTAATTTAAAATTTTTATTAAAAAATTTAACAGTTGTTTTTTAATTCATCATTTTTATTAAAAAAGTTTAATAAAATGTTTTAATAAAACTTTTTTAAAATTATAGTTATGGATCCCCCTTGGACCCGATGATATACATTACATTGCAAACCATCTCAACATGACACCCCCACTTGACACGACACCTCAACACGACACATCACAATACGTCAGGGCCCCCCCTTCAAGCTAGGAACCCAGTACGACATGGTAACACGACAGGAAGGTCAACACGACATGGTATTGCTACCTGGCATGGTGCCGACGCATCTCAAGAGTCCACCATATCATCTCCCCCCAACAGGCAAGGATTTTCCCATGGCACTTAAACTTTCTTGGTGCTTATGCAAGGGTGCACCCTTGAAACCCTTCACTATGGGTCAACACCCCACTCACCTCTCACCCCACAAAAAGACAACCCATCCCTCTCATTATCCCCACTCACTTATTCCGAGTGGAAGCCCCGAGCCACCTAACCATGCCCAAGCAACACGCACTACAACCCCATGCTATGGCACGCGCTCTAGAGAGCCACAGGCCTAGAGAGAAAGGTGTCTCCACTATGCCCACCACCCCTACAAAAAACCCAAAGCCCACTTTTAGTTGTGGCACTATTAAGAGTTTCTTATATAGAAGGAGAAGCCCAACACTCATACCTAGATTCAAAAAAATGAATGTAACTATATGCGCAGCTCTACTTAGTTATGCACTCCTATATGTACAAATCATGTCGCAATGCCGCCACCCTATTAGGTGTACCAATGATAAAACATGGTGTTAGCATCGCAACCTACTTCACCTATTAGGCTTTTGGTAACCGGTTTGTCCTTTGATGCCTCATTGGAAGAAGATGTGGCTATGTGCCAAATAGCCATGTATCGCTCTGCCCTCCCTATCCTATCCATGGCACCCACATCGAGAAGTCCCCCACATCGCAACTTTGTTGCTTTAGACATGTGTGGATCTGCTCGCATCCGGGGGTTTGAGGTGGCAACTCCCTCTATGATAGATCATCTCTCCATGAAGGCCGCATGCCGCCTGGCGCGAAAAGTGCGATCCCATTTAGCCACATGATCCTTGGTTCTCCATCTTCTTTTGGAACTACCTTGCATGGGCATGGATCTTCGAGGATACCTTTGTGAAGTACACGCCAACTCCTTTTGAAGTTTCATGCTGATGCGCCCTCCTTGTGAGGTCCATTGTCCACGCATGTATAATTCACCTTCTTCTTGAAGTGCCCTATTGACTGGCATGGATCTTCGAGGCTGTCCTAATAAAGTGCTCGCTAGCTGCTTTTGTAGCCACATACTGACATGCCCTCCTTGAGAGGACCATTGTCCTCTTATGTGTTATACTCCTCCATTTTTCACCATTCCTCATGGAAGGGGTGTGGAGAAGTGATGCGAGGAGGCATATTTCACGGTGGATTCCCTGAGGTTTTACGGTGGATTCCGTAAACTTTGATGACCGGGGCTCATACACAAAGTGGATTCTTTGTGCGAGAAGTTGATGGGGACGCCTATCCTTTTCGGGCGTTTCATTAATTTAGTGTGTACATGGGTGATTCCATAGCGGGTGATTCCGCAAAATGCATATTAAATTAATAAACGTTTATGAGTTTAGAGTGCGCACTCATAATAAATTAAGGTTAGGATTGATTTCTAACCAGTTGATTTATTTATGTAGCTGAAAGACTGCTAGGTATTCACTTTTGTCGGTTTAATTGTATTATTTTACTAACGATTGTGAATGCTTCAGTTGATGTGTAGAGATAGCAGGTGTGGCGGAGGAAAGCATTGAAAGATAGCGAGTATTCGATTTATCATTTATATTTTGATGGGCGCATACCTTAGGCATGGCACCTATATTTTGTCACGCCTATTTATTGAGGCGTTGGATATCTATTTATTATTTTATATGCGCATGGACGCACGATTATGTTATTGGTACTTGGACATTGTATTGGGTATGCCAGACTCTTTGGGCACCGCCTATTAGCTTTATTCCTATTTTGTGCTAAAGCAAACTCAAAAGCTAAAAGCTTGTTATTTTGTAATTTGAGCTATTATTTGAGCTTGAAGATGATTAATACATAAATACATGCTTTGTGGAGCGCTCACACAAGGCATGGGGGAGATTGCACCCAATTGGTCTCTTGTTCATGTTGTGCATGCTTTTTACCTTGAGTTTTGTGCAAAAAGTAGAGTTCTTTTGTTCTTGGAGACATTTTGGCATTCACTACGCAAGCATACGGCATCCGATCTGCGCACCAGTGGTATCAGAGCGAAGCTGAGATCAAGAGCTTCCAATCGCTACCCATCTGTGTGAAGGCGGAGCTCCTGGATTGATCGAGCTCTACGGTCAATCTTGTCACGAACGGTCGATACGGGTGGATTCCTGGCGATCAAGAACCTCTGTTTCCATCATCAGATCGTGAAGGACCGGCCTGCAGCAGCAGAGGACCACTCCTACATCCTCACATAGAAGTTGTGGAGTTGTAGAGATAAGTTTGAATCTTGATATTTTCAAAGCTTTAAAAATTAAAGCTTAGAAAGCTTAGAGAAGCTTTAAGCTTCTAAAAATCTCATCGTGAGGTATCAGAATGTGCCGCGAATTTTTCGCCGCATTGCAAAAACGGCCCTCCCCCCACGATTCGCCGTTTTCAATAAGATTAAGCTTAAAGCTTAATCACTTAAGCTTTCAATCAGATAAGTCATATCAAATCTGCAAGTCACACACAAGCAATCAAGTTCTGCAAGTCTATCAAGTCGAAATTCTGCAAATCAGATAAAGCAACTAAGTTCTGCAAGTCCTGGAACTCTGCAAGTCACATAAGTCTGCAAATCTGCAAGTCATACAAGTCACCTGAAGTCAAAACTAACTTCTGTTCAAAACTCATAGAAGGGTTGTTCCTGCGCAGAAACTCTGAACTGCTAAGTTGTTTATTGGAAGGTACTCTACGCATACGCAGGTTTGCTGAAGCATCTTCAACATACGCAGAAGGATAAAACGCAGATTTTTCAAAGATTTCAAATCCCGCAATAGTCGAAGACGAAGATTGTGAAAGCCACACCCAAAAATATATAAGCCTTGTATACCCGATCTTGAGCTACACTCATCCCGCTAACTTGATTTTGAGAGTGAGAGGTCTTTTGAGTTTTACAGGATGACGGAATCCCATATGGATGATTTAATGGTTGAAGGCGACCTACCTGAACCTACGATGGAACAAAAGCTAGACTTAATTATGATGCAGTTGGATGAAGAACGACGCGCTTGGCAAGCATTGCAAGTTCAATTGGCAAATTTACAAAGATCGACTACCGAGAAAGAGGAACCTCAATCTGAAGATCTTATCCAACGTACCATCGACGCGACTCTCGAAGCTCAATCCATCCGCAAGGAAGTAAAGATAAGTAAAAGAAATTTCAAATTCCGTACTTTCAATGGCACTCGAGAGGGAAAAACTGTTCTTGCATTCATTAGTCACTTTTATGACTACTTTCATGAGGAAACCTATGCAGAAAAAGATAAAATCAAGTGTATCACTAATCATTTAGTGGATAGAGCATCTCTTTGGTGGACCGTGGTTCGTAAAAGTATAGATTGTCCCACTACTTGGGAGAATTTCAAGAAGAAGTTTATGCAGAATTTCCTTCCTCCATAATTTCATGAAAAAGCCATAAAGCAATGGGATCTTCTTCAGCAACGAGATTGTGAGCCTATTCCTCAGTACACTGAACACTTTTGGAATGCATTACTCCAGTTACGCATGCTTGAAGACGTACATGAAGCAACACACAGGCGTAAGTATATGTCTGGACTACTTGGGCATTACTACATTGAAGTTAATATGTTCAAGCCTGCAACTCTTGAAGACGCAATTTCATTATCGCATGACACTGAAGACAAGCTGCGAGGAAGAGACAAGTATCCACAGCAATTCCAAGCCAATGGTAACTATGGATCTAAGCAATTCAACTCAAATTTTAGAAGATTTAATCAAGGTCGTTTTCCTTCATCATCTTTCCATAAGAATTGGGCAAAACCACCTGCTTTATCATCCAATGCCAACCAAAACCCTAAGCCTATTCCACAGCCAAATCCTAATATCCCTAGACTTCCTGCCATCGTAAACAATGTAACCAAAGCCAAGCCTATAGTGTGTTATAAATGCCACCAACCTGGACATCTAGCAGCAAATTGCCACTCGAAGGAGCCACCAGTCCATATCAACTACCTTGGATCAATGGAAGATGACGAACATGAAGAAATGCCTGATTTCACGGAAGATGAAGACGATATTATTACACCTTCGGATACTTTACCAGGTATGCCAACTCCACATTCTTTATTGACAATGAAATGTTTAATACATGGAAAGGAAAAGATTATTTTGCATGATGATGGTAGTACTCATGATTTTATTTTTGCAAAACTAGTAAAAGAATTGAAGTTACAGACTATACCTACGCATTATCGCATTAAAGCAACATTCTTAGGTACTAGGTATAATGGTACACAGGAAGTGCATGACTTAGAAATTCAAATTGGTGAATACATTGAAAGAAGAAATTTTCTAGTTGTACCATTACAGTCCAGTGACATTATTTTAGGTATACCTTGGCGTCATCAGCATAACCCTGATATAGATTATTCCACACATTCAATTAATATTAATTTTCAAGGAAAACATATTACATCGTATGGTATGCATACATCTAATGCTTTTCCACTACTTTCACATACTCAAGCTAAACGTGCATTACGCAAAAGTAGTAAATCCTATCTCATTTGGGTGAATGAGCTGCAAGTTAAAGAAAATCATATGCACCCTAGGCATAAAGAATTTCTTGCACATTTTAAAGACTGTTTTACCGAAGATCTACCACCTGGTTTACCTCCTTCACGTCCAGAAGACCATAAGATAGATTTGATTCCTGGTACACAACCACCTTGTAAAGCACCATATAGACATAACCAGATAGAGCAAAAAGAAATTCAAAGTCAAGTTGAGGAATTACTAAATAGAGGATTGATTAGACCTAGTAGTTCTCCATTTGGTGCACCTGTTCTGTTAGTAATGAAAAAGAATAATACCTATCGTATGTGCATTGACTATCATGCTTTAAATAAGATCACTGTAAAGAATAGGTATCCAATTCCTAGAGTCGATGACCTTATGGATAAACTGCAAGGTTCTGCCATATTTAGTAAAATAGACCTTAAATCTGGTTATCATCAGGTAAGACTAGATAAGTCAGACATATTCAAAACTGCATTTAGGACACAGTTTAGTCATTATGAATTTTTAGTGATGCCTTTCGGATTGACTAATGCACCTGCTACATTTAGTAGAATGATGAATCATATATTTTTGAAATATCAGCATTGTGTAATTGTATTCTTTGATGATATTTTGATGTTTAGTCAAAATGAGAAAGAACATTATGAGTATTTGTCCTTAGTTTTTCAATTATTAAAAGATAATCAACCGTATGCCAATCCGGAAAAGAGTGAGTTCTTTAAAACAGAAATTGAATATTTAGATCATATCGTATCATCTGATGGAATTAAGGTTGACCCTAAGAAAATAGAAGTAATATTGAACTGGCCTATACCTAAAAATGTGCATGAGTTACAATCATTATTAGGTCTTGCTAGTTTCTATAGGAAGTTTGTGCGTAATTTTTCATTACTTGCTTTACCATTGACTAAACTTCTGAAGAAAGGTATTGTTTATCATTGGTCCGATAATCAACAGAAATACTTTGACTTATTGAAACATGCATTAACCCATGCTCCTGTTTTACAACTGCCTGATTTTAATAGACCATTCTTTTTAGTAGTGACCGATGCTAGCGGATCAGGAATAGGAGCCGTACTTATGTAGGACAATCATCCCATAGCCTATTCTAGTTGTAAGCTGAAACCTTCTGAACTGAAATATTCCACATATGATAAAGAATTATTAGCTGTAGTACAATCCTTAAGACAGTGGAAACATTACTTAATGGGCTCTGAATTTATGATTAAGACCGATCAACAAAGTATTAGACATTTACTTAGCCAACCTCAAATATCTGACCGACATATCAAATGGGCCTTCTTTATTCAGAGTTTTCATCCTATCATTCAATATCAACCCGGTAAAGAAAATGTAGTGGCTGATGCATTAAGTAGAAGACTTGCCATTCATAATATTTCTGTTATATCATTTGATTCTTTGATTGCTATAAAATATACTTATCATCAAGATATTACTTTTCAAGCTGATTGGAATAAATTAGTTCAAAATAACTTAATTCCTATTGATTCATTATCTTATAATGATGGATTTATGTTTTATGAAAAGAGATTATGTGTTAGAGTTCCATTCAGATCTTTTGTTTTGAATGAGATTCATTGTCCTCCATATCAAGGTCATAGAGGTATCATATCTACTTTACGTACATTAACTGAAGATTTTTATTGGCCGCATATGGACAATGATACATCTCACTTTGTTTCTGAATGTTTAATTTGTCAAAGAGTTAAGAGACATCATGGTAAACAGTATGGATTACTTATGCCTTTGTCTATTCCATCAAGACCTTGGGAACAAATTTCTATGGATTTTATTACTGGTTTACCTAATACTAAATCTAACCATGATATGATTTGGATAGTAGTAGATAGGTTTAGTAAACAAGCATATTTCATTGCATGTAAGAAAACTTTAACAACATCACAGGCAGCACAATTGTTTTTGAAAACTGTTTTCACTAATCATGGATTACCAAAAGTTATTATTTCTGACCGTGATTCTAGATTTTGTAACCACTTTTGGATTACTTTGTTTGCTAACCAGGGCATAAAATTTGATTTCTCATCTGCATTTCATCTTGAAACTAATGGACAAACAGAAGCCACTAACAGTACTATACTAGATATTTTACGTGCTTATACTATTTCTAAACCACAGACATGGGATACACATTTGCATTTATTATAGTTTGCATATAACAATACACCACACACATCTACTAAGAAAGCATCGTTTGAAGTGATTTATGGTTATAGATTGTCTACACCTGTTGCATCTTTATGAAATAGAATTCAGAGTGCTGATGATATTGCTAGTATGCATAATACTATTTTTGATGAGGTTAAAGACATGATTGCCAAAGCCCAACAATCATATACCAAACAAGCCAATAAGAAAAGACAAGCAATGAATTTTAAGGTTGATGACTATGTTTGGTTGAGAATAGAAAAACATAGATTACAAAGTGTCGAAAGACACCCAGTTATTAAATTAGCCCCTAGATTCTATGGACCATTTAGGATCATTCATAAAATTAATGACAATGCATTCAAGTTAGAATTACCACCTCACTGGAAAATTCACAACACATTTCATATTAGTTTATTAAGACCATTTAGAGACCAATTACCTGTACACCCTGTTTATGAAAACCCACCTTTGTTAGAGGAAGAGACGGAAATACTAGAACCTGAAGCTATCATAGATACTGATTTTATGACCACTAGAACTGGCTGAAGATATTCTAGATATCTAGTTAAATTTAAGAACCATCCTTTAGAAGAAGCCCAATGGATGCACGCTGGAGACTTAAATGCTTTCTCCACTCTGTTAGCTCCACATTGAGCTAATAGCAATTGCTATCCCACCCTGGGGGTATGATGCCAAGAGGCATATTTCACCGTGGATTCCGTGAGGTTTTACGGTGGATTCCGCAAACTTTGATGACCGGGGCTCATACACAAAGCGGATTCTTTGTGCGAGAAGTTGATGGGGACGCCTATCCTTTTCGGGCATTTCATTAATTTAGTGTGTACATGGGTGATTCCATAGTGGGTGATTCCGCAAAATGCATATTAAATTAATAAACGTTTATGAGTTTAGAGTGCGCACTCGTAATAAATTAAGGTTAGGATTGATTTCTAACCACTTGATTTATTTATGTAGCTGAAAGATTGCTAGGTATTCAATTTTGTCGGTTTAATTGTATTATTTTACTAACGATTGTGAATGCTTCAGTTGATGTGTAGAGATAGCAGCAGTGGCGGAGGAAAGCATTGAAGGATAGCGAGTATTCGATTTATTATTTATATTTTGATGGGCGCATACCTTAGGCATGGCGCCTATATTTTGTCGCACCTATTTATTGAGGTGTTGGATATTTATTTATTATTTTGTATGCGCATGGGTGCACGATTATGTTATTGGTACTTGGACATTGTATTGGGCATGTCGGACTCTTTGGGCGCCACCTATTAGCTTTATTCCTATTTTGTGCTAAAGCAAACTCAAAAGCTAAAAGCTTGCTATTTTGTAATTTGGGCTATTATTTGAGCTTGAAGATGATTAATACATAAATGCATGCTTTGTGGAGCGCTCACACAAGGCATGGGGGGAGATTGCACCCAATTGGTCTCTTGTTCATGTCGTGCATGCTTTTTACCTTGAGTTTTGTGCAAAAAGTAGAGTTCTTTTGTTCTTGGGGACATTCCGGCATTCACTAGGCAAGCATACGGCATCCGATCTGCGCACCAAGAAGGAAATAGCCTATCTCGGCTAGATCACACTTGCTTGCACCCAGTTGCTGAAAATTGTAGTGTTGGCCCTCTCTAGCCCACCAATCTATCTCGTTGATGTGCTATTACACGAAATGCACACAAGAGTTGAAGGGGATGCAATGGCAATGGAGAAGGAGAAGAGAAAGATGCAAGAGAGAAGAGCACACACAATGTAGGTGTTGTCAAGAATAATATTGCAGCCTTATTCCACTATCTCATACGTATGAATAAAGAATATGTGTGGTCATTATACACGGGGAGGCCCAAGGGCCTTTTATCCCAACAACCTCCCACTGAAAGGCCAATGGGCCGGGGAGTGAAAAAACAAAGAAAACAAAAGCAGAGAAGGTGAGGACTCATAACATCTCACCCAACACCAAATCGAAAAGCAAGGTGTGCAACAAGCGGGAACCTCTGCGAAAGAAGAGTCAAGCATCCTCGAGGCCATGACATCCAGGAGACAAGCGATCCTACATCTCCATACAATGGATCAGTCCAAGAATGCTTCTCACGAAGCAAGCACAACTCATGAGTGCAAGGCTATAATGCATAAGCATCAGAGTAGCACATAGCATCAACATGGTGCATAGGACACAACTGAGAGCACATAAACTCTCTGAAGTCAACCATAGAAGAAGGGCCAGCATCTCGAGCACATGTCAGACAAGGTCTCAAGATAGTATGCAGCCTTAGTGAAGCGGAAGACTGAAATAGGGCTATAGAATCAACCATAAAGCGCACTAAACACGCATCAAGAGGCTTGAGAGATACATGTGTCTCATAAAAGACAGGATGATGATGGTGTATAACCTGTTGGGCATCCAAATCTCATAACCTGTAAGCATGTCACCATCTCCAGACTCAAGGAGGATACATCTGCATGACATAGGCATATTTGGCATACATACAAATGCTTGGCAGCCAAACATCCTCAAGTAATCATAGGAGGGTCTCATGATCATAGGAGGGTCTCATGCCACTCCATGTCTCATGTGGTGTCAGACACGGCATTCTATTAAGCAAGTAGACTGCCGTCGTAAGGGCCTCAGCCCAAAAGCCATAAGATAACCCAGCTCTGGTAAACATAGAAGCAACCTTTTCCTGTAGAGTTAGGCACATGCCATGAGCAATCCCCTAATACCGTGGGCATAGGAAATCAATGCCGGATTGGTGACAATAAGATTGAAAGCTGGGAGAGATAGCATGACTCTCATAATCCATCTGTAAGCACTTAGCCTGCAACAAACATAATCCAATAACTTGTCAAGCATAACTGCGGCATCCTCAATTTGTACCAAGGGAAAAGCCTAAACATAGTGGGTACCATGATCCACAAAGGTCATAAAGTACGATGCTCCACCAAAAGTGACTAGGAAGGCATATGTCCGTAGATTGCACAATGGACAAGATGTAGAGGATTATGCCTCTCACGATTGCCATGAGCTAAAGGGGCTCTACAAGGACCATAAGTACAATCAGGGCAAGCATCAAGATCTACATGTGACAAAGGAGACAACAAGGACTCTAAACAAGACAAGATCTCCATCTCTCTATAGTGCATATGGCCTAGGAAATAATGCCATAACAATGCATGTGGTATCGAGATAACTACAACCATAGAATCTCCCACATGAGAGACATGCAGTAGGTAATGAGAACTAACTCTAGAACCTCTGGCCAAAACCAAGCAACCACAATAGATCTTTCATGACCTATGCTAAAGAGAAATAGAGTAATCTACATCATGCAACTGACTGATAGAAATCAGGCTCTTACTGAGCATGGGAACATGTAGAACATCCCTGAGCTAAGAGAAGTCCCATTAGGCAAAGCTAGGTATATGTCCCCTATATCAACAATAGCATAAGTCTGCTCAAGGCCCAAATCAATACATATGTCAACCTCCCTATAAGAAGACAACCATGCTCTATGAGGGGTAACATGACAAGATGCCATAGAGTCTAAAAGCCAATCAAAAGGCATAGACATGATCACTGAGCAAGTAAGTTGTAGGAAAATAAGACGACAAGAGTACATGCTCTATTGCATCATCATGGGTAACCACATGTACCTCACCACTAGAAAGAGTAGTATCACCTGCGGCATCGCTGACTCTCTACTCATGTTGAGTCTGTCTTTGTCTCTGCTGCTCTCTAATCCATCTAAAAAAATTTCTTTTAACATGCCCAAGCTTTCCACAATGGAAGCATACAACATCTGTAAATGAAGAACATGTAGAAGATGAAAAGGAATCCAAGTCATCATGAATAGGGCTATCCATAGCATCCACGAAGCTCAAGGAGTCAAGGGCTATTCCAACAAAGGGAACTTTCTCATAAAGACAATCATTTGCAAGTACATCAGTTGTAGAAGCATGCTACAAAGACTCATGAAACCTCAACGGATGGGAGGACATAAAGGCATCGACCAAGGATACAAAAGCTCCCACATGAAGAAGAGTCGTAGCCATCTGCATGACATAACCAACCACAATACGATAAAGCATAAGACATCTGTCACAAGAGCATATGATATTCAACCATGAAATCAGCCCATAACCATACACTTACACATAGCTCTGCAGTAGATCATGCCATCTAGGAACATCCAAGTCAAGTAAAGAGCGACAAGTGGCAAAGCATCTTGCAGGAGTCAAGCTCTAGGAGAAGCCCAAATACTTGTACAACATCATCCATATAAGTGGCTCTGTAAGGTATACAACGATAGACCGTGTGCATAGACAGGTAAGCATACATAGTATCTACTCTCTAACATGGACATGCAATAGTAGCCCAACTAGCATGAAAGCTAGACAACGAAGGAGCAAGAAAGCCATAACTGTAGCTAATCCCAAGCACATTAAATTCCACTAATCGACCAAATAGCCCGCAATAAATCCAAGTATCAATTAGCAATCACTGCTCAATAACCAAGTTCCAAGACAAGGAAGAAATATTGCTCAATATATATTTGCATAAACCAAACATCCATGGATCCAATCCATCGGAGCATAAGGCCAAGTAGTATCCAAGGTCATAATGGAAAAATCCAAATCAATGTCCAACTACTCCACAAAAGTCCTCAAATGCAAGTCTTGTCAAGCCCAAACATCCGCCATATTGCAAGAACCCAAAAGCATGCACTAAGACAAAAACCCACATGGGTAGCCTAGGCATAAGCAGTCATCAGTGGAATGGTAGCTATAAATAAAAAATGACAATGAACCATAAAATTGATCTCTACTTCTTTCTTAAAATCATTCCGGGAGCAAAAATAACCATGTGGTAGAGTTTATAAATGATGCTATTAATGCAGGTACAATAAAAATTACAGCAAGAACAACAGGTTCAGCTGTTAAAACATCTTTTACATTAGCAAGGAAGGATGAATCAACCAAAGAAGGACAATGGACAGCCAGTAAACAACATATTCAATGTTTTGTTATGGTTTGCTCACACTTTAAAGAAGAATACAAGCAATTTAATGGGCAAAATGTATCCTCTTTTATCCGCCTCTACACTGACAAGATGGTCTTCTTTGTAGTTCCTCAACATGCCTGGAGCTGTTACTTTGCCCGACTGGCTGTGCATGGTCTCCAGGACCAAATTCATGGTCTTTTCCAAAAAGATGCTAGATGGAGTGTGTTCAAGAAGGCTCTTCGAGAAGAATTTTTCCTTGAAGATTCTGGCCTTATGACAAAGAAAATCTTCACCGAATGGGTCGAAAGGCCCAATAAGGGTCTAACTGCTACTGCTCTTCATCGAGATTTTGAAAGCAAATTTGCCCAACTAGATCCAATAAGGTATGGAAAGCCAAAAGATTGAATTATTTTTAAAGGCTGCAGATTCTTCTCTTCAGGAGAAATTGACTGACCGACTTGAAGACCCTGACTCTGAGTCGGGACTAAAGACTGCTTGGAGTGATGTCACTGAAGCAGTTAATATGATTGCTCGAAGAGAGAGATTATGCCTAAGATGGGGATCAACCCCTGCAATAGCTAAATCTATGAGGGAGGCTGTTCCAGTTTCTCGACCTCCTGTCTTAATGGCCGAGCAATCAAGAAATTATGTTGTTCCTTCTCCAAAGAAGGATGTCATGGACGAGCTAATTAAAAGCATGCGGGATCTCCATCTTAATTTAACAGAAATTAATTCTAAAGTAGAAAGGCTTGATGTAAAAGTAGAAGAAAGGGGTCGGTCAACCGCCCAGAGACCTACATGAGAAGGCTTCAAAAGACGTTGCATTTGGTGTGATAGCCTTCAGCATGACAAGAGGGAGTGCGGTGCATTCCGTGAAGTTGAAGCACAAAAACTAGACTTTTGGAAGGATGGTAAAATTCATGCAACCAAAACTGGGCTTCCTCTTGAGCTTGGAGGATTTGGCAACAAGAACGGCCTATGCAGACGTTGATGCTGCAACTTATGGGTTGCAAATTGAGCCAACTAATGAAATTGTTAAAACATGTAAAACTAATGCAAAATCTAAAGTGTGGACGCAGGCCTTGGAACGCATGGAGCAAGGCAAGGCAACTAAGGATGATTTAACCACTGCCAGTCAATGTATTCGAGGGAGAACCGGATGATAAACAAGTGCCAAGTGGGTGAGGAGATGCTATAGACCTCTATCATGCTGCAAAAATGTATGTGAGCATGGCATGATTGTACTAGCTGTAGATATGGGATTGGGGGGCTGCTACAAAGGTTGCGAGTGGTGGGGGGGTTCTCCAAGGGGCCAAGGAAGGCCACTAATGAAGGCAAAGGTGGAGGGGAAGCTTCAAGCTTCATGGGCAAGCTCAACAATGGTTGCCCTCTTCAAAACCCTGTTGTCCATGAAAATGATTGAAGTGAAGATCTCATACCTCGTGCGGGAAAGGTTGAGAAGAGGCTGACAAGTGCTCATGAAGGACCTGCTCTGATATCAATTGAAGGGGATGCAATGGCAATGGAGAAGGAGAACAGGAAGATGCAAGAGACTAGAGCACACACAATGTAGGTGCTATCAAGAATAATATTATAGCCTTATTACACTATCTCATATATATGAATAAAGAATATGGGCGGTCACTGTACACGGGTATGCCCAAGGGCCTTTTAACCCAACAAGAGTTTGTGAAAGTCGCTCGTGGTCGCAGGGAAGATTTGCAAGATGGGAGTTTCTATAACAAATTCAAAGATTAATCAAATCAAAGCATGAACATACACTTTGCATCCTTGAATCCATACTTCAACAATTTATTTTTAAAAATTCAAATTCTTTAATGATAGGAGAGGTTCTCTCGATGAGAATGTATGAGCTTCAATCCAAAGTAGCTCGAACTCCATATAGGAGTTCAATAGCATGTACCGAAAGACAAGTCATCACCCCTATGCATCAATACTATCTATTGCTTACAATTGCTCACAGGTATCGACAGGACTTGCAAGGATAAACCATCCATCAGAAAGTTCTTATACATGTTTCACTTATCCCTTGTATACATCACATGTTTCATACATCAGGCATAGCGAGCTTGACAGCATGGCATGTGTAGAATAGATCCATAGATGGAGTCTAATGAATATCAGCCATTTCACGTGCATGGAGCCAAATTGACTCTACCTTTCTAGGCTTTGCACGAGAGCCAATGAATCTTCAGCTCGATCTTGCTATGGATGGTGTGAACCCATTCAATCTCTGCTCAAGTTCTTACAGTGTGTGGCCTATAGTCCTTGTTAACTAAAGCATCCCACCATGGCTTTCTACAAAGAAAGGACGCTTGATACTTAGCTTGCCCATTCCTAGTCGCTACAAAGTCAAGAATATGGATGTCTATTTCTATCCATTTTTCCATGAGCTTAAGATTTTGTGGGACGAGGGGGTCACCGTGGAAGATATGAGCAAGTGTGATGGTCGACGGTATGCCAATATACGAGCCATTCTCATGAGAACCATGCATGAGTTTTCGGGATTTGGGGAGTGCTCAAGTAGATATGCTTCCATTCTCATTGGTCATATATATCATAGCTCTCTCAAGTTTGTATTCACAGAATAGAGATATTGGGGCAAGTTTGGTTACCTCAATCATGCATGTCCATTGTGTGGGCCATAGTTAGACCCCGGAAGGTCATGAACCATGGAGAAGATGGTATATCAAGGACATGCTACTTTCTTGCCAGAAGGTCATGAACTGAGGGAAGGTTTTCTTGGACGAGCTCCAGCACGAATGAATGCCCAAAGCTGGTACGAGTTGAAAATGGTCCACACAAAGTTGCATCCAAACCAAATGCGATAGTTCTCAGTTTTCTACAGGTTGCCATATTGGATCCACTTATAGATCAACCACTTTTTGGATCTCATGCATATTTTCAAGAATGTGGATAGCTTACTATGGGACCACATCATAGGAAAGAGAGACACTGCAAGGGCACGAATGGATTTGAAGGAGGTAGGTAAGATGGATCAGGCGATTTGGCCAGAGTTGATTGGTCACAGTCAAGTGCTTATGGTTGCTTGCAACTACCACTTGCTCCTTGGGTTTTGTCCACTATAGAAGAGCACATTCTGAAGCAAATTATCAGGTCTATCGGCACTCCAATGGGTATGATGCATTCTCTTAGATCTGCATTTTCTAAAGACGACCAACTGTTAGGACTAAAATATCATGATTAGTATAAGATATGTCAGGTTTGTACTACAAATGGATTGTAAGTGGCCTATGTATTTTGCTATTCAGAGTATAGTCATTGTTCATAATGCTTCTTCATTTGTGATAGTTTGTGGTACCAATCGTGATCGCAAGATGCCTTACTCCAGAAATACGTGGAGCAATTTATAGGTTGTCAAATTTAGTGTGATGGATGGATCTCACAGAAGGAGATAAAGACATCCTCTATTGAATTAGCAAGGCAGGGAGCAGTGGAGACAATCTATCTCTTTGAGAAATATATGCCGACCAGTATGCTCACGATACAAAGCCACCTCCTAGTGTATCTTGAAAACGAAGTGGAGATTGCTGGACTTTTCCATACGCGATGGATGTTCTTCTTGGAGCACTTCATGAAAACCTTGAAAGGCTCCAAGAAGAACATCCATAGTGTATGGAAAAGGTAGCATGGCTAAAGGTTGGTTGGTGTCTAAGGCATTAGTGCATATTTCACAGTGGCTACCAACAGTGGATTCAAACAACACTATACTATGGTCGCTGAAGGTCAACAATAGACTAATCGGAGATGTGGTGGTTGGAAATGTGATAGAAAAAAGGATGGATGCTATAATGGAGGAGAAATTGAATTGTTTTTGTTTGTTACACCATGCCTCCATGGAGACGTGGCTTGCTCATCACAAGGAACTTTTAATCATTTTTTACATAGGAAAAAAAGGGGATTTCCTATCAATTCCCTAGTTAAAATTACACATAAGTAGGAAAAGTAAATAATAGGAAAAATGGAACATTCCCTAGTTAGAGAAACTAGGGAATCGCATATGGAATTCCCTATATAGAAAATTTTCCCTACATAGGAATTTCCTATATAGGGAATTCCATATGCGATTCCCTAGTTAGAGAAACTAGGGAATGTTCCATTTTCCCTATTATTTACTTTTTCTACTTATGTGTAATTTTAACTAGGGAATTAATAGAAAGTCCCTTTCTTTTTCCTTTTCTATGTAGGAATTTTCCTATGTTTCCCTACATAGGGAAATTTTCCTACATATGGTAATTTTCGGCCTATATATGACATTTCTTATGTAATTTTAATTTTTCTATAACTTGAAAATATTGCTTTTTCCTTAGTTTGCATATTCCTACTCATATGAAGTTCTAAGTAGAAAATTATATAGCAACTATTCAACTAGAAAATTATATAGAGATTATTTAGTTAATTTCAAATAGGATATAGTACACATCTAATATATTAGGTAAGAATTTTTCACTATATAGGCTTTTTTTTCCTATGTTAAGAAAAAGTTCCTGAATAGATAATATTTTCTTATACACAATTTTTTTCATATGTCACGAAGAAGCTTGTATATATGTACTTTTATTAACCTACTATACAATCACGAAGCAAGAGCACAACAATCAATGAGAATTGAGGCAAGCAAAAGTAACTGCAAGCAAGTGCAAATCGGGCGAGCAATCAATATGGGCAAGTTGGTGCCACGTGGCGTTTCATGTCCACGTTCCTAATAAGAAACATAGTAGGAGGCATGTTCCTTGCTACATTCCCTATCAGAAATGGGAGGGTGGATTTCCATGACACCATTGCACATATAGCTCAAATGGCTACTATTAGAGCCAGTTGTGCCTTAGCCAGCCATAGAAGTTGGCCATTTATTAAATTGATGTGAAGTCTTCTTTCCTTAATGGAGATTTGCAAGAGGAAATGTGTAAGAGAGGGAAAATAAAATAATGAGGATAAAATACCAGCTACACTCACTGATATAAAAGGTGTAAGGGACTTGATTTCTTGGATGATCATTATTATAATGCAAGTCTCCATCTTCTCTCTTTCTTAGCTCTCATGGCTGCCTTCTCTCTCTTTTTATCTTTCTCTCTCCTTTTTTAGTATTTCTCCTCGTCACTCTCTTTCTCTATCTTCTGCACCTAATTTTCTCTCTTTTCTATACTCTCTCTTCTCTTTCTTCCTCTCCAGTCGACCCCTTGATAAGTGGTATCAGAGTTTCTTAGGTTCTTGATCCAATTAGTCATATTTTGTTTAGTTTTCCCTTTTCAGCCACACAAATCCAAGAAGTTCATGTACACAAGTATAGACATGGCAGGCAACAATGAAGACACACAATATTGTAGGCTAGAGATGGACAACGCACCTAGAGCAGGCATAAGACCTTTCCATTTTGTGTTTATTTAACTTTCTCAAACTTCATTGCAATTAAGTCACTTGTGATGATCAAGTAAAGTTTGTTGGAATGAGCAATCTGCTGAAGAAAGGGTTTTTCCTTATAGCTTTCCATAAGGATCGGGCATGAGAACCTAGAAGGGTGGGATGCCTTGGTTGCCTTGCATGCCATCAAGCGAAGGGAACAACAAAGAAAGCCATCAAATTGTGAGCAAGTGCAGTAGATGCTCTCAATGGAGAGTATGCAGATTGGATGGAATGATCAAATTTGCATGTAGGTCCAAACACGCAGTAACCAAATCAGATGTAGAAAGTACAGGGAGCAGCTCTCGATCTCAGTGGAAGACCAATAGGACTCAACATACTTCCATGCTGGGAGATGGTTCGGTTAGCTGGATGATAAAACTTGCATTGTAAACCAAACCTGCATTCCCCTGTCTTCATATAGTATTGGCATTCCAGTTGACCATGCCTCTCTGGATACATAGCTTCTCGAGGTCCAAAAGTTGAAGGAGATGGTGGAGTTGGTAATCTAATTGATGGGGAGCTAGGAATGAACGGAGTAACATTCCCATGGTAACAAGATTTGGCAGGGCTCACCCATACATGTAGCTTGCTTGCTACTGTCCCTCATGCAATGAAAGTGGAGCTTGCTGGTAAGGACTCCATGGTGGCATAGGAACAACCCCCTGGGAGTAGGGTAAAGGAATAGGGGTAATATGTGAGGGTGGGGTGATTGAACTTGCAGGTGGCTCCATATTTTCAATGCACTATCCATACGTCAAATGCACAGTCCTTTTCACCAAGTCATAATGGTAGACTCATAACATTCAACTAAACGGGGCCTAACCTTCCAACTTTCTTAGGAGGGTGATGGTATCTACACGTTGCTCCAAACTTACAGGCACATGTTCTTAGATAGTATTGGCATTGGCTAGTCAATCCTCTGGGGATAGTCACCCCTAATCCAACTTGTTGATGGTGCCAGCTCACTAGTCAAGTGGATGGTTATATTTCCACTTGGCATCAAAGATGCAGAGACCAGTTCAATGCAATTGATACAGACAAGAATGGACTGATCAAGAACCTGACTGATCTGAAGCTGTGGGTGGTTGTTAGGCAGAGACTACTGTTTTGGTACCTATTATCTTTGGGCCTATATGACCTATCCTGACTAAGAGTCTTTGAATTTGGACAAACAAGGCAAAAGTCATCATAGGTCATCTTTGGTTTTGACCCTTCATGCTGATAGTCAATAGAAGAGTATGATCTAGGCTCCACCAATGTCTTATTCTTGGGCATGGTAGCACCATTGTTCTATGCATCAATGATGCTATCACATAATGTGTTAACTATGGCATGAACATTCATCTGTAAGTTTCACTTCTCACAATTATCACTGTGCAAAACATTAACTAAGCAGTAGTTTTCAACATTAATGTTACTGTTTTGACTAAAACAACTCATTTCAGATGTAGGTTTTCCATTGGAGATATTTTGCCAATGTAAATAATGCACAGAGCCTGTGGGAAATCTTTGCATGCCAAGGATGGCATGCATTTGTTGGAGAAATGGGGAGTAGAGGCGTTCCCTTTCAATGATGAGCAAATCGATGCTCTACATAAAGCTACAAATGATGAGCAGATCAATGCTCTACATAAAGCTGCAAAGGAAAGATTGAAGAATCAGAGTCTGCAAATCCTTTTAGTCCATGATGAACAGGATTATGTGATTGGAAAGAATGGAGAACATGTCAAAGTTGCAGATCTAGAAGGCAAAATTGTTGCGTTGTACTTTTCGGCACATTGGTGCCCACTGCGTCAAAGATTGACACCAATGTTCGCATCCATTTATAATCAGTTGAAGGAAAAGAGCAAGGAATTTGAGGTTGTGTTTATCTCATCTAATGAAGACCAAGAATCTTTTGACAACTACTTCAATGACATGCCATGGCTTGCTATGCCATACAATGATTCAAAAACGAAAAAAATACTTAGTCAGTGGTTCTCAAAATGCATCCTTTACCAAAGCTACTGCTTCTCAAAATCCAATATTACAAGGGCTGGTAAATTGGGATGTACTACCATAAAGTTTTACCTATTTCCATAAGTTTGCTGTGCATGTGACTGTACACATAGCAGTAAACCAACACATGTTACATGGCCTTCTTTCACCTCAAAAAGGAAAATTGTTTGGATTTTGAAAGGGGCAACTGCATCTGCAAACCAAACACAAAACTAAAACTTGAAAGGGGTAGCTACATTTGTAGACTTGTAATGAAGGCACAAGAGGAAAAGAGATCATTCCTTCCAATGCAGAGGTATTACTCCCTATCCTTGAATGAAAAATATTAGCATCTTCTTCTCCCTTCCTATCTCAAAATTCACTATCATTATGTTTCTCTAGTTCACCACCCTTGTTGACACTTAACCAATCAAAGAAGACAGCATATTGTCTTAGAAAACCTCTTCAAAACTATGATCACCAAAACAATGAATGATCTTACTCTCACCATGGTAGGATCATACCCATCATTGTCAGAGAGTGCATAGTCTTCTCAACTCTTGCCATCATACGCAAAGCCCACCTATGCATTTGTACTTGTAGCAGGTCAGATAGCCTGTGTGTAGCCCGTTGTCTACAACTACAACAAGTATAATCTCTCTCTTAATTGAAGCACTGATCCTTACCAAAAAACCATGTTCTAATTAATACAATAAAACAAACACGTAAATGGAGGCATCTCAACTATCTCACACAAAAGGTGCTACATCCTTTGCCTCCACTTCTTGCTCATCAACATCCTCCAAGCCTTGTTCATCGTTGAATGAACAAAAAAACATACAACATAAATATAAACACAAATGTAGACCAGACCAGACCTTAACCTTATCAAATTTTGAAATCATAAATGTACTTGCAATAAAGGAAACATCTATATCATTGTTATTATTAAGATGTAAGAGATTACAGACATCCATACCATTTGTGTTTAATCAAATCTTGATAATGTTCAAAATTCCCAAGTTCCTCTGGCTCTTCCTCGTTCTTTGTTTTTTCTATTGGGATGCGATATCTCCCATCATTCTCACGAATGAAATCAAGGAGAGCTCTACCATCAAATCTGTCACATAGCAAACAAAGCAGCTATATACATATCAAGTCCTATCTTATCAACAGTTCTCATGAATAAAATGTACAAGATAGATGTTCAAACCTATCGATAATGTTGTTTTGTTTACCATTCCATGGAATCCTACAAAAATAAGACACAATGTCCAACCTCATCATTTTTTCAGTCCACCAAAATACAAACAACAATGCAACATAATAGTTTCTACCAAATTGTAATGTCCATTGAAATGGTAGGAACCAAACTCAAATTTGGCTAGATGCAATAGGGTCCCTCAAGGTCAAACCAAACAATGCATATTTTATCCATATCCTGCAAATTCAGCAGCCATTGGATTTTTGAAACTCCGCTCTAGTGCCACACTAGAACCTTAAAAGTACCACAAAGCCACATTTGTGTATGACATTAATTTTTTACTATCTTCATGAACCCGCTAGAGGGGACGTCATTGGGTCTTCTTCACTTCTAGTCTCAAAATCAAACTCACTGCCAGGCCAATCTGCTAAGTGCAAGGAGATAGCATGGAAGATGAGATGCTGTTCTACATTGTTATCAGCCCCATACCTAATAGCATCTGGATTTGTCAAAAGCATTAGAGAGTTTGTTCCAGATACTATGGATCCACTAGCAGCATCATAATGAAGGGCAGTGCTTCTGTCACTTCCACACTTTTGATTGATGTTATGTCTGAATAGAAGCATACAAATTGAGGACATACTTCAAAGAACATCTACACGATATCTTCCGTACATTTCCAGGACATTCAAGTTAGCTCCAAATTTGAGTAATAGTTTTGATACGCTCTACTACTATTTTAGTACCATTCTTAGAACAATTACCAAGTATATTTTCTCAATTGTTTTCTTATATGGCACTTTCTTCAATAAGGAAATAGCAATAATGATAATAGGAGAAGAAATACCTATTCAAAGGTTGAAGCTCTTGAACAATTGCAGATTATCTCTACTAGATTACTATCCCAATAATTTCCATGAGTACATGGACAAGACGTGCCTAATCCACGGGGAGATGAGGAGCTACATCCACATGTTTGCAAAGGTAGAGGCTTCCCTAATGAAGGCGGCATCCCGACTGGCCCGGTTGGATTGCCTGACTACCCGATATCCTTTAAGGGCCTATTCTATGCTAGCCTGACCTGCTCCCCATTAATTGAATCTGCCCCATAGTCGATCAATTCGTCTATTTTTGCTAAGCTTTGATAAGTAGTAAGCCCCCTTTTCTAATGCTTTCCTTCAACACTCAGGCTTACCAGAATTCTTCAGAGCCGAGCATCATCATCGAAATGGCCACAGTAGCTGTCGCCATGCGATGTTTGATAGTTTCCTGCCATGGTGATGAGGATTGAGAAAGAAGAGTCATGAATTTCTTTTGGTGCCGTGATGGTGTGCAGACATAAGGGGGGTCGATTGCCTTTTCGACTGTCTCAGGGTAGGTTCACATCGAACCGATGGACTGTGTGATACATGTGTCCATTCTCCTTCTGTTTACATATAGGCCAATCAAGGTCAATTTTTATTTCTTGGCATCATGTTCGACAAATGATTTTAGGCCTATTATGTTTACACATAGACCAATCAAGGTCAATTTTTATTTTTTGGCATCATGTTTGAAAAAATGATTGTAAGCCAATTCAATTGGCCACTTAGATGCTTCAATATGTATTGATGACTCAATACTTTTTTTCACACTCACAATGTCTATCCAATTTGTTAGCTAGCATCAAAGTGGCAAATGTGTCTAATGTACATTTTACTTTATTCAATGTCAATCATCTTTTTCCATGTTTGATACACACCCACGTATGGAATCCGTGCCTCTTGGACATGAACCCTCCATAAACTGTGAGTCATGGACATGCATTGTGCTTGTGAGTCAATTCACACTAGTCAAATGCCACCCTAGAAACTAACTTCCTTGAGTAAAGGTACTTGTAAGAATCATCCACTTAAAGCTTAAAATAATTGTGGATCCTTGTAGCTATAGAAGCAATCCAAAGGAAATTATCCCTACATGTTGAGCTTTCAAGCAAAATCTCACCTCTACAAGCAACTATTGCAATCCTGCACAATAAACATTTTCTTCAAACTCAAAGGCACAGGTAAATATAGGCACCTTGAAAGAGAGGCCAACTTTTCCACCTCATAGTGCATGTCAATGGACCATATCTTTGAGCTAAAATTCCTTCTATTTCTCCCCCTCCTCCTCGCCCACTTTGGAGCCTTTGATACAAAAACATATGTAGAGATTGACCTATAACTATACCCCAAACTTCCATAGCTATTTATAACCCACCTTTTTTTATAGATTTATGCCAACTAGCTTCAAGAAAAATAGCACCAAGATTACCGATACATGTCACTCATGAATTGCTCCACCATACAATCTAGTTATAGAGCATTCACTATGCCATCTTTCTAATGTTCTCAATAGATCATGCTCTCTCACTCCAACCAGATTTGTACCACACACACACAATCTACTCACAATGTGTGTGTGTGTGTGTGTGTGTGTGTGTTCTTATAAACATATGTATTTAGGCTTCATGCATCAAACTCGAAGGAAAGTATTACCCTAATGTCAAGGTTGTCTTCATGCTTCTTAGACTTCCATCTAGGCATTCATATTATAACACTTCCTTCAATACCTTTAGCATGAAACAAGGGAGAAACCATAACACTTTCTTGTCCCCCTTATGTAGCTATGCTTGAAAACTATGCACATTTGCTTTTGACATACTTTTCAACAAACAAACAAACACACACACACACACACACACACACACACAAAATTGATTTACTACTAGAGTTTTGAATATTTATTACTTACAAAATTGCGAAGTATATTTGGACAAATTTATTACTATAAATACTTCCTATTCTTGATGGTGTAGGAGGTGGTGAACAATAATAGTGATCTACTCTTCACATTCTTAAAATGTACTTTGTAATATATGTAATGTTTACCATTTAAAAAGGAGCTCATATAAAAAAGATAACAATGTATTTTGTAACGTAATGAGTGTATGCAATATTTACCGTTTAAAAAGGAGCATGTGTAAAAAAGTTAGTGCATATCAATGGTATGTAGCTGGTATTGTGTGATCTATGTTTTTACTTTTGTATTACCCTATGTGTATGTTACATGCCTTTGTGTGTGTGTGTGTGTGTGTGTGTGTGATACATATGTGCACATACATAAGCATCGATACATTTCTTTGAAATTGTGTATCTATATGAAAATGATGGGGTGTCTCAATGTATATGTGTTGGTATGTAATTTTGTGTATACTCATGTTTTTATAGAATTGAACATATGCATATGTGTGTATGTGTTGTGTATACTCTATTAAACTAGTGTAGATTGAGGTGTAGATACACAAAAAAATCACAAAGATACACATGATGTATGTGCATATATGTGTCTGATGTGTACAAACCCACATACATACACATTGTACATACATATATCGATCTATGTCCACACCATGCAAATATTGTCACTATTGGTTTGGGGTTGTGTGTGTATGTGTGTTGTGTTTTAGGTCTAAATGTACTTGCATGTGAAATGATATTTGATATAAGGATATATATATGCATATATATATGTCCCCAATATGTGTTGGATAATGTGTGTATATATGTGCATCATGTGTGTAGACATGTACGAGTGGAAGTGTATAGAGATGTGTATACATCTGTAAATGTAAAGTATAAGAGTAAGGCCGTGTTGCTTGAGCAACCCCTTGTCACCCATATGCAATGTAGAAAATTCACAATATATAGATTTTGCATTTACCAAGTATTATATGAAGAAAAAAATTCTAGCAAAAGGACATTAATTTACTAATTATAACAAGGAAAATCATGAGTTCATAATTAACTAGGAAGACTACATATAATTTTCAAGCTAAAGAATAGTAAATTACTAGTTATAATTTGTAAAACTTGAATTTTTCTAGTTACTAAATATTGTTACTAGTTATATACCAAAGTACTATATAACATGACTAGATAGGGCTTTGATTTTGTAGATAATAACTATAAAAATGTCCTTACTAGTTAGAACAACCTCATATAGCCAAAATTCTCAAGTTATAACTTGGAAATGTTGCATTCTTTGTAGTTTGATTGATGTTCTTACTAGTTTTCATATGAATTTGCTATATAGGAAGTTGGTTAGAGTTCCTTCTGCATGCCTTGAACTAGGAGTGAAGTGTGCGTGTGTGTGTGCGTGCATGCACTGGTGCATGTGTATGCAACATGTTCGTATATGTGTGTGTTTGGAGGTGGATGGGTTCTTAAATGATCTAAGTTCACCTCCATATGGCTACTTGAAATTTCCCTAATTTTGAGATTGTGTTTACAAGCTAGATCCTAAATTATAGCTAGATCAAAGCTTGAATTTCTTATAATCTCATATCAAGGAAAACTTGAGAGAAGGTAGGAAATTCTCTAGGTACTTATAATTCCCTACTATTACAATTGGGGGATGACATTCTTAAAAAGTTATGTTATATAGGGAATTTTGAGAGAACAAACAAATTGTTTATAGACCTATGATTCCCTACAAGTAGAAGTAGGGAATTGCATTTTTGTATTCTCTTACATAGGATGTTTTAAAAGAAGGTAGGAAATAGTGTATATTGACCTTTAATTCCCTACTATAAGATGTGGGGAATGTGATTACCTACTTATATAGAGGGAATACATCCATACACACATAGGAAATATTGCAAAATTTCACACATTTCACAAGATTTCCTATATAGGAATTGATTAAAAGTCCCTTGTGGCTAGGTATGAACAAGCCAAGAAAGATCAGGAAAAAGCGCAATCCAAATTTCAACGTAGTACACACCATCGACCAATTCCATATCCCGAGAGCATGGAGGAGATGCCATGGTTTATGTCTATGCGATGGTTACATGGAGCTTTGATTGCAACCTCTCGTGAAGGGGTGGAGGTCTCTATTGAGGAGTGGGAATTCTCGAGGAGATGCAGTCCAAAGGTGACCACATGTTTTATAAGCTATCGTATCTTGATTTTATATGTGACAACTAATTAATCATTTCAATGTACAATACAAAATATACAGTGCGGCATGGTCATACGGACGACATTTTCGCGTGGAGCGTATTGACAAAATGCAATCCATAATGGATTGTGGTGTCATGGCAAAGTTCGAGCAAGATAGTCGACGGTGAGTCACGGATCCAAACACCATTATAGATGAGATGGAGTATTTTGGGAACTTGTAAAGTATTATCACGATGGATTATTGTAGCTTCTCCATTATCATATTCGATGTGCAATGGTTCAAAGTGGTATTGGAAGGAGTTGGGACAATGGTTTGACGACATCCATCTGGATTTCTCGAAATAGATTCCAAAAAGAGATGGACGAATTTGCGTAACATGTTTGTCTTGCCGGCCCATTGTGAACATGTGCATGAATTATTTTTTGAAATTTTATTACGACATGGCATATTTCACAAATGTTAAATCTCTCTTGTATGTGATTTTGAACATGTAATTTTCTATCCAAACCCTTGATAACCTCGATGGTGGTATGTTATGCCTTCAGCTCCCCAAAGTGCGAGAGTATATGATGAAAGAAATGTTCCCAGCATAGATGAGGACAGTATGCAGATAGAGGGGTCGATATTACAAGGGGTAGATGCCCAAAGCTTGGAGCATGTAGAGGAGGCAGAATCAGGTATCGATGATCGAAAGATAGGAGACCAAGAATTCTTTGAGAACGAGGTGGACTCATCCTTTTGTGGTGACCTTTCTATCAACCATCCAATGTATGCAGAGTTGTGTCAGGAGATTGACATGGGACCATAGGCTACGTCATTCTTATAGGATCCACCTACTCAATTCGTTGAATTCCTTATAAGGGTACTCTAGAATATGCATTTTAAGTAATATCATTTTTTTTCAGAGTTATGTTACCATGCTTTTCTTGAATCTTTATATTGATTATGTTAACATTAATTTTTGTCTATGCAAGTAACCTTTGGCGATATTTAGAGAGCATGATAATTTGAGGGATGAGTGACAAGGATCTACAAGAGATCTTCATACGTATATCTCCAAATCAAATGGATTGATTTAGAGATATGGCGGACCAGGAGCTATCTTGGACACCATTAGGCCGTTCTATTAGATCTACTTTGGCACACTGTGATGGTTCAATTTCAAGTAGATGAGGTTGACGCTCTAGAATTGGGCAGGATGGAGAGAGTGATTTTGGGGATGCTATGGAGACATGGATGCAGTGAGCCCATGGTTGGCTCAAGATACAAGTGCTACTCCACAGTCTCGTGCAAGTTCAAGAGAGGGTGGCTTAGGTGGCCTCTGTCTCGTCATTCTAGTGGAGTTGCATCACCTATAGGATTTGTCATACCTGTGGGGACGTCTTCTCCAATGACTCTAGCCGTGTGCAGGTGGCACCCCTATGGGTTCTACTCTGAGAGATACCACCCCTCTCGGTACACAAGATGTACAAGGGTCTCCTGGATATGCCCAAGAGCACGGTCCTAGGTAGGAGAGGACACATCTTAGACATACCCTGCAGGGGTCTAGATATCTTGTAGATGATAGGAGGGGAGCTGTCATCATGAATAATAAGGGGAGCAAGGTGATGGCTCATATGAGAGAATTGTGCCATTAAGTTTTTTGACTCAACATCTTGGATCATTGGAAGAACATACCCGAGGGGAGCAAGGACTATATAGTAGCATCCTTGCACAAGGAGTTTTTGGTACTCACCATAGCAGATAGGTTTTCCACAGGCTGGATGATGGAGTGCATGCATACGTACATGTCACACAGACGATTGAACACATACAAGGCACTTAAGAGTGGGGCCTCAAAGCTTGAGTGGATAGGTGTAGATGACTGGCGTTGACTCAAGGAGGAGGCTACATATTCTCTAGGATGTTAAAAACAACAACGCGAGGTAGTGAGGGTACAATTAGAGGCAAGACTGGTCCATCATCCTGGGAGTGGTGGCCATAGGACTTCTCTGGAGGACTTTGTAAACTTTTCTTTTGTTCTTCTTGCTTTTTTTTTTTTGCAATATCCCTTGTACTAATAATCCTGTTTCTAACAGTTGTATTTTGTTTTCTTTGCAATACTCCATTAAAAACCATGATCCCATCGGCCTAGAGACGCGATATGCAGAAAGACACAGTCTCATTGCATTGATTGATAGACTATATACACGCTATCGTGCCACTATGTGGACACAGTGTGAAAAACTCTGGAGTGCATCATCATCCGATTTTTTTATTGATCAAGAGAGTGAATGACATTTAAGTGTCCAAAAATACTAGATTTTTGGATAATTTTAGTTTTTTTTATATTACTTATTGTAAAAATCCCAAAAATTTTAGAAAAGCTTCTAGATTAGGATGGCATGAAAAAAGAAAGTTTCTTTTTTAGCCAGTTATGGGATTTTTCATAAAAAAGAAAGATTGGCGAAATCACGCAGGTCATGATCGCTATTGACAGGATGACAATTACACTTTGTTGGAAGAAGAAGAAGGAGTGAAATAGAAGATCAATAAGCAGGTGTCCCAACGTTTTACCCCCCTTTCAAAGCCATTAGAGCTATCAGATTTGGGTTCCGAGAAGCATAGAAGAAGCTATTATTTTGATGCACGTTTTTGGTCTACGAAGAGGCTCTAGGAGATCTAATGCTTGGAGATTGCTTCTGAGTAGTATAAGACAAAGGATTTTAGGCTCTGTCGATGCATATTGATTCAATTCATTGTGCTTTTTCTTTATCGTGTTTACCTCTGATCTATTCTTTTTCTTCTCTTCCATCTTCTATCTCTACTTTCTTCTACCTCTAATCCCCGGTGGATTCAACCTTTCGACAAAAGCCCCTCCAACAAAACGATGGCCCAGTAAGTCACTCATCTTTCTTGTCCGTAGTTACTATTTTTAATTAAAATGCCTTATTTTAGTAGAGTCCATTCGATGCTCCTTTGCATCGGGACGAGCTTTTGGATGGTAGGGGTCTACAACTCACACTTGGATTCGTGGAGTGCACATCCTCTTCTTTTTTGGTCCTGTGATTTATATAGGCATTTTCTATGCATTATGTTATTATCATCCTTTGTATCTTGCCATGATTCCATGAGCACTCTCATTAAGCAATCTTGTATTTATTTTATGTATCAATTTTGTGGGTTCAAGTACATTTTACCTTCATTTTGACAACCATTGTACACTTTACATGTAATCCATTTGTAGAATGTAAATACAACACATAGTGCTACATGTGGCAGGGCAACTTGCTACCTACCACAAATTTTTTTTCTCTGTAACCGTCGCTATGAGCGTTGTAAATTTACTGCACATGTCGCTATTGGTATCGCAATTTGCGTCGCAAACCATCACTATTGGCATTACTATTTATGTTGTTATTTGTGTAATGACATAAATAAAAATGCAAATAGAAACGCCAATAACTGTGGTTCTATGGAGACGCTAATACGACAGGGTTTTTTTGTGAACATTTTCTTCACTTTCAACATCAGTATGAGGCCTGTATCTTGTAGTGTTCAATGCCCTCAAGGGGACATGGGAAAATCATCTTAACAAACTCCTCTCGTTATCGAAGAGGTTTGGTATGAGCTTGAGAACATCCTCAAGCTCTCTCCTAAAGACACCTCATAATCATACCAAATCAATACATGAAAATAGTGGAGCCATGTATATATCCGTGATGTATGTTTTGGTTGAGCTCTAAGCTTGTATATACATTGATAATGTGTATGGGCTCCTGGAGACTAAACTTATATATTTATGTAGTATTGAGATGAATTCATTCCTTCATGGCCATGAGTCATTGCTTCTATATTGAAGACTTGTAATACAAAGACCATCCCCTATGCCTCTATTCTTGGATTAAAATGATGGATTGGTAATACTAATGTAGTAGGAATACTTGGTAGCATGGATAAAGCTCAATAATACAATCAAACTCTCTTTAATTTGAGCATAGCCTTGTGGATAGGCTCAATGATATACTTTATGAGATTGAGGTTAGCTTTAGAGCGTACAAAAAATCTTAATCCTGATATCAATAAAATGTTGAAAGAGAGCACAATTGCATAAATGGTGTGCTTTAGTATTTTTCAATACACGTAAAAGTGTATCCTATTCTAAGGAGACTTGATGTGAATCAAGTTAAACTACACCTAGGTCTAAGCACATGGCTTGATAAGATTCCAAGTATATTGTTAGAGTAACTTTTTTTATGTCAAACTGAAAGATAATAACAAAATGATATAAAAGTATATCCTAAAATATTTTAAGAAAGGCAATTTGAAGTAAGTTATTGCATCAAACTTCTTTCTCATCAAAGTGATACTCACATTATACTTGATTGAATGAGTTTATTAAAAAAAATCAATAGATTTGTGATCCGAAACTCTTATTACATATATTGATATACAAGGTGGAGAGCACAACCTTGCTTTTTATATATAAAAGGGTAACTTATAGAGTTTAAAAGATGTAATCATATTGATGTGCATATCATATTAATATGTAAAAAAACAAAGTTAAGTTACAAATCACTTTGTATCATGTTTTTATAACGAGGAGGTTGATATATGTATTATATCTACAAATTCTTACACAAAGAGGTCCAAATTTTATGTCTCATGTTTCTGAAAAGAAACAAACCCTTTTGGTTGTGAATGTTGAAAAAATAGAGTGATGGACAAACTTAAAATTCTCAAAGTCGAAAGAATAGAGTTTTAAACTATTCTTTACTAAATTTAATTCAATGCCATTGGGCAAACTTAAAATTCTCAAAGTCTATTCTTTAACCTAAATACATTCCATGATGGATGTACCCATTGCCAAGCATGGGCACAAAATGTAATTACTAAGTGGACAAAGAGATTACAATCTTAGCTAAAACAAAGGCACAAAATCTAATTAATAAGAGTAGAATACTCTTCAACTTTAATACTTAATAAGGTGGATGTCTACATGCCCAAGCTAAGGTCTCAAATTTTTGTTGAAAACTCAAAGTCCAAGGGGAACACAAAAGCCAAAACCATTGACATTAAGGCCTCATAAGCTCATTGTAACTTATTATTAATCATAAGAATCAATCCTTTATCTTTTCAAGATTCTAGCAAATAAAGTTTGAGCTAAATTTTACAATACAAAAATAATGAATGATCCTGAAATTTGACACCTTCAACTCTATCCAATCTTCTTGGTCACATGGCCAAGTGCTGCTCATATATTGAGAATGATAAATAGCAAAAAGATTTTCATAATGACTCAAAAGCTAGGTCAAGTGCCAAAAAAGGGTTACAAATAGCCAAGTGACAGAAAGGGGTTAAATAAATCTTAAAATAATTGGACATGTTGGAAATGAGACTTTTTCCATTTAACCTAAAGCACTCCTTAATAGTAATTATACTTCAAAACAAGGTGGATATTATGCTCCAAAATAGGGGCAAAATTTTAAAACTATGACTAAGGAAAAAGGGAAAATTTCAAGCATAAAAGTGCTCTAAATTTTACCCAAAATAGTTCTAACATCAACTTTCTTCCTCATAACAAGGTAAAGAAAATGCACACCAAAGGATTGTGCTTTAAATGTGGAGAGAAGTGGTCCCAAGATCATAAGTTGAAGTGTATAGCCAAAAATTCTAGAATCAACATGGTGACTACTCAAGATGTGGAAGTTGAAGAAGAAGAGGAACAAGATGGTGAAGTACTACAGGTTTGTGCTTATCTAATGGTGGAGCAAATGCATGAAGAAGAGGATGTCATTAATGAGGATTTTTATAATCCTATGGATGGGTTTCCATTTAATCTGATGGCACCAATGATTCTCATTCTTGCTTATGTGCTATTTCACACGATATATGGATGGGCTACAAAGGAGAAAATACACTTTGACTCAAAGATATTATTAATGGCAAGATCACACATATTCTTATGGATACAAGTAACACTCATAGCTTCATCAATACCAACTCCTTGATTAGGCTAAAGTTGCTACCCATTGATATGGAATCATCCTTGTGCGCATAAGTTGCAAATGGTACTTATGAGTCTAGTAAAGAAGTGTGTCCATGTACTTCTATTGAATTGCCTCCTATTAGCACAATAAAAGCGGATTTAATCACTTTGGATATAGAGTTAATTGGTGTTGTTATTGACTATAATTGGTTGAAAACTCTTTGTAAATTTACTTTATATTTGGAACAAAAGAAAATAGAATTTAATTGGCAAGGTGTAACATGTCCGCCCAAGCCGCTTTCTCATGTCGGTACGTTCTTAGTAGCCCATTAAGAGATGTCCTAGAAAATGTTATATGTCCGGGATTTGATGAAATACCTCGCACTTTGCTATCTAGGCTTGCTTGAGTCTACCCCGCAGGAGTGGAAGTTTAAACTGTCCCCACGAGGATCAACATGAGTTTTTGGTTCCTATTATGAGTCGAATTAACTACTAATGGTTGATTAGTGTCAGTAATTTGAGTTTCCACTTCTTATAGAATTACCTGACTGAAACAAACTTGCATTACACTTGGTCCAAAGAGAATGGGAGATGAAGTGGAGTATGACACTTCGATCCATTCAGTCCATGGTGCAAAATCCCATCCCAGGCCCTAAAACGATGCAAGTTAGACTTCCTGATCTCTAATGGTCATACATTTATCTATCAAAAATGTAAAAATTTTCATTTTTAGGAAATGTATCAACTTAGTGAGTCCATTCAATCGTAGGTTTGAATCCATCAGGGATCCATTCTCCTACTTCTCTCGAAAGAGTATTTTTAATTACCTAATTACTTACCACCTTAGATTTAACGTATAAAAACAACTTCTTTGATTATCTCCTAATACAAATTCTTTATACGCCTTTATTTCACGACACAAAGACAAAGTAAAGTAATTCCTTCTCAACCGTTCCTTTAAGAAAAATAACTTTTTACAATGTTTTCTATTCTAGCTAGATATGATGTCAACCCGAAGGTATTATTCTCTCCAAGTTCAATTCCTAGGCTAGTATTGGAACTTCCAGGATATTACCTAGAATTTGAATGGTAGTTGGCAGTTTGTGAGAGCCTAAGGAGTTTATGACTAAAGCCCCCTAGTATTCTCACATCCTTGTACAAACTAGAGTTCCCTATGATAAGACCTTTCGTGCCATGATTGGTCTATGCTCACTGATGCAAAAACAAAAAGAAACCCCTTGGAGTAGGGTTTATCCACGCTGGCCTTGAGGAGGTCTATTACCATCAAAGAATACTGCCTTAGTCATGCATCGTTTAGTACTCATCAAAATATTGTCTTGGTTGGCGATCTGTACCCAATTATCCATCTTTTAGCTTAGTGATTTTAGGAAAAATTAGTGCCTAACTCACAATCACAAACATAATTTCCAAATGCATTCTACATAAACTGTAAAAAAATCTTTTCTTTCGTAAAATAATAATATCAAGGCAAAACTCAGCGTAAGTGGCAATATCTTCCAATAATCTTCTCGGATTACCCTCTTAGGATTTATTTCAGATTGAATCTAAATAAGAATTCTAATTTTGAGAATAATTTCCATGATGGTCTTTTCTCAATGGGGTTTTGTTGGTCCTTGCCCCATGATGATTCCAAAAAACAAATCTTGGTTAGTTTTATCATGAAAAGTATTTTTTTAACAATTTCATGTCAAGACCTTTCATATATATTGAGAATTAGCATTCATCTTTATCCATTAGAGATTCCATTAGTTCAATATAATTTATAAAAAAATGTCTTTTAAGGAAGCGCAATATCTTCCTTGTACTTCTCCTTGGTACATCTCGTACAAACCCAGATTATCCCTTGAAATTTGCGGTTAAGAATTTCTCTATGAAATTTTATGTAGGAGACATTTTTTTAAAAGTCCTATTCTACGAATGCAGCTTCTCATTATCAACCCATAGGATGATGATCTACTAGCTGCTTTTAATATCAAAATATTGTACCCGGGCATTTATGACGAGTGCTTGGTTGATGGTGTTTGTAGCTTTATTTGTAATCCCAAACTCACCATTCCGTTTGTAGTGGTCACACGCATAGCATTATTGGCAGCTCGTGTCTCTGCGGCCTTTATAATTTTCTTCTTCGGGGCCACGGTCTTTAATCATGAGATTGTAGAGGAGTTTTAGCAATAGAGCTTCAAGTTGTCACAGTCAGGTTGATGGAGAATGGCAATCACTAGGAATTGAGAAATATTAAGTAGATTCTTGATTCCATAGGGAAGTGAAGGTAAAAGAAATGGGGGATTCGATTCCAAGAGCCGACAGAGTATCCTCCTTGTCTTCATGACAAGAATTTTTGTCCTCACTCCCTCTTGCTCCATACTCTTGGTTTGAGAAGAGCCTCTTCTCTTTGATCAAGCTACTCCTCCAATGGTTTATGGGTTGTGGCCAAGAAGAGGAGCTCGTTGTGAAGGGTATCTTGGCAATTGCGTAATCTAAAAGCTTTCAAGATGCAATTTGATACTAGTGATTTTATCTTTGAGGTCCAGAGAGGCTGCCAAAGATGCCATGACTGATTCTCCTGGCTTTCAAATGATCTTGCTCCAATCTAGGCCTCTAATTGAGAAAAGGAGGAGATTGTTGAAGTCTTTTGCTCAGATTGAGGAGGAGAATTCAAGCTTTGCTTTGTGCTTTCAACATCTCCTAATTTGGGACGAGGGCAAGTAATTTGGTGCCCTTTTTTTCGTTAAAAAAGGGGGGGGGAGCGACAATATGTTCATCGACTTCACCTTCCCATAAGCATTTCTTTTCTAAAGCTTAAACTTTAAATATTTAAGCTTTCTCTTACTTTAAAATTTTAAATGTGCTTAGTGAGTTCTGACCTACAGGCAATGATTACCATGCATATGGTGATTTTCATGAAAGTTGGCACTTTAGGTATTGAGTTACATACTTGACTACATCACCCTTGAGTCTTTTCCAATAGAAGCTTCTTTTGACTGTATTAAGAGTCTTAGCATATCCAAGATGACCTAAAAAAGGAGAATCGTGAGCTTCCTAGAGTATTTTCTTCTTAAGTTCCTAGCTTGCAGGAATACATAGTCTTGTCTTAAAATAGGCAAGCTCCTCGTTTATGGAATACAGAAATACATAGTCTTGTCTTAGAATAGGCAAGCTCCTCGTTTATGGAAAAATCTTGACACTTAGGCTTGATTTTTGGACTTGAATCCTTAACGGAAATCTCTTGGAACATTCTCTAATAGCTTGGATCCTTCATTGCTTCTTCTTTAGCCATTTCTATGAGAGGGTTATTGGGCATTGAAATCATTGTAGCAAGAGTTCCTGCTCTAGAGGGTTCCTCTAGGATTAGAGTATTAAGAAATAATTTATGGCTTAGGGCATCCACAATCACATTCTCCTTGCTTAGTCTATATTTGATTTCAAAGTCAAATTCCTACAATATCTCAATCCATCAGCACTGTCTCATATTGAGGTCTGGTTGTGTAAAAATCCACTTCAGGTTTTTATGATCAATGACTAGAGAAAGCTTACTATCAAGTATGTAACGTATCCATAGTTTAAAGGCATGAATTACAACAAGTAATTCTATATCATTATGATGAGGGTTACTCCCTAAAATAGCCAATACCATCGACTAAGACAAACTTAGTTTATTTTCTGCATACGTGATGATTTTGTGATCTAGTTGGTCGTTAGTATGAAGAATGGGGTCCTGTTAAGGAAGGATAGCTCAACGAGCCTTTGAGTCCTCCATCCATTGTGTTTACCTAAGGTTGATCTATGATATAGTTGGGGCAGTTAGCTTCAATGAATCAATCCGCCCCATATTGCAATTTTTGATAAGAGAGATAAGAACCGTATACTCATTACAAAATAGTCAAAAGTTATTTTGCCGTTTGAGTGCTTGGCGGATATATACATGGCTTGAAATGCAAGGATTTTTTTTTGAATTTATCAGCTCTATTAGTTAATTTTATTTCTACTAGGGTTTAAAATTTTCATCAAACGGATAATATCTTCCCACTATTCCCAATTACTAGGGAGACAACCAATTTTCATTACAAGGGTGGACAAAAATAATTCTTTACATCAATAGGAAGGGAATACATTATTCGAGTAGTTCGGAAGCTCATATTCTTCTTGGAAGTGGATTCCCTATTATAACCTAGGCATGGCATTGCAATACATCCATTACATAGTAATTAGGATTTTGAAAATGGATATTTAAAAATCTATATTTTAGGGGAATATCAGATAATCCATCTTTCTTGTAGTTTCAACAGCTGGAGCATCCTACAACCATGACTCAGTTAGCCGATATAACCTTTGTAAAATCCTCATAGACGTATTGATTTAATTGGACTTGTCATCCTCCAATGAACATGTTTGAGTTTACTCTAGCCTCGTAGAAGAGATAAATCTTGGAAACCTTAAGGGCTTCCATCCATCTTATCTTCTTTAAATTATTTTGGAGGCAAGCAAGACAATTTGTGTCAATGTAACAATACCCTCTACTTCACATCCATCGTCTTTCATAATACAAGCCTGGCAAAGGATTGTATATTCAATCTAATATCTACATTATTTGGTTTCTCCAGCTAAAAATAGAGGAGTGCTTTGCTAACATAAACATAACTTAAAAAATCAAGAATCATTCCAAAGGTGTGTCCCTCTACCAAAAATCAAGGACATATATTGACAACATTTTCACAACTTAAGGAAAAGATATCTTATGATGTACTTATAACTAGTTTTATTTACTTGCATCATATTTTATATCAATGTCACTACAAGATATAGGCTTTATACCGATGTTTAAAGTGACGAAAATACAAACAACAAAAATTTCCCCCATTGTCGCAAAAAGCGTTGTTATTAATGATGCCATAGAACAGTCGGTATTGACATCACTATGAACGTCGGTATTGGCATGGCTATGCACATCTCAAATCGTCGCTATAAGTGTCGGTGATAGCGACGCCAATACCGACAATTATAGCAACGTTTTGCGACGTGCATAGAGACGCCAATAGCGACGTGAGCAGTAAAATTTGCAACGCTAATAGCGACGGTAATAGGGAAAAAAAATTTGTGTGCTTTATGAGAGCCATACAAAATAGTTTTTGCACTACTGTGTACAATGCGCTTGCAAACAAAAACAATGTGTACTGAAATCATAAAACTGATACATTAAATAAATACATGATCGCATAAAAAGCAATTGGTACAATCATGATAGAATATCACTAATACATAGAAAATGTCTACATAGATCAGGCGACTCAAAAACAAAGGTGTGTGAGCTCCAGGGATCCAAGGGCGAGCTACGCATCCTCGTCCCCCGAAAGCTCGTCCCGCCGCAAAGGAGCATCAAATGGACTCTGTAGAAAAAGAAACAACACATCAATCCATCGTACAATAATGCATTCAAATATCTCATGGTAACTATGGACAAGAAAGATGAGTGACTTACAAGGCCGCTGCATCTATACAATCGGTCGATCAATGCCCTGAGACCATGCCTCTTTGCATATCGAGTCTCAAGGCCAGTCGGGGATCGCGATTTGTAATGGAGTGCTGCAAAGAAAACAAAATGCTAACTGTTAGAAACATGATTGTCAGTACAAAGAATATTTCAAAAAAATAAACAAGCAAAACAAAAGAAAAACTTACAAAGTCCTCCAAATATGTCATGTGGTCGCCACTCCCAAGATGATGGACCACTCCGGCCTCGAGTTGTGCCCTTGCCGCCTCACACTGCTGACTCCAATGTCTTGGAGAATCTGTAGCCTCCTCCCTCAGTCCGCGCCAATCGTCTGTATCTAACCACTCCGGTTTTGCAACCCCACTCTTGATTGCCTTACATGCGTCGGATCGTCTATGTCATTAGGGCCAAAAATGCTTCAAAAACGGCACTTGTAAGAAAGTGACTAAGTTGCTAATTAGTTGAGGTTTAGGAAGAATAAAACCTCTAAATTTGGTTGTCCAGATGTGATTGATGAGAGAATATTTGATTCATTGAAGAGGTCGGCCATTAATTGCCCTCATCTTTTAATCCAGGTCAAGGGTCACCTTTTCGGCCGTTTTTGTCTTGGAACTCGAGAGATTTTTTGTTTTCAATATTTTTGTATGAAATTCACATTTGTTTACTCCCGCGTTTTCCTTTTACAGACTATTCTCTTTTGCCATTCTTTTTGTTGCACTTGCTTCCTATCACTGTGAGATTCTTGCTCGGTTCATTTGCTAGAATGTCTAGCAATACCTCTTCAAATAACACGGGCGCAAGCACACGTAAATACAAGCTAACTGTTCAGCTAGATCCGATTTACACATCTTGGAGAAGTATACATCATCGAGTATTGATAGATGAGATCGAAGCCAACAGGTTGCGAACACAAGGAATGAAGCATATAGATTTGTGGGTGGACGGAAATATTTATCCCAAGGATCCTTCTACAGGTAAACCACCTCCTTTTTTCAATGTCCATGACTATATAAGATATGTTGGAGAAGGTTACAATGGGATGCTTGGCTACTGTATGAGGTTATACTATGCATATTACACATATATAGCTCAAATGCACGAAATGAAAAAAGCACTAGAAACTACACAAACAAATATTTTAGAGTTGACAAGTCAGATTGATGTTTTGAAAAATGTTAATAAGTCATTGCAGGATAAGCTAACATGCTTGAGAGAAACTCGAGTAGGATTTAGAGAGAGGAAGAGACCATTAAAAAATATAACAAAATTGTGTGAGAGAGCAAAGAAAAGGAGACTAAATCTTACAAAGAAATATGTCTCTAACATATTAGGCATCAATATTCGGGAGAATGAGGAAAGAATCAAACTTTTGAAGGAAACCATGAATAAGAAAGATATTTTGAGGATTCTTAAGTCACCCGAAAATGCGGATTTGAGAGGTCCAACTCTCAAAGAGTTAGTGAAGGACTTAAAAGGCATGGTGAAAGCAAATGAAATTGTACAGACATATGATACTGTGGGTATAAGTCGAAAAGGTTATTGTGCTATCTCTGGATTATGGTTTAAAAATCTTAAACACAATAGGGTAACTATATTTGGATTGCCCCGAGCCCTTGCAGTTTCAACTGCAAGAATTGCCATGAATCGCAAGATTCCACATGTTTTTGGAGATTACATTCACATCAAAAGGTCTATGTCCTATGAAAAACAAAAAAAACAGGCAATTTTTTATTACAATGCGTTTAACAATATATGGGTTGATCTAAAAAAGGTGTAAATTGCAATGGTTCACATGTATAAAATCACAGTAGAAGAAAGTTATGGTATTCTAAAGTTTGCCTTGAAGTTGGATGAAGCACAGATTCAAAAGGGACAGAAGATGGAAAGAATTAGCATTTGCCTCATGAACATGGTATTGGACCATAGCAATGGTGAGAGCCAAGCTCCATTGCATAAGATCCAATCCGAGATGGAGATTTGGTGGATTGGTGTAGCCCAGGTACCAATTGAAAATCATCAAACATTGAAATGGTTGTTCAACCATACAGGGATTCCAAATATCATTAAGTCTCAAAGTGAAGACGAAATGTTGGTAGTTGATGGGGTTGGTAATTTTAATGTGGAATGGCATATGAGTGCTGATTTAAAAACTATCAAATGTATGCTTGGAATATGTAATGGTGCAAATGCAAAATATCATTGCATTTATTGCATGGAAAGTATTGGATCCAAAGATTGGAGTAGTTTGTGACCAGTAAGAAGAGCCCCAAATAGAGATTCTATAGATTTGAGTAAACTTAAAAATATAGAAGACATCTGGGATCCCATTCTTTCAATCTCTCTTAAGAATGTTCATATTTGTACTTTGCATGTAGAGATTAGAATAATCGATAAGCTTCTCAGGTTGCATCTTGACTACGCATATTCCATTAAGCCATTAGCTTTATCAGATGAGTGTATTGATAAATGCAAGGCATTACTATCAAAAATGGGATTTCATGGGGGCCAAGTTCACTTGAGAAAGGATCCAATACTTTCAAGAAAAATAAGAGATATCTTGGCCGATGTCTCTATGGGAGGCTCAAAAGCAAGTGAATGCGGCTTGGGAGTGTTGAAGAGAGCTATGTGAGATCACAACAAATGTTGCAAGCATGTCGAGGCTTGCATTTCTTAGAATGGAGGTCTGGATACACCTTGATGTTTTTCTGAAACTCCTCAAGCAACACAAGACAACATATACATATGCGGAAGAGTTCAAAAGATCAATCACAAATCTTGTTCAGGTGATAAAAGAGGCATGGGGAGAAAAAGATATCACTTTTTATCTGGTCAAGTAACAATTATTTAATATGGGTTTATTTTGAAAGTTTTTCAATTGGTATAAAATTAGTGGTACTTTGTATTGCAGCATATTCTTCATATTCATGGGCCTTACTTTGTGGAGGAGCATGGCCCCTTAGCAACTTATAGTAATCAAGGCATGGAAAAATCCCACTATCAAGCACGCACAAGTTATTTTCAAAGCACAAGGCATGGGGGAGGAGTTACAAAAAGCAATGCTTTGGAGGAGCTATTCAATTGGTTTTTTCGACGACAACTTCAAAGAATGCAGATAAAAGACAGCAATGACACATGAGCAATCGCACTTTTATATATAAGAAAGAATATATACAAAGCTAGCTTTCCAAAACTCTCACATTCTCTTCCTCCTCAGGAATCTTTTCTCTATAATGTAGAAATTTTTTTCTCTTGTAGCCAGCTATAGATTTTACATCAGTTCAGTTTGCAGCCAAGGTGTAGGATGTGAATGCTAAAAAGTATCTTGCTCTAGAAGCTGAGTAACCTGGACCGTAACCAAAAATCCTAATTGCTGCAGTCTTGTCCAAAAACATTACTTTGTGGGCATTATATTGTCATCATGAGAAACCTAGAAGCCTTGTAAGAGCTTTAATACAAAGTATGGGCCATGCTACATCCTTTGAGAAACTACTATGAAGTACTAAAAAAGAATCAGGGTCAATCCTAGCCAAGTAGTGGCCGAGTGCAATGTCTTTCAATGTACTACCACCAGCTCTCGATCCTTTGCCACGTCCCAAGAAGTTATTTGTATCAGCAATCTCCAACTGCAAATAAAACCCATACTGAATGAGCGTGAAATGCAAACCTACCAATGTGTAAAAGCAAATTCAAAATTATCTTACCACTTGGTTTTCATCGTACTCCAATTTAACTGGATTCCATAAATTTATTGATGATGATGTCTCATTGGTGTTAATCAATTCTTTAACATATTCAGACTCCTCTCTTCCAAAATTGGAAATCCCAAGTCGGCTTTGAATGCGATCAAAGTCCTCATCAGTAATACTCAACTCTTTCTCAACTTCTTTGGCCTTTTCAAAACAAAGAGAGAGGGCCTCACCAGCATCAATAAACTTATCGTCTAGAGTTTCTTTATCAAGTTTGAGTATATCTTCCTTTGATTCATTCTCTGTGTCAATTATCCTATTTGCAGCATCAGAAGCCTCTGCAATAATTGCTAGACAATAATCTTCCCTGAGATTGAAAAGTTTTTGAATATTTGACAGTAAAATGTACTCCTCCTTGAAAGGTATAGATGTTCGAGAAGGAACAGTATGGTGAGAACTCATCACTTGGAGGGTTTGTATCTCCTTGGCTCTCCTCAATGATAGTCTCAGCTTTGAAGTGAGCATCATCCAAATTCTCAGCAATACTAAGCCTCAAAATCTGCATCTACAACCTCCTCTGTTTTCTTTTCATCTGCCAGATCATCTAACATGTAAAAGCTAGCACACTTTGCTCGTTCCAACTGTTGCTCATCAGCTTTCAGAGGATATTTGACAAGGGTGAAAACAATAAAAGCTGCTGATTTTGTCATCATCTTGCAGGCCTCGAGATCCAATCCTGAGTCACATTAGCCTCTTCTGCGGGGTTTGGAAGGCAAGGGATTTACGGCCAAATCCCCCTCTAGCACCTAAGCGTCCTCCTGCTCCAAGTAGCACTCAACAGAGAGACCTCTCGTGGCGGGTTCGGTCCACTTGCCCGACGTGGTTAACAATCCCCTTGGTTAGGGTCAGGCAGGCAGTTGGGGGTAACTAAAGCTGCCTCTCCCTTCAGGCCTTCAACCTGAAGTATAGATATCCATTTATCTTTTAATTCATTGATTAAACAAATCTAAACAATGCTCTAAAATCTGTAGCAAGCACAAACATTTCCATTGATCGTTTAAGTTGGTGCCGAATAGCTAAGGAATGAATCCTTCCTTTCGAATGCATCCAGCACTCGATCCGGGATGACTTGCAACTTGGCAAGATCTCCTATATCCTGGGTTAGGGGGTACCCTATTAACCCGACTTGGTCAAACCTTAAGTTCATCGGTTATTTCAGTTTATCGGCTGGTCTTTAGTTTCCAATCAATCTTTTTTACTCAAGAAAGATACTAAATTAGGATGATTATTTATCCTCTTGCAAGATAACTTGCGTAAGGACCTGCCAACCTCGTTGCGAGAATTTGGCCATTCCCCTGTGATCCCATCACAAGATCATATGACTCCACACTTGCAGTGCAAGTGTCACATAGATCTATGAGACTTATTCTACTCACTGAGAGGAGTCGCGAAACAATCTGTTCCTGATTACGTTAGGCTGACATCGTCAATCCTAGAGTTCCAAGTTCCATCTCGTAAGATTCCTAAGTTTACTTTCCAATTACATTTCATTGTCCCTACATTTAGGTGAAAGTAGGCAAGTATTTAGGGTATAGGAGTTTCAGTTTTAGCAATACGTAACAATTAGGTTACGTATTAATTCCTAGTGAATGTCCTTGGAATTTAACTCATTCTAAACGAGTACTCCGGGGATAAGGTGTTTAGGTTTGTGCCAATTTGTTTATCTCTTGGAGATAGTTACGTTAACATTTCATAAACACATGACTCCTTGTCTACGCGTAAATTGATTTTTCAACCTTAACTTATCAATTAAGGTCGACATAGGTTAGGTTAATTCCAACTAATCTTCCTATAACTTTGCCAACAAAATTCATGCTAAACAAGCAACCTTTTTCTTGATAATTTATGTAGTTGACAAATGATAATTTCCTAGAGTTATGCATCGTAAGAATCATTTCATGCCTTGCACTTTCCACGATGATTTGTTGCGAAGAGAATATGGGTTAATAGTGCAATATGCAGTTTATACTTCTAGGCTTAAACGAAGTATACTATTTTAATGGACAATAAATAATTTTTAATTCATTTCAATGCATAAAGCTATTTGCTAGAAATGAATTTATGCTTTGTTTATTTTGCATGTTTTATTGAAAGTATTAATGACTAAGTTCCTTCATCGTGAGCAAAAATATATCCTATTTCCAACAATTAACCTTGCATGATTGAATTACAACAATATCAAATAAAAATTAGGAAGGAAAACCTGGGCTTGGGGTGAGATATCCACGTGGATGCCAGGGGAAGACCCTCTCGCGACTGGGCCTTGGGATTTCTTAGGAGGCATCGCAATTGTAGTCTTTCCGTCGTGGAAGCAGCTTTACAATTCCTTTTGAAATTCCACCGTGGCTCCCTTTTGCAATAACTTGCACCGTCCGTCGAAAGTAGTTTTAGAAGGCTTTCTCCTTGAAGTAGGGAATTCGGAAGAGGGTGATTCAAAATCTTTCATAACTAAGACCCATTGAAGCCATGGGGAAGGCTTAATGGCCTTTGTAAAGACTCGCACGAACTGGGAAAAAAAAAGTGTGGAATCCCTTACGAGGGCTTTTGACTGGGAAAGGAACGTGTCAAACGACCCTCAACATTCTTCTTTCTTTTACGTGTAGGGAAAAAAAAACAAGGTACGGGAGAATTCCAAGGGGTATTTTTGCAGGGGAAAGGAAAGGGTTAAGGTAAAATTTTCTTGGGGAAAAATGGGCCTTATAGAATCTTAAGGGAGAAACTCCAAGGGGGGGGGAAAAGTAGCCTTAAAGGCTATAGGCCTAAGGGAATTTTTTTCTTTTAAAAAAAACACGGGGGGAAAAGAAAAGGTCTTTTGGAGTAACCTTTAATGGGGGGGGGGAAGCCCTATGGGAGCCTTAGAGAGGAATTTTTATAAGGGGGGGAAAAGTAGCCTTTAAAGGCTATACCTTTTGGAAGGAGGGAAAAGGCCTAAGGGCCCTTAAAGGAAAACTTGGAGGGAGGAGGGGGTAATCCTAAAAGCCATAGGAAGGAGGGATAAGGAAAATTAAAACACGCGGGGGAGGGGGGGGGGTTCCAAAGCCCAAAGGAAGGGGCTTAAGGGGGCAAAGGGGGCTTATGAGGCCCCTTAGAAGCTTCCCCCCAGGAAGCTTCTCAAGCTTCAGTGCCACGTGGGAGGGGGAAGCACAAACGGCGACTCGATGGCGATTCGACGCTGCTTCTTACAATCTCCTAAGGATAGGGAACTTAGCTTCTTACAATCTTGCACAGTTGAGTCCCAATAGCTTCAAAGATAGCTCTCCAGAAGTGTGATGTGAAGAGAGAATCATGATCACTAATGATTCTTCTGGGTAAACCATGTAGCTTGAATATCTCCTTGATAAACAATCTTGCAATGTCTGAGACTTTATAGTTTGTCTTTACTGGAATAAGGTGTGCAACCTTAGTAAGCATGTCAACCATAACCATGATGGAGTTGTATCCTCCCTGGACTTGGGGTAGGCCTACAACAAAATCCATACTGATGAATTCCCATTTCATTTGGGGAATCTCAAGCGGTTGCAGCTTCCTTGGCATCTTGACATGTTCGGCTTTAATATGTTGACAAGATAAACACTCGGTGACATATTTGAGAACGTTACCTTTAAGCCTTTCCCAATGGTAGCTCTTCCTAACTGCATTAAGAGTCTTGGCATAGCCAGGATGTCCTGCGAAAGGGGAATCATGAGCTTCCCACAATATTTTCTGCTTAAGTGACTGGCTTGCTGGTATACACAGCCTTGTTCTATAGTAGAAAAGTCCACTATTAATAGAAAATTCATGATACTTAACCTGCAGCTTCTGGTTCTGATCTTTGATAGAGATCTCCCTTAGCATTGTTTGGTAGGCCGGATCATGGCATGCATCCTCTCTAGCTAACTCAAGTATTGGGTTATTTGGCATAGATACTTTTGTAGCTAGAGATCTGGCTATTGATGGATTTTGTAGGATTAGAGAATTAAGGAATGCCTTGTGACTAAGTGCATCGGCAACTACATTCTCTTTCCCTGGTCGGTACTTGATTTCAAAGTCTTATTCCTCCAGTACTTCAATCCACCGACATTGCCTCATGTTGAGCTCGTTCTGGGTAAAGATCCATTTGAGACTCTTATGGTCAGTTACTAGAGTAAACTTGTTACCCAATAGATAGTGTCTCCAAAGCTTTAGAGCATGGATGACAACTAGTAATTCCACGTCATACGTAGCATAATTCTTCTCATGACTCTTTAATTTCCTTGAAGAGTATGCTACAAGATGACCTTCCTGCATGAGCACACATCCTAAGGCAAGTGTTCTAGAATAAGTTATTACCTTGAACTCCTTATTGAGGTCTGGAAGTTTTAGAATAGGTGCTGATACCAAACATTTCTTCAATCTGTCGAAGCTATTTTGTTCAGGAGTTGACCATGCAATGGAAGTTTGCTTCTTCAGTAAGTCCGTCAGAGGTGCTGCAATCAAAGCATAGTTTTTTATGAAGACCCTATACCATCTTGTCAATCCAAGAAAGCTGCATATTTATTTGATAGATGTTGGTATTGGCCATTCCAGCACATCTCTCACCTTGGCTGGGTCCATTGAGATTCCTTCCGTAGATACTATGAATCCCAGATATTCAATGTGACGTTTGAAGAATGCACACTTCTTCATCTTAGCATACAGTTTATGTGATCTCATTGTCTCTAGGACAATCCGAAGTTGGGGTTCATAATCTTTTTCTTGTTTGGAATAGACTAAAGTATTGTTGAAGAAGACGAGCACGAAGTCATCAAGATATGGCCTAAAGATATCCTACATTAACTTGTTGAAAGTGGCAGGTGCATTCGTAAGCCCGAATGACATAACTAGGAACTCAAAGTTCCCATATCTTGTATTGAAGGCTGTCTTGGGGATATCTTCTTCCTTGATCCTTATCTAATAGTAACCTGACCTGAGATCAATCTTGGAGAAGATCTTTGCATCCTGAAGACGATCAAGAAGCTCATCTATTCTAGGAATAGGGTACTTGTTCTTGACCGTTGATTGATTCAACCCTTGGTAATCAATACATAGTCGAAGTGTTCCATCTTTCTTTTTCTGGAACAATACTAGAGCTCCCCATGGTGAGCTGCTAGGACGGATGTAGCCCTGTTCTAGCAGTTGCTTGAGTTGTTCCTTCAGCTCAATTGCTTCTGATATGGACATTCTATAAGGTCTCTTTGCAATTGGCACAACTCCTGGTACTAACTTAATCTCATGATCCACTTCTCTTTGAGGCGGGAGTTCTGTCAACTCTTCAGGGAATACGTCCGTGTATTCTTTTAGCCAAGAAGGTCCTTCACTAGACTGTTGCTTCTGATCTAACTTATTGAGTTTGATCAAGTAGATAGGTAATCCTTTTTTGACTCCTTTTATGATCTGAGATGCTTTGGCCAATTGAATTTTTGGCACTCCAGCCTCACCTTGAGTTGTGACTAATTCCCTTTCAAAGTTTCGAAAGGAAACTTGGCCATTTCCACAATGAATGTGGGCGTGATTAGGCTTAAGCCAATCCATTCCGATTAGACACTCATGGATACCTAAATTTATGACCCTGAATTTGACAGAAGTCTTATTTCCTCCCAGAAAGAATTCCACCTTAGCAGTAGGTAGGTGCTTCTACTTTGGTTATTCCTAATCTTTTTGCACATGCTGGTGAGATAAAGGAATGTGTACTGCCACAATCAATCAAGGTCTTGAAACTTTTACCTTGATAGTCCGACGGTGTCTGAATCACCGAGAACTGGCGATTCGGCCCTTTCTTGTGTAGAGTGGCATGGACTGTCGCCCTTTCGAACTCTGCTTCCATGGTCGGATCTTCTTCTTCTTCTTTTTTGCACAATTGCCTATTGGCAATGCAAGCGGTTCTTCCTCTACCTTGGGTAGCGGCTCCTTGACCATGGCCCATTCCTTGGAAATGTGCTTGGCGATGTCCTCCTCCAAGTTTGGGACATTGCTTCTTGAAATGACCGGGCTCATTGCAGTGGAAACAACGGAGGTTTCAGCCATTGCTTTGAGTAGGAACAAAGTTGTTGATGTTATTAGCCCTTGCTTTCTTTCTTTGTCCCTGATTATGACCTTGAACTCTCTTCATTTGAGGTTTGAATGCTCCTCTGTTCGGGTCATTATAAGACCAAGTTTTGTTACCCCTTGGTCTAAACTGCACCTCTTTAATTATAGGCACAGCTCGAATAAGTGCGTCCTAAAGATCTGATGGACGCATAGATTCGAGATGGGTGTTTACTGGTGGATTTAAACCATCACAAAATTTGGACACCTACTGTGTCATGTCCATCTGTGGCGCATACTTTAAAAGTGAGACGAATTTAGAGTAGTATGTGTCAAGAGTGAGCCCCAACTGTTTTAGCTCGTAGAACTCATTCATTTTCTACGTGCGATATGCAGGTGGTAAGTATCTTCCCTGCATGGCTTTCTTTAGTTTCTCCCAGGTAATGGATCCCTCCGCAATCCCTCGATCCCTGCACCATTGGTTCCACCAAAGCACGGCCTTGCCGGTTAGCTTTAGCTTGGCGAGCATAGCCTGATTGGCAGGTGCAGTATTGGCTGCTTCAAAGTAATCCTCCATGGATTCAATCCAAATTTTCAGCATCTGCTTGGACAAACCTGCCTCTCCTGTCAACCTTGGGTGGCTTAATCTGCTTGAGAAGAAACTTCTTCTCTTGGATTACAGTAGTACTTGATATAGGAGGCGAACTAGGAACCTGTACCTGGGGTTGTGCCTAGATCAAGGTTTCTTAACATCATTATATGATAAATGTTATTGATTTATATTACATCTTCAATACGCTATCACCCAGGCAATCTAACCACTTAACTTCTTATCAATTCTAATGCACAATCAGACATTGATAAAAAGAAGTCTTATTTGTATTTATGTGGGCATAGCCCTTTCGGAATACAACATTTCTCGCGATGATAAGCCAACTGTTGCATTTAGTTTGGGAAGAACAATGTTGTATTACATTTATCTACAGGAACTGTATAATAGTATGGTTTCGGGTCATGGATCTTCAGGAATCAGTAAGTCATTGGAAGTTCAGGGTATCCTTTCCTTTAGAACCCATTCTTCTCATGGTGGCCCAACACTTTAATCCTATCGCTGGGGATCACACGGGTTACTTCCTCATACACATATGAGTTCATCTCAACCCTTCAACCTTGAATATGTAAAGTTGAGTTTACGTGAGCTTCCACAAAAATAAATAGCTTCACGACTTTCAAGTCTTCCAACCACTTGATCCTTTTTAGGTTGGTTTGTAGATACGCAAACCAGTGTGGGCGGCTATATAGTAAATTCCTAAGGCACCCGTCCATCTTCATTCCGTGTACAAAGGTGATGGATTATAGATTTGCTCTAGGATGTTCATCATCTCAACCCTTTGTCGATAATGCGGAGAATGCATTGCAGTCATAAACATGATTTGAAATACTAAGAACGTGCTCCACGCTTCATAATTATGCAAGACAACATTGAAGGTAAGGAAATGTTTGGAACATTGACATTTGCTTTACTTCTTCTTATTAAGATTTCATAAAAACAATTCCGTTGTTGGTCGGCTCTGATACCAGCTCTGATACCAACTGTAACGTGTCCACTTGTATCTTCAGGACACGTCTTAGTAGTCCATTGGAAAGAATGTCTAGAAAGCTCCGCTCGTCACTCCCACGGAATGTTACGAAGTTTGTGATCTAGGGCTTTCTGCGTCTGCCACGTAGCAGAAGTATTTCAGCTGTTCCCACTTAGGATCGACCTGAATTAGGGTTCTTCTTATTGGTCATTTCCTAACGGCAACTAGCGTCGGACCCAAGCGAACTACTTTACGCACAAACGCCAGGTCTGAAGCGGATTCACACTGCACTTGGATCAAGGAGAATGGAAAATGAGAGGGATGCAAAGCTCAACCTCTTTGCCATAAGGCATAGTCCCATTCTGTTCCCCTAAAATAGAGTAAATCGGGTTCAATCATAACTCTAGGTCAATGCTTTTGTTGTTCGTGCTCTTTGACGATCTTCCTGCTATCCATCGTGATTTGAGAAAAGTTCCCGACCAATCGGGACCACCGATCTGTAGGACGGACCTATGGCCCATCCTCCACACTTTCCTCAGGTTGTTTTAGTTATTTAATTACCTAACACATTAGTTAGACATGTAGCAATCGGCTTCTTTAATTAGCCCGTTAGGCACTGGTTCTTTCACGTAATCATATCACTTGACATAGAAAAACAATATCAGACAAGTTCCTTGTTAACACTTATCATATTTATCTTTGAAATACAAAAAATCCAGCCCGTAGGCTTATCCACAATCCGCCCGAAGGCTATCCAGTAATCCACAGGGATCACTAATCAAAGTTTTTGCCCGTAGACTAGTATGCAGGCCTCGAGATCCAATCCCGAGTCACGTTAGCCTCTTGTGCAGGGTCCGGAAGGGGAGGGATTTACGGCTAGAGCCCCCTCTAGCACCCAAGCGTCCTCCTGCTCCAAGTAGCGCTCAACGGAGAGACCTCTCGTGGCAGGTTCGGTCCACTTGCACGGCGTGATTAAAAACCCCCTTGGTTAGGGTCACGCAGGCAGTCGAGGGTAACTGAAGCTGCCTCTCCCTTCAGGCCTTCAACCTGAAGTATAGATATCCATTAATCTTTTAATTCATTGATCAAACAAAGCCAAATAGTGTTCTAAAATCTGTAGCAAGCACAAACATTTCCACAGATCATTTTTGTTGGCAAATTGCTAAGGAATGAATCCTCCTTTCGAATGCATCTAGCACTCGATCCAGGATGACTTGCAACTTGGCAAGATCCCCTATATACTGGGTTAGGGGGTACCCTATTAACCCGACTTCGTCAAATCTTAAGTTCATCAGTTATTTCAATTTATCGGTTGGTCTTTAGTTTCCAATCAATCTTCTTTACTCAAGAAAGATACTAAATTAGGATGATTATTTATCCTCTTGCAAGATAACTTGCATAAGGACATGCCAACCTCGTTGCGAGAATTTGGCCATTCCCTTGTGATCCCATCACAAGATCATATGACTCCACACTTGCAGCGCAAGTGTCACATCGAACTATGAGACTTATTCTACTCATTGAACGGAGTCACAAAACAATCTGTTCTTGATTACGTTAGGCTGACATCGTCAATCCTAGAGTTTCAAGTTCCATCTCGTAAGATTCTTAGGGACAAACCCTAGTTTACTTTCCAATTTCATTTCACTGTCCCTACATTTCAGTGAAAGTGGACAAGTATTTAGGGTATAGGAGTTTCAGTTTGAGCAATACGTAACAATTAGGTTACGTATTAATTCCTAGTGAATTTCCTTGGAATTTAACTCATTCTAAACGAGTACTCCGGGGTTTAGGTGTTTAGGTTTGTGCCAATTTGTTTATCTCTTAGAGATAGTTACGTTAACATTTCATAAAGACATGACGCGTTGTCTACGCGTAAATTGATTTTTCAACCTTAACTTATCAATTAAGGTCAGGCATAGGTTAGGTTAATTCCAACTAAGCTTTCTATAACCTTGCCAACAAAATTCATGCAGTTGACAAATGATAATTTCCTAGAGTTATGCATCGTAAGAATCATTTCATGCCTTGCACTTTCCACAATGATTCGTTGCGAAGAGGATATGGGTTAATAGTGCGATATGCAGTTTATACTTCTAGGCTTAAACGAAGTATACTATTTTAATGGAAAATAAACTAATTTTTAATTCATTTCAATGCATAAGGCTATTTTCTAGAAATGCATTTATGCTTTCTTTATTTTGCGTGTTTTATTGAAAGTATTAATGACTAAGTTCCTCCGTCGTGAGCAAAAATATATCATATTTCCAACAATTAACCTTGCATGATTGAATTACAACAATACCAAATAAAAATTAGGAAGGAAAACCTGGGCTTGGGATGAGATATCCACGTGGATGCCAGGAGACGACCCTCCTGCGGGTGCGCCTTGGACTTTCTTAGGAGGCATCGCAATTGTAGTCTTTCCATCGTGGAAGCAGCTTTAAAAGTCCTTTTGAAATTCCACCATGGCTCCCTTTTGCAATAACTTGCACTGTCCGTCGAAAGCAGTTTTAGAAGGCTTCCTCCTTGAAGTATGGAATTCGGAAGGGGGTGATTCAAAATCTTTCACGACTAAGACCCATTGAAGCCATGGGGAAGGCTTAATGACCTTTGTAAAGACTCGCACGAACGGGAAAAAAAAAAGTGTGGAATCCCTTACGAGGGCTTTTGAGTGAGAAAGGAAGTTGTCAAACGACCCTCAACATTCTTCTTTGTTTTACGTGTGGGGGAAAAAAAAACAAGGTATGGGAGAATTCCAAGGGGTATTTTTGCATGGGGAAAGGAAAGGGTTAAGGTAAAATTTTCTTGGGGGAAAATGGGCCTTATAGAATCTTAAGGGAGAAACTCCAAGGGGGGGGGGGGGGGGAGTAGCCTTAAAGGGTATGGGCCTAAGGGATTTTTTTTAAAAAAATTTAACACAGGGGGAAAAGGAAAGGTCTTTTGGAGTAACCTTTAATGGGGGGGGGGGAGAAAGCCCTATGGGAGCCTTAGAAAGGAATTTTTATAAGGGGGGGAGAAGTAGCCTTTAAAGGCTATACCTTTTGAAAGGAGGGAAAAGGACTAAGGGCCCTTAAAGGCAAACTTGGAGGGAGGAGGGGGTAATCCTAAAAGCCATAGGAAGGAGGGCTAAGGGAAATTAAAACACAGGGGGGGTGGTTCCAAAGCCCAAAGGAAGGGGCTTAAGGGGGGGAAAGGGGGCTTATGAGGCCCTTAGAAGCTTCCCCCTAGGAAGCTTCTGAAGCTTCAGCGCCACGTGGGAGGGGGGAAGCACAAACGGCAACTCGGCGGGATTCGACAGCTAGGGGGCGCGGACTGGGATGACAGAGGCTGACTGGCGTGTCCGGTGGCTCCTCCTTGGCACAGGCGGCGATTTGCGGGGTCTCCCCTCAGCGGCGCAGCGCATCAATCTCTCTTTTCCTCCATGATACTACAACACCTCCTCTCCTCTCCCCTTTGCTTGCATTCCCTCCTCCCATTTATATAAGTAAGGGGAGGGGGATCCTTCCTCCCCTATGTGGTCGCGCCATGGCAGCTTGTAGCCCCAACGAGTTCCACCGAGGAGCTTTTTCCATGCATTCTATTCCCCTTTCCCTCTAGCACGACAGTCGGCTAGGGAGGGGAATAAAGAAAAAAAAATTGCCATTATCCTAGTAATTTATCAAAATGCTATATTATTATCGCCACTACTTAAAAAGGGGATTCATGCGTGTAGTATTCGGTATATTACATCTCTCTCCTCTCTCTCTCTCTCATTTTTTCTCTCTCCTCTCCCTCTCTCATTTCGTTTTCTCTCTTCCTCTCCCTCTCTCATTTCATTTTCTTCCTTAAATTTTTTATTTGGAAAATATCTCCCTCTCTTCCTGCTAGCTTTCACTCAAGAGGTCCTTCCATTTAAATGCTCCTAACACTCTCCAATGAGTTGCATTTAGATGAGTTACATTGTGAGTTCAATTTGAATGCAACCCATAGGGTGTTTTATCTAGAGAACTAATTTTATGTCGTAAGCAAAAAAATTTCACTAATTTCTTTCCTAATACAATTGATAAACATTAGATATAACTAATCCTCCATAGCAATCATTAGACATAACTAATTTCTTTCCTAATGCAATTGATAAACGTTGGACATAACTAATCCTCCATAGCAATCATCAATCAATGCAATTCGAATCTCTATTACAAATGATTAGAGAGTTTTTTTATAAAAAATTGAGTTGTTATTTCTATCTACTCTAATATACTCAACCAATCAAATCATCATCTCAAATCAATTCAGCCTCATAATCCAAGCATGGCTCCCTCAATTGGTTACGCCACTCCATTTTGCAATCCATCCATTCCTCAAGTACTCCAACAAAGAGAGGAAGCATAGAAAAGAAAGAGGGATATCCCAACCTCATCTCAACTCCACCTCTCACCCTCCAAATTGTAGAAGAAGAAGGGGAAGAAGAGAGGAATGCAAGATAGGAGAGAAGCTTCACTCTTTTAGTTCCTCACTTAATTCCTCTCTCACTCTCCCTCACCCTCACCCTCACATCACCCTCGCCCTCAATGTGAAGCATAAGAAGATAGGATACAAGGAGACAGAAGAGAGCTCTCAAGTTTGCACACACAAGAATGATCTATGCATGCATCCTATGTTAATTTGAACACTTCAAAAAAGTGAATAGAGACTTTTGCCCACAACCTCTTTCACTTCCTCCCTCTCCCTCCCTCTCCCTCTCCCTCCCTCCCCCTCCCTCTCCCTCTCCCTCTCTTTCTCTCTCTTTTCCTCTCCCTCTTATAATATATCCTAACTCTCCAAAAGCAAAAGGGAGAGGGAGAGAGAGAATGCACTCTCCCTCCCTCTCCCTCTCCCTCTCCCTCTTCCTCTTTTTCTCTTTCTCTCCCTCTCTCATTTCCTTCCCCTCCCTCTCCCTCTGTTTCTCTTTCTCTTTCTCTTTCTCTCCCTCTCCCTCTCCCTCTCTTTCTCTCTCATTTCCTCTCCTAAACAAGCAAAAGAGAAAGAGAATTAAACCCTAAACAAGCAAAAGAAGGAGAGAATAGACTCACAGATGAGATATGGTGATTGTGGGGCGGCTCCTCTTCGCGATGAAGGCTCCTCCTCTCCTTCGTGAACGACAGCGGCGGCGGCAAGCCTTCTTCTTCTCCCTCTCTCACAACGATCGCTCTCTCTCTCGCTCTCGCTCTAAAAACAATAGACGCAAAAACGCAAAATAAACCCACGCTCAGTTTCGGCCTATTTTTTTCCCCTATGTGTCACTACCCGCTGTCACTATAGGCTTAAATCCTTGTAGTGTGTAGCCTCTTATACCAACTATAACGTGTTTGTATGAGCCGCTTCCTCATCGACACATTCTTAGTAGCCCATCAAGAGATGTCCTAGAAAATTCCGTCCATAATTTGATGAAATGCCTTAAAGTTTGCTATGTAGGCTTGCTTGATTCTACCCCACGGTGGAAGTTCTAGCCATCCCCATGAGATTCACCTGCGTTTTTTGTTCCTATTATGAGTCAAATCAACTACAAATGGTTGATTAGTGTCAGTAGTTTGAGTTTTCACTTCTTATAGAATTACCCGATTGAAACAAACTTGCATTATGCTTGGTCCAAAGATAATGGGAGACGAAAGGGAGTGTGACACTTCGATCCCTTCTGCCCATGGTGTAAAATGCCATCTTGGGCCCTAAAACAATGCAACTTAGGAATCTTGATCTCTAATGGTCATACATTTACCTATTAAAAATGTATTTTTTTTTTCTTTTTAGGAAATATCTCAAATTACCGAGTCTACCCAAGTGTAGTTCTGAAACTGTCAAGGATCAATCCTCCCCCTTTCCTTGAAAGAGTTTTTTCAATTACCTAATTACCTACCACCTTAGATTCAACATATAAAAATAGCTTTTTTGATTATGTCCTGACACAAACTTGTTATGCGTCTTTATTTCATGATACAAAGACAGAGTAAAGTAATTCCTTCTCAATAGTTCCTTTACAAAAAATAACCTCTTACAATGTTTCCTATTCTAGCTAGATATGATATCAACCCAAAGGTATTATTCTCTCCAAGTTTAGTTCCTAGACTAGTATTGGAACTTCCAAGATACTACTTGGAGTTTGAAGGATAGTTGGTAGTTTGTAAGAGTCTAAGGAGTTAATGATTATAACCTCCTGGTATCCTCACCAGCTTGTGTAAACTAGATTTTCCTACGATAAAACCTTTTGTGCCATGACTAGTCTATACTTTGCTGATGCAAAAATAAGAAGAAACCCCTTGGAGTAGATATTATCCACATTGGCCTTGGAGAGGTCTAGCACCATCAAAGAATACTGCCTTAGTTGTGTAGCATTCTGTGCTCTTCGGAATACTGCCTTGGGTGGTGGTCTGTACCACCTGATTATCCATCTTTTAGCCTAGGGATTTTAGGAAAGATTAGTACCTAACTCACAATCACATACATAATTTCCAAATGTATTATACATAAAAAAAATTTAGAAAATTATTTTCCAAAATAATAATATCGAGCAAAAATGCAACGTAAGTGGCAATATCTTCCAAAAATCTTCTCGAATTACCCTCCCCTTCAGATCTAGTTCAGGTTGAATCTGAAAAAGATTTCTACTTTTGAGAACAACTTCCATGATGGTCCTTTCTGAATGGAGTTTCGTGGGTCCTTGCCCTATGATAATTCCAAAAAAAAAGTTGGTTAGTTTTATTACTAAATACATTCTTATAACTATTTCATCTCAAGACCTTTTATGTATACTGAGAATTAGCTTCTATATTTATTCATTTGAGGTTCCATTAGTTCAATTTTAAAAAAAAAATCAGTCTTTTAAGGAAGCACAGTATCTTCCTTGTACTCCTCCTTGGTACATATCGTACAAACCCAGAGTATCCCTTGAATTTTGTGGTTAAGAATTTCTCTAAAAATTTTTATTCAGAGACCTTTTTTTGAAAAAAAATCATATTCTAGGAATACAACTTCTAATTATCAACCCATAGGATGATCATCTACTAGCTGCTTTTAATATCAAAATACGATACCTAAGGATTTATGAAGAGTGCTTGATTGATGGTATTTGCAACTTCATTTGTAATCCCAGTACTCGCCATTCTATTTGTAGTGGTCACACCCGCAATGTTATTAGTAGCTCTTGCCTCTACGACCTTCATAATTTTCTTCTTTGGGGCTATGGTATTTAATCACAAGATTATAGAGGAGATTTTGGCAATACATCTTGAGGTTATCACAATCGGATTGATGGGGAATAGTGATCACTAAAATTGAGAAAATTTGAGTAGAGTCTTGATTCCGGAGGGATTTGAAGATAGAAAGGAATGGAGGATTCAATTCTAAGAGAGCCAACAAAGTATCCTCATCTTTGTGACAAGAATTTCTATTCGTGTACTCCTCTTGCTCCACTCCCTCTTTCTCTATACTCTTGGTGTGAGAAGGGCCTCTTCTCTTCAATCAAATTGTCCCTCCAATGGCTCCTCATGCCCCATATTTATAGTTAAATTGTAGAAGAAGGGGTTTATGGATTGTGTCCAAGAGGAAGAGGAACTCTTTGTGGAGGGTATCTTGGAAATCCAACAATTTAGAAGCTTTCAAGATGCAACTTAATGCTAGCGATCTTATCTTTCGGGTCTAGAGAGGCTCCCAGAGATGCCATGACTGTTTCACCTAGCTCTTGGATGATCTTGCTCTAATCTAGGCCTCTTGTCAAAGTAAGAAAAGGGAGAGATTACTGAAGTCTTCTACTGATATTAAGGAGGAGAATTCATGATTTTCTTCATGCTTTCAGCATCTCCTAATTTGGGAGAAGAGAGAGTAATTTCGTACCGTTTTTTTTGTTAAAAAAAGGGGGGGGCAACAGCCTATTCGTTGACTTCTCCTTCCCATAAGCTTTCTTTTTTAAAGCTCAAGCTTTAAATATTTAATATTTCTCTTACTTTCTAAGTTTTAAATATGCTTAATTAGTTCTGACTTATGGGCCATAACTACCGTGTATATAAATGGTGATTTTCTTGAAGGTGATCTACAAATTTTATCGGCCTTGGAAGGTTTCAGATTATGAAATTAAGATTATTTTATTCAATACTTCCTCTATTTAATTGTCTAAAACTCTCCAAATCTAATTACGAAAAGTTGAGGAGATTGAAAATAAAGGTTGGAATATCACACAATGGTAGCACATAGAATTGAAGGGCATTGACCACCACAAACACATAGAGCTCATCTCCATAGAGAAATTGTAGAAGTAAATCAATGCCAATTCATGTATTTTCACTCTTTTTCTTGCAAAATTAGATGAATATCAGCCACCAAATCATCTATCTTCTTCTCCAAAGAAAAAAGATTTGAGATTGGAAGAGCTATTGGAGGAATATAAGGATTTGTTTTAGATACTATCATCTTTCCTTCCTAAATGACAGGTTCACTATCCTATTGACTTGTTGCCCACCCAACACAAAGCCCATCAACAAACCTCCCTCTTACTTATCTAAGTTTAAGAGGGAAGAGGTGGAGTGATAAGTTAAAGAGTTGCTAGATTGGGCTTAATTTGGCCAAGTCAATCACCATTTGCATCTCTCATGCTCGTCAAGAAGAAAGATAGATCATTTCACATGTGCATTGATTATAGGGACTTGAACAAATGAATGATAAAGAATAGGTATCCTATTCTCCACACTAACGATATTTTGGATGAGCGTAAGGATGCAAAAATCTTAACCAAAATTGATCTTTGTTTAGGTTATCATCAAATTTGAATGAAGGGGATGAGTTCAAAACAACCTTTTAGATTAAAAGGGGATTATATCACCTCTTGCTTCTACCTTTTGGGCTTTCCAATGCACCCACTACTTTTTAAGCCCTTATATTATAACCATTCTTGTTCAAAGTAGTCCATGTATTCTTTGATGATATCTTTACATATAGCAAGTCTAAGGATATCCAATTGAAGCATGTATGGGAGGTCTTTGATACCCTAAGAAAATAGGCACTCTTTGCTAAGATGAAGAAGTATTCTTTCATGAAAATTGAAGTGGAATAGTTAGGTCATATTTTGGGGAAGAGCAAGGAACTAGAGTGTATCCAAACAAAGTGAAATGTGTTTAAGAATGGCCTACCCCTATGAACTCAACATCTTTGAGAGGATTCCTTATATTATCTTCTTTCTATAAGAGGTTTATTTAGGATTATGCTCATATGGTGGCTCCATTGATAGATAGGCTTAAAAAAGAAGCTTTCTATTGGGACTTCATAGCCAATAAAATCTCTAATGAGTTGAAAACTCTTCTAATTTCAGCACCTATTCTTGCATGTCTAGACTTCTCTAAGGATTCTATCGTATGTGTGAATGCTTGTAGAGGAGGAGTAGGGACTCATTTATATGAAGATCATTGAGTCATAGCTTATGAGATTTGTCAAGAATATGGATATGTTCCATTTTCATTATTTCCATTGTGCATAAAGATTGGATCCATGACATTCAAGAAGTGTACTTGCTTGATGAGCAAGCATCCAAAATGATAAAGGAGTTTTAGCAAGGCAAAGGAAAAGATTAATCAAATTATAAGTGGCATAATGATCTTCTTTGGTATCATGGATGGGTCTATTTGACTCCTAATTCATCTTTCAAAGACCATATTTTGCAAAAGATGCACTCTTCACCTTTAGCAAGCCATCATGGTTTGTTCAAGATATTTTATAGGATCTATCTAAGACTTTGTTGAAAAGGAATTTAGAGGGATATTAAAGATTATATCATGATATTTATTTCGTGTTAAACAATAAAACAAGGATTCCACACTTCTACCTCATGGATAGCTTCAATTACTACTAATTCTTCATGAGAAGTGGACCAACATTAGCATGGACGTTACTATGGGGTTGCCTACAATGAAGCATGGATGGAATAGCATTTATGTGATTGTAGACTACTTGACTAAATTAGCCCATTTCGTTGCAACAAAGGTTCAATTTATAGCAAAGCAAGTGATTGATCAGTTTATAAAAAGTGTCTTTAAACTTTATGGGATGCTAATGAAGATTTTGTCTAATTATGATACTAAATTTATGGGCAACTTTTGAAGGATTTTTTTCTCTTCTATGGGGACTATTTTGACTCCTAGCACCGCTTATCATCCACAAATGGATAGCCAAACCGAAAGGATCAATAAATAGTTCGAGTTCTATTTATGACACTTTTTCCATGATACAAAAAATGCATGGGATCATTGGCTTCATCTTGTGGAGTTTTGCTATAATAATAATCATCACATGAGTATTGAAATATCCCCTTTTAGCATTGTATGGTTACAAAGTTCAAGTTCCTTCCACATTGTTTCATGATGATGTGAATACTCATGCTCCTAAAGAGTTAGAGAAGATGGAGACTCTTATGAAGTAATGCAAGGACAATATTCAAAAAGCTCAAAAGACAAGGAAAATTGATAAGACTGAAAAACAAAGGAATGTGGAATTTGAAAAAGGTGAATGGGTAATTCTTGAAGGTTTCAAAATCCCATTATACTTCTCTTGTTAGATATGATCAATGCCCCACCCTCATTAGATGCTACCAATGATCCATGGTGCTCAAAGTTGTAAGGCCCCCATTATGAGGAGAAGCCAAATGTGAGCCGGGTTGAGTCCTGACTTGTATATTAGATGAGGTCTATGTGACCGGATGGCAAAAAGGTGACCGTTGTGGGTCTAATATTTGGGTTAGACGGAGTGATTAAGCTAGTAGCAACTCGAGGCGCATTGCATTGAGTTGCAGGCCCGATGGTAAAGAGAATATTCCCTGGAATATTCCCTGGCCGACTAGTGGAGGCTTATATGGTAGGTCGGTTAGGCCAACCTCACGGCCTTCGAAGGCTATAAAAGCTAAATCCCTTCACAGCCACCCATCACTCATCTTTCACCCAGTCAGAGTTGTTGTTCCAGCTAGCCTTAAGCTCTTCACCTATCTTCTGTCTAGATCGCCATCTAAGCTTCACACAGTGGAAGCGCACGGGTGGACAGAGCCATCTTTGTATTAGTTTTTTGGAGTTAAAGAATTTACTGATTCTCCTCTTATCTGTTGTGTACTCTCTATCTCTTTCTTAGATTATGTTCGCTGTGCCTTGTAATATTTTACATGGTATTAGAGCCTAGGGGGCTCTAGAGATTGGAGAGGGTGCAAGAGGCAAAGGCTTCAACAACAAAGAGAAACTATGTCGACTTCTGGAAGCGGTTCTAGCGCTTTAGGAAGTGGTGCAGGAGGTGGTGTTGCTGTATCGACTATTCAAACACTCAGGATTCGTCCACCAACCTTCAGTGAAGGCAAGTTAGACGATATAAACTACACCTTGTGGAAGTTCAAAATTACAACTATCCTTGATTCTTATGAGCTTCTGGAGACTGTGCCGGGGACTGAAGCAGAACCACAGCCTACCCCTGACCCATAAAATCCTAGTGTGATGATTCCTCCAAATGCAGATATTCTACGAGCTTGAAAACGAAGGAATGCAGATGCATTGTGTGCCTTAGTTACAAGTTGTTCTAACAGTGTTCTGGCTTTGATTCAACATACAACCAAAGCGTGAGAGACTTGGAATGTACTAAGGAGTCAGTATGAAACACAAAACCAAACAAGGATTCAAAAATTGGAGAATCAACTAGCAGCGGAGAAGTTTGCTAAAGGAGAGACGGTTGAAGCATTCATCACTCGGATTAAGAATCTGCACAACCAGATGGCCGGCGCTGGGATACAAAAGATTAACGAAGAGCTAGCTCGCAGGTGTCTTCGTATTTGTCCACAAAAGTTTGATGGACTAGTAACTGCCCTTAATACTCACGTGAGACCTCAAGCTTTGACTTTTGAGGAGTTTTGTGCATTATTAATGGAGGAGGAGTTGAGGCTGAAAGCCTGAGAAGGAAGCAACAATGGAGATGCTGCATTCTCTGCAAATGCAAAAGGAAAAGGTGGTTCCTCCACCAAAAATGATGGTGACAAAAAGAAGAAGGGCGGAAAGAAGAAGTTTCAAGGAGAGTGCTTTCACTACAAGAAGAAAGGACATGCAATTGCAGATTGTCGTGTCAAGAAGGCAGATGAAAAGAATGGTACCCTTAAAAGTAAAGGGAAAGAGACAGCCAATACAGCTGAAGTAGAGCTGGAATTATTCATGGCAACCATTGAGGAAGTGTGCTCCTCGACGCAAGAAGAATCTACCACTGACTCTTGGAGTTGGATAGTGGAGCCCCCCGTCACATGACCAACAAGAAAGGTCTATACAGTTCTATGCAGCCTCTACAAGAATCCATCACTGTGACGGTTGGAAATGATGCTAAATGCCCTATTGCGGGCACAGGTACTATATCTTTTGTTGCTGCAAATGGTGAAGTCAAAAAGCTTTCAAATGTGTTGTATGTTCCCGAAATCTGGAGAAATCTCTTATCAGTTTGCTGCCATAATTGTTCTTGGTCATGAAGTGAGGTTCAAGAAGATAGGTGCAGAAATTCTTGATAGTGCTGGTACAATTGTTAGCAAAGGAGAAAGAAGGAGCAACCTGTATGAGCTAAGTACTCTTACAGCCACCGCTGGAGTGGGCACAAGTAAGCTTTGGCATGAAAGGTCTGGACACATCGGATTTGTAGTGTTGAAGGAGATGCAAAAGCAAGGTATGGTTGCTCACCTACCTACAATAACTGAATTGAAGGAACCATGTGAAGCTTGTATGATGGGCAAGCAACAGAGAAAGGCATTTCCACAAGAAAGCAAGAATAGATGTGGGTGTACTTCCTTCGTGATAAGGCTCAAGCTTTTGGTAAGTTTAAAGAATGGCTAAAACTTGTTGAGAATGAAACAGGGAAAAGTGTGAAGAAATTTAGAACAGATGGTGGTGGTGAGTTCAACTCAAAGGAGTTTGAATGCTTTTGCAGTTTGAACTCAAAGAAGCTGTTAATACTGCAGTCTACATTCTAAATCGGAGCTACACAAAGGCTCTCAAGGGAAAAACACCTCATGAGGTATACACTAGTAAGAAACCATCTGTCTCACATTCAGAATTTTTGGATGTGAATGTTATGCACATGTTCCAGATGAGAAGAGAAACAAGTTAAAACCAAAAAGTAGAAAATGTATCTTCTTGGGTTATAGTGATGAGCAGAAGACTTACAAATTATATGACCAAGAGGCAAAGAAGATCATCGCAAGCCGTGATGTGGTGTTTAAGGAGGAGCCGCATACAGTGGAGGAGGAGAAGGCAAGTTCTTCCACTTTATCATCAAGCGAAGAAGTAGTCCACTATGAACCTATCCCGAGAGCTATCCCTATCCTTAAGGAGGAGGAAGCATCATCTTCAGATGATGAGAAAAAAGTTCACCAACCTAACATCACCCCGCTGGAAAAGCCATTGCTACATTGGGTGAAGTAGCTCTATGACCACAATAATCCTATGCCTGCATCTGTTGAGGAGAAGGCAGACGGACCAAGGAGGTCTCAGAGAATAGAGGAGCAAAGGAGGGCTTCTGCTCACATAGTCAATATGGCCTTGATGGTTGAGATTATGAGAGAAGTAAAGGAGCCAACTGACTTAGAAGAAGCACTTGTAGATCCATCATGGAAGGCTGCTATGCAGGCAGAGTATGACAGCATAATGAAGAATGACACTTGGGAGCTAGTGGATCGACCAGCAAAGCGGAAGGTTATTGGCACCAAGTGGATCTGGAAGGTAAAGTACAAGGCTGATGGTACCTTAGAAAAGTACAAAGCTAGACTGGTTGCCCAAGGATTTTCACAAGTTGAAGGGTTTGATTTTCAAGAGTCATTTTCCCCAACTACCAGAATGACCACTATTCGCACGGTACTTGCAGTGGCTTCCCACAAGAAGTGGCCAGTGTATCAAATGGATATTAAGTCAGCGTTCTTAAATGGTGACCTCAAGGAGGAGGTGTACGTGGCTCAGCCACCAAGGTTTGAGGCCCTCCATTCTGAGAACAAAGTGTGTAAGCTGAAGAAGGCATTATATGGGCTGAAACAAGCCCCCAAAGCATGGTATCAACGGATAGATAAGTCCTTTTTAAACCTAAACTTCAAAAGATGTGCCTCAGATGCTAACTTGTATGTTTATAGGGATGGTAAAAAGTCTGTAGTGATTGTCCTATATGTGGACGACCTTCTTATTACGGGTGACTATGAAGATATGATCAACCAAACTAGAAAGGCTTTGAGTTCTGAGTTTGAAATGACAGACTTGGGCTTGCTACACTATTGTTTGGGGATCTGGCAAGAGCCAGAAAAGATCTTCATCTCTCAGAAGAAGTATGCATGGGGGATCTTCAAGGCATTTGGCATGACCGAGTGCAAGGAGATAACTACACCTACGGAGGTGAATGCAAAGTTATCCGTCGAGGATACATCAGCACTAGCAGACATTGGGAGGTATAGGAGGTTGGTCGGCAGTCTGATCCACTTGTGTAACACCAGACCAGATATCAGTTTTGATGTTGGTGTTTTGAGCAGGCTCTCAAACAAACCTCATGAGAGTCATTGGAAGGCTGGGATGCGGATGCTCAAATACTTGAAGAAAACTCTTGACTATGGTATCATATACAGTTTCGAAACTTCTCTTATGGGAATCTGTGACTCAGATTGGGCAGGAGACAGTGATTCCAGGAAGTTAGTTTCTGGTTATTGTTTCTCTTTAGGTTTAGGAAATTTCTCTTGGATTAGTAAGAAGCAGCCAACAGTGGCATTGTCTTCTACCGAAGCAGAGTACAAGGCAACTTGTTTTGCTGCATGTGAAGCAGTATGGTTGAGAAGGATTCTATGGCATATGGGAGTGTAGGATGAATAACCAACTTTGCTGAGATGTGACAATCAGAGTTGCATCGCCATTGCCAAAAATCTAGTGTTTCATGAACGCACCAAACATATAGAGATCCACTATCACTCTCTTTGTGATTTGATGGAGGATGGGATAGTGGAACTGGTCTACTGTCCAATAGAGGAGAATGGAGCAGATATCTTCACCAAAGTACTTACGAAGGATCTGCTTCAAATTCATCTTCAGAGACTCGGCATTGGGCCGAGGAGATAGTTCACCTATGGGTGGACATTGAGGGTGGGTGTTAGATATGATCAATGCCCCACCCTCATTAGGTGCTACCAATGATCCATGGTTCTCAAAGTTGTAAGGCCCCCATTATGAGGAGAAGCCAAATGTGAGCCCGGTGAGTCCTGACTTATTTATCAGATGAGGTCTATGTGACCGGATGTCAAAAGGGTGATCGTTGTGGGTCTAATCTTTGGGATAGATGGAGTGGTTAGGTTGGTAGCAACTCGAGGTGCATTGCATCGAGTTGCGGGGTAAGGGAGTTAAAAGGGGCCCCTATTGTGGGGTCCGGGGGCCGCGGAAGTGGCCCCTGGCTGGGGGGGTCCCAAGGGGGCTAGCGGCCTCCCTGGCGGGGATCTGAGGGCAGTGCCCCGGGCCCGATGGTAAAGGGATTAGTGGAACTGGTCTACTGTCCAACAGAGGAGAATGGAGCAGATATCTTCACCAAAGCACTTACGAAGGATCTGCTTCAAGTTCATCTTCAGAGACTCGGAATTGGGCCGAGGAGATAGTTCACCTATGAGTGGACATTGAGGGGGGGTGTTAGATATGATCAATGCCCCACCCTCATTAGGTGCTACTAATGATCCATGGTGCTCAAAGTTGTAAGGCCCCCATTATGAGGAGAAGCCAAATGTGAGCCCGGACATTGGTTGAGTCCTGACTTGTATATCAGATGAGGTCTATGTGACTGGATGGCAAAAAGGTGACCCTTGTGGGTCTAATCTTTGGGTTAGACGGAGTGGTTAAGCTAGTAGCAACTCGAGGTGCATTGCATCGAGTTGCGGGCCCGATGGTAAAGGGAATATTCCTTGGCCGACTAGTGGAGACTTATATGGTAGGTCGGTCAGGCCAACCTCACGGCCTTCGCATGCTATAAAAGATAAACCCCTTCACAGCCATCGATCACTCATCTTTCACCTAGTCAGAGTTGTTGTTCTAGCTAGCCTTAAGCTCTTCACCTATCTTCTGTCTAGATTGCTATCTAAGCTTCACACAGTGGAAGCGCATGGGTGGACAGAGCCATCTTTGTATTAGTTGTTTGGAGTTAATGAATTTACTGATTCCCCTCTTATCTATTGTGTACTCTCTATCTCTTTCTCAGATTTTGTTCGTTGCGCCTTGTAATATTTTACATCTCTTAAGACAGGGCATAATAAACTTGCACGTTGCTTTTATAGTCTATACAAAATAATCAAGCAAGTTGGGGATCTTGCCTATCAACTTGGTTTTCCTTCAACCACTTGTATCCATGATCTCTTTCATGTATCTCACGTTAAGAACTATGTTGGCCCTGAAATTCAAGTTCTTGAAGAACTACCTCCCCGTTGATGAAGATGGTTTGATCATTTACATGAATTGGAAAATATTGTTGGCAAGCACGAGAAGGTTCTAAGGAATCGAATCCTTGTAGAGTATCTCATTAAGTGGAAGGGAGTCTTGTTTTGGCAACATGCTTTGTATTTGGAACAATTTTCATGGCTTCTTTAAGAGTGGTAAATAGCTTGATACATTAAATTTATGTATAAAAATTAATTATCTTATATTCATTAAAATTGGATTCTGGCGGCATGGTTGGATACTACATATTGTCCTCTATTTTTTTATAGTTTGTATATGAAAATTGGACACTTCTACTTCAAGTTATGGCCAAAATTGCACTACATCTTGTTTTCGACAATGTATAGTAGTTTCTTCAGTATATAAACTTCTCCTTAATTGACTTATATGATCTTCTTCAACTTGAAGTTTCATTTCATTATGGATCCATATGCTTCTAGCTATCCTTGTAATCTTCATTGTAATTTGTCCCAATTTTAGCTTTGAGGAAAAAGCTCTTTTATATTGAGATGGCTTGTAATAAAGAAAAATAATACATTAGCCAATATTTAGCCTTAGGTCTAGGGTTAGATATAAAAGGCTAAGGTGTAACTTGCCAAGTTCTTTTGCAATTGTAAACATTGCTTGTTTGAGGTTTCCACCTCTCACCATACATTGAGGGTACATACTCTTTGGCCACCATGGAATTGGGGTGGATTCCATGCCCCTCCATAGTATGAGGATGATATCATGTTGTAGCCTCTCATGAATGATTCTCAGCCTTTGTATCAAGTCGTAACATGATTCATGGTAGTCTAGCTACCTTGGCTATGGCTTTCTTAGCATTTTAGTGTATTTCTTGTCTTTTTATTATTTTAGCTTACTGTGGAAAATAGTTTCTTTACATTTCTTCACAATTGTATTTGTTCTTAGAGGATTTCAAACACACATTATTTGATATTGTCAATCAATAATGTGTTTGTAGGACTATGAGTAAGTTAGTCTTTCCAAAGTAGGTCCACACAAAGACATGAAAGCATTGAAGGCACCAATCCAATAATTTTTGGCATTAATCTTTACCACAAGATCCACTCCTTTGAGGCCCTACGACACTTCTTCATGAGTTGGACATAGGATGCTAAAATATCTCCTCCACATCTATTTACTATTGTAAGAAGTAATCTGTTGAGATCCAAAAGGAGAGCTAGTTTCGTTTCAAGAAAAATGATGATTTTCCTTCTAATATTGATACATTGGCCCATGCATAATAGAATGTTCTAGTACATCATGTATTTTCTCATGTCCATGGTTAACCACATTAGATGTGCCACAACATGTTCCATGCTAGTATGTGTTGAATTAGCATGTTCCACATCAAATCTGGTGAGTCAACATGTTGCAATCTATGAGCATGTTCTGATACATCATGCAATTTATTAGCTACATGATCAACCACATCAACATATTCCACAATAGGTTCAACAGTATGCAGTCTCTTAGCTACATGCTCAACCATATTAACATGTTCTACAACATGCTTCACATCGACATGCAATCTTAGTCTTCTTCTTTTTGTGCTTCCAGATTTGCATGTGACTCAACTTCCTATGTATCACCATCTCTCTGCATATTGTCTGTGCCTTGCACATGAACTATATTAACTATAATATTTATTTCTTGGGAAGCTAAATTGGCATTTACATTTGCATTTTCTTCCCCCTCTCTTGGTGCTTTTACATTTTCTCAACTTTGAGTAATATGGATCTCACTTTCATATTGCATACTAGAACTACCTTACCCACTCCTCATCCCTCCTTCCACATTACCACATTCATTTTTTTCTTCCATATATTCTTTCATCGATGATCATCTTCTTATTGAATGACATTTATGGCCTTGTTGATTCTCAATCTTTTTACTACAAAAAGATGTTTGTTTACTTCCTACCATGTCTAAAGTAATGAAAACATTGACTACTGATGAGGACTAGGTTATATGGCATGATCGTGAAAAAAATACAATAATTCTCCTTTAAGTCACATCATAGTTACACAACTCAATTTGCAAAAGCATATGACTTCACAAAAATGAATAGCACAATACATCGATTATATTATGTAATTTTTTTGAGTATTTCAAAACCACACAATACAAAAGAAAGGGAGGTGAAAAAATAAGAAAACATAAATTACCTTGGATTGGGCCAACAAAATCCTCATTACATAAAATGCAAGCTATGATATATCATTCTAGCTTTACAATCAAGGTGCTTTTAAAAGGGATTCAATTAACCATGAGAGGTATAGGGTGGTTACATACTGATGCTACACAGTGATTACAACTCATGTACTTACCCTCATAGTCTTCCTTATTTTCATTTTTAGATGAAGAGTAGGGCCTTTGCTACAACATAACAATAATTTTCTTTCTCATTTTCATTTTTGTACTAGCCATCACTTCAAGTGTGGAATCTTAATCTTCTTCAACTTCTTCTATGCTATTTATAATTCCTATATAATTCCAAAAGAGATATATTATCAAGGATACCCCTGAAGAAAACATGATGACTACTATTTTACCAAATAAATGACTATAGATCTCCTTGGCATAAGAATCCTTGTCAACTATTTTAATGGGTGGACTCTCAATGTTCTACTACATCTCTACATTTGATAGCTCCACATCTTTTTCTAGGTTTTTTTTTGGGTTTGGTGTAAAGGGAGAAGCTTGGGTGAGAGCATGATCAAGTGGAAGAAATAGAGGTGTGAGCTATTGATGCCACGAGGCATATTCCACAGTGGATTCCATGAGGTGTTGTGGTGGATTTGTAAAATTTTATTTATTGCCAGGACTCATACACAAGGTGGATTCGTGATGCAAAAAGTTGATGGGGACACTTGTCCTTTTCAGGTGTCTTGTTAATTTAATGTGCAAGTGGGTGATTCCATAGCGAGTGATTCTGCAAAGTACATATTTAAATTAATAGACGTTTATGAGTTTAGAGTGTGTACTCGTCATAAGTTAAGGTTAGGATTGAGTTCTAACCAATTTATTTATTTTGTAGCTGAAGACTGCTAGGTATTCACTTTTGTCGGTTTAATTTTATTATTTTCTAATAATTTTGAATACTTTAGTTGATGTGTAGAGCAAGCAGCGGTGGCGTCGGGAAGCACTGGATGATAGCGTATATTCAAATTATTATCATTTTTTATGGCCGTGTATCTTAGATGTGGCGCCAATATTTATTTTGACGTGCTTATTTATTGAAGCTCTTGACATTTATTTATTATTTTTGTATGCACATGGGCGCATGATTTAAATATTTGTATTAGACATTGTATTTGGGTACCACCCGACTCCTTGGGCGCCTAATAGCTTTAATTCTTTAGTGGAACAAAAGCAAACACAAAAGCTAAAGCGTGCTAATTATAAATTGGGCTATTTTTTTGAGCTTGGAGATGAATAATATATCAAATACATGCTTTGTGGAGCGCTCACACAAGGCATGGGGGGAGTTGTATCCAATTAGTCTCTTGCTTCATGTCGTGTAAGCTTTCTCTCTTATTTTTTTGTGCAAAAGTAGAGTCATTTTGTTCTTGGGGACCTTCCGACGCTCACTACGCACGCATAGATCATTCGATCTGTGCATCAATGGTATTAGAGTGAAGTTGAGATCGACAGCTTCCAATCGCTTACCATCTCGCGTGAATGCAGAGCTCTTGGAACGATCTAGCTCTACAATTAGTCTCGTGGCAATCTGTCAATACCAGCGTGTTCTTGGAAGTCAAGAACCCCCTGCTACGCACTCAGGTCACGAAGGACCGGCTTCTACACAGGTGGAGGACCATGTGGGAAGCTTTTTCAACAAGACGTTCTTTCTCTGAGAGAGTAGATAAGAAATTCTTCATTAAGTTTGGATTAGAAGCTTATTAATCTTTATAAAAAGCTTTTATAAAGCTTAAAGCCCCTAATTTTTCCATCGAGGATGGCAGTATGCTGTACTACACATGGCTGAAATTGCCAACAATGTCCTTTTGTCCTCATGATTTACAAAAATTCCATAAGCTTTATAATCCTAAAGCTTCAAAATCCAAAGCTTTCTAAAGTCTCAAGTTTCAATTTCAACTCTCTTCCATAGCGGCAGTTCCCACTGGGCTAAATGCACGAACCTGTCTTCGACTCTTTGGAAGCCCCTGTTCACACCTGTGGACTGAGAGAACCAGATTCCAGCAAAATAGTTTGCAATACGCTGTCAAAATGTTTACTGTTCATAATACAAATCATGGGATTCTTATGAACACAGAAGAGCCTCACGGGAAGTAATATGAGAAATTTGCATACAAAACTCAGACATTGTTATCCAATATCCACCTTAGTTATACAAATTCTTTTGTATTTAGCATATAACTTTTAGTTATACCATGTATACTTATGAAAAATAAGTCTATGGGAACCTACAACTTGGTCATCTGGAAGAAATTGACAGTCTGCAGGATAAATTATATTAATTCAGATACAAAAATCTGGTCACAGCCCAAGAAAGATGCCAAAAACTGCCAAAAGTCCACTAGGTCCACATGGGACCTGGAGTAACAAGGCTTAAGTGACCAGCAAGTGACCTAGGCTGGTCAAAAAGTGACCATGCACTGAGCAGAGAGTAGCCCGCATTTTTCGGTGCAAAATGCGGGCTGCACTGTCTCAGGCAAACTGGACAGAGCTGGAGCTATGGTGCATGAAATGGAGCATGTAAACTGAAGATCAACAGGCCCAACTAATGAAGATGTAAATATGGTGAGAGCTCCACTTCTCTGCCTCTTTGGTCTGACGAAAATGCATGCTGAAACAGTCTATAAAAGAGGGAAATCTGAGAGAAGAATATTCAGCCTGCTCTTATTCACGACTTCTCTCATCTTGTTTACCTTATTCTTGGTCCAATGAAGCCTGACTTGTACCCAAGTACTTGAGTGACTTTGGGGCAAGCAAAGGGTGAGGATATTGAAGACTTATGGGCTGAAATAACAAGTCATAAACAGGGCAGCCCACTATTACGGTCCATTTATATGAGCAAAAATGGGATTTTTATGGTCGTAATGGAAGGAAATGACCTCTTTACTCCAGGACATTGTTCATGAATGATTAGAAGTGCTTCCTCTTGAGTTTATGCACTCATTTTGAACTTGATTATGGGCTGGAATTTTCTGTTTTAAAACAGGGCTGAAGCTAAAATTATGCTTCTTCAGTTCATTTCATGTATCTTTAGCCCAAATCTTGGTTGCATTTGAGTCTATCAACAATATACTTATTCCAAAGGGTTGAAATCCATCTATGTACTTGAAATAAATGCCATTAGAACTTGCATTTGACATTCATAAATGAATTAAGAATCTGAAAATATCCTTTATGATATGATATATGTATCCAAAGGAATCTGATGTAATCAAGATAGACTTATTCCTTATGTTCATGTATGCTAAGTACATAGTGAAAAGGCTTGACTCTTCTTCCGTATCAAAATCATTCTAAATCCCAGATCTTATTAAAACCCAATCTATTTTCCCTTCCCGAATCTTGAATCCTAAACTCTTCTTTTGTACTAAAGGCCCCGGTGGTAGACCTTCAACTCTTAACACGACGACAACGCAGTATACATGCAAGATATTTCTTAGAAGACGACTGTGATATCAAATTTTGCATCTGCAAAGGAGAAATACTACAAAAATCCATTTTTTTTAAAAAAAAAGAAATAAGCTTTGTAAACCCGACTTTGAGCTACGCTCATCTGGCTAACGAGATTTTGAGTGTGTGAGGTCTTTTGGAATTTTGTAGGATGTCCAATCAAACCATGGAAAATTTTATGGCTAAAGGTGACCTACCCAAACCAACAATGGAGCAAAAACTAGATTTGATTATGATGCAGCTTCAAGAGCGAGCACGTTAAAATTTGCAAGCTCAATTGGCCAATCTACAATGATCTACCGTCGACTAAGATGGACCGCAATTTGAAAATCTTATACGATGTACGATCGATGCAACACTTGAAGCGAAATTTATTCGAAAAGAAACAAAGATAAGTAAAAGAAATTTCAAATTTTGTACTTTCAATGGGTCACGCGATGGAAAGACTGTACTTGCTTTTATCAGTCAATTTAATGATTATTTCCATGAGGAACAGTATGTTGAGAAAGACAAAATCAAGTGTGTCACTAATCATCTAGTTGACCGAGCATCCCTACAATGGACTGTTGTCCATAAGAGCATTGATTGTCCTACTACTTGGGAGACTTTCCAAAAGAAATTTTTGTAGAATTTCCTTCCATCCCAATTCCACGAAAAAGCAATCAAACAATGGGATCTTCTGCAACAAAAGGATCGTGAGCCTATTTCACAATATACTGAGTGTTTTTTGAATGCTTTATTGCAACTACGAATGCTTGAAAATGTACCTAAGGCAACCCATAAACGCAAGTTTATGTCTGGCTTACTTGGACATTTTTATACGGAGGTCAACATGTTCAAGCCAACGACTCTCGAAGATGCAATTTCCTTGGCCCGTGACACTGAAGAAAAAATTCGAGGATGAGAGAAGAGACCACAACAATTTCAAAATAATGGTAACTTTGGTTCAAAATAATTCAATTCAAATTTTCGAAGATTCAATCAAAGTTGTTTCCTTCCATCTTCATTCCGTAAATCTTGGACATGACCACCTGCTTTACCATCAAATACAAACCCAAACCCTAAGCCATTTTTCTAGCCAAATCCCAACATTCCTAAACTTCCTACTATTACCAACAATGTATCTAAAGTCAAATCCATAGTCTATTACAAATGTCATCAACCTGGACATCTAGTGGCCAATTGTTAATCCAAAAAGCCAATTGTTCATATCATTTATTTGGGAGCAACAAAAGATGAAGAACATAAACAAATGCCGGATTTCACGGAAGATGACGACGACATTGGTACCACTTCAGATACTTTACCAGGTATGCCAAATCCCCATTCTTTATTAACGATGAAATGTCTTATGCATGGTAAAAAAAAGACTGTTTTACATGATGATGGGAGCACACACGACTTTATTTCTGCAAAATTTATCAAAGAATTAAATTTATATACTATTTCTACACATTATTGCATTAAGGCTGCATTTTTAGGCACTAGATACAATGGAACACAAGAAGTGCATGACTTAGAAATCAAAATTGGTGATTATATTGAATGTAGAAATTTCTTAGTCGTGCCTTTGCAGTCTAGTGACATTATCTTAGGAATGCCTTGGCGTCATCAATACAATCCTGATATAGATTATTCCATGCATTCAATAAAAATTCATTCTAATGGGAAACAAATCACATTGCATGGTATGCACACTTTTGATAATTTTCCATTGCTTAGTCATACTCAGGCTAAACGTGCATTACGCAAAGGTAGAAAATCCTATTTAATATGGGTGAATGAAATCGAAGCTAATGAAAATCAGATGCATCCTAGGTACACATAATTTCTTTCACAATTTCAAGATTGTTTTGCTGCTGACTTACCACCTAGATTACCACCTGTATGTCCCAAAGATCACAAGATAGACCTAATTCCTGGATCACAACCACCATGTAAAGCACTATATAGACATAACCAAATTGAACAGAAAGAAATTCAATCCCAAATTGAAGAATTGTTAACCCGAGGACTCATTAGATCTAGTAGTTCTCCATTTGGTGCACCTGTCTTATTAGTGAAGAAGAAAAATAATACCTATCGCATGTGTATTGATTATCGTGCCGTAAATAAAATCACTATTAAGAATAGATATCCGATTCCTAGGGTAGATAATCTTATGGACAAGCTACAAGCATCTGCAATATTTAGCAAGATAGATCTTAAATCTGGATACCATCAAATAAGATTGGACACATATGATATATTCAAAACTGCATTTATAACACAATTTGGACACTATGAATTCCTGGTTATGCCTTTTGGTTTAACTAATGCACCAGCCACATTCAGTCGTATGATGAATCACATATTTTTGAAGCATCAGCATTGTGTCATTATTTTCTTTGATGACATATTGATTTTCGGTAAAAATGAGAATGAGCATTATGAACATTTATATTTGGTTTTAAAATTATTAAAATAGAATCAATTATATACCAATCCAAAAAAGAGTGAATTTTTCCAAACACAAATTGAATATCTAGGACATATTGTTTCATCTGAAGGTATTAAAGTTGACCCTAAAAAGATAGAACCAATTTTGAATTGGTCGATACCCAAAAATGTGCATGATTTACGTTCTTTCTTAGGTCTTGCTAGCTTTTACATAAAATTTGTGAGAAATTTTTCATTGCTTGCATTAGCTTTGACAAAATTATTAAAAAAAGGCATTGTGTATCATTGGTCTGATAATCAACAAAAGTCCTTTGATTTATTGAAACATGCTTTAACTCATGCTTCTTTATTGCAATTACCTGACTTCAATAGATCATTTTTCCTAGTAGTTACTAATGCTAGTGGATCTAGAATAGGAGTAGTCCTTATGCAAGATTCTCATCCCATAGCCTACTCTAGCTGCAAACTTAAACCCTTTGAACTTAAGTATTCTACCTATGATAAGGAATTGCTAGCTGTAGTACAAGATTTACATCAATGAAAACACTATTTAATGGGATCTGAATTCATGATTAAAACTGACCAACAAAGCATTAGAAATCTCCTTAGTCAACCACAAATATCTGACTGACACATTAAATGGACTGCTTTTATTTCAAGTTTTCATCCACTCATACAATATTAACCCGGAAAAGAGAATGTTGTTGCTAAGTAGATGTCTGACTATTCATAATATTTATGTGATATCTTTTGACTCTCTTCTCCCTATGAAAGACACTTATGACCAAGATCCTACTTTTCAAGCTGATTGGAATAAACTAGTTGCAAATAATTGGATTCCCATTGATTCATTATCTTACACTGATGAATTTATGCTTTATAAAAAACATAATTTGTAACTGTTCCATTTCGAATATTTATTTTGCATGAAATTTATTGTCCTCCATACCAAGGCCATAGAGGAATTATTTCTACATTGCGTACATTGATTGAAGATTTTTATTGGCCACACATGGAATTTGATGTATCTAACTTTGTATCTGAATGCTTAATTTTTCAACGAGTTAAAAGACACAATGGCAAACAATATGGTTTATTAATGCCTTCACCGATTCCAGAACGACCATGGGAACAGATTTCAATGGATTTTATCACTGTTTCGTCTAACACTAAAGCTAATCATGACATGATTTGGACTATTGTGGATAGGTTTAGCAAACAAGCATATTTCATTCCATGCAAGAAAACATTAACTGTATCTCAAGCTGCTTAATTGTTCTTGAAAACTATTTTCACTAGTCATGATTTGCCAAAAGTTATTATTTCTAATCGTGATTCTAGATTCTGCAATAATTTTTGGATTACTTTGTTTGCTAACTTAGGAAAAAAGATTGATTTTTCATATACATTTCATCCTGAAACAAATGGTAAAAAAGAAGCTACTAACAATACCATTTTAGATCTTTTGCATGCATACACAATTTTAAAACCACAAACATGGGATACACATTTATATTTACTTCAGTTTACATACAATAACACACCACATACAACTACACAGAAAGCACCATTTGAAATTATTTATGGATATAGATTACCTACACTTGTTACATCATTGTCAAACAAAGTTCAAGCTGCTAATGATATCGCTAACATCCATGCTACTATTTTTGATAAAGTTAAAGATATGATTGCCAAAGCCCAGTAATCATACACAAAATAGGCCAACAAGAAAAGAAAAGCTATGAGTTTCAAAGGTGATGATTATGTTTGGTTCCGAATTGAAAAGCAAAGATTACTAAGTGTTGACAAACACCCTGTTGTAAAATTAGCCCCTAGATTTTATGGACCTTTCAAGATCATTCACAAAATCAATGACAATGCATTTAAACTAGAATTACCACAACACTGGAAAATCCACAACACTTTTCATATCAGTTTATTACAACCTTTAAGAGGATAATTACACCCTATCTATGAAAGCCCTCCTTTGCTAGAAGAAGAAACTGAAATCCTTAAGCCTGAAACTATTCTAGATACTGACTTTATGACCACTAGAACTGGCCGTAGATATTCTAGATATTTGGTTAAGTTTAAAAATCATCATGTTGAAGAGGCCCAATGGATGCACGCTCGAGACCTAAGTGCTTACCCTTCACTGTTGGCTCCACGTTGAGCTAATAGCAATTGAGAACAACTGCTATCCCACCTCCGGGGTATGATGCCAGGAGGCATATTCCATGGTGGATTCCGTGAGGTTTTGCGGTGGATTCCATAAAATTTTATTTATTGCCAGGACTCATACACAAGGTGAATTCCTTGTGTGAAAAGTTGATGGGGACGCCTGTCCTTTTCGGGTGTCTTGTTAATTTAATGTGCAAGTGGGTGATTCCATAACGGGTGATTCTGCAAAATACTTATTTAAATTTATAGACGTTTATGAGTTTACAGTGCGCACTCGTAATAAATTAAGGTTAGGATTGAGTTCTAACCAATTTATTTATTTTGTAACTGAAGACTACTAGGTATTTACTTTTGTCGATTTAATTTTATTATTTTCTAACAATTGTGAATGCTTCAATTGATGTGTAGAGCAGGCAACGGTGGCGTGGGGAAGCATTGGGCGATAGTGTGTATTCAAATTATTATCATTTTTTATGGGTGCGCATCTTAGGCGTGGCGCCAATATTTATTTTGATGTGCTTATTTATTGAAACGCTTGATATTTATTTATTATTTTTGTATGCGCATGGGCACACGATTTAAATATTTGTATTGGACATTGTATTTGGGTACTGCTCAACTCCTTGGGCGCCCAATAGCTTTAATTCTTTAGTGGGACAAAAGCAAACACAAAAGCTAAAGCGTACTAATTGTAAATTGGGCTATTTTTTAAGCTTGGATATAGAGAGTAGCAAATAATATTCTACGTAAGGGTAAAGGTAAAATGTCATTTATGTAATTTCTTTATGTATGTGTGTTTCTCCTTAACTCTTATGCTTGTTGATGCAAGGATTTGTTTATCACAAGTTTGGCTAATGAATAAGGGAAGGCTAGTCACACATTGTGGATGTTGGAGCTCCCACATCTTGTGTCTCTCTCTCTTGCTTGCTCTCTTTCTCCATTAGCTATAGGTCACACCTCTAGTGCTTCCTCTTGCTCATGCTTACTTAAGCTTCTCCCTTCAATTGGTATCAGAGCCCTTGAGCGAGGAGCTCCATCAATGATTACTTTAGCCCATGACAATACCTATGATCTCAAGATTTATGGCAGCCATGGTTTCTTCTATTCAAGGTGAGCATTGATCTCTCACTTCTTCCTAAATTATCAAGGCTTGTCCAATGGTTCATTTTGAGTGTATTGAGCATTGTTATCACCACCATAGTGCTCAACATAACCACCAATCCATCAACATCTATTCATGTTGTTTATGCTATTACTTCAAGTAGTCTCGATAGCACAATTCACTCATGTTGGTAGCTCACTACTCATTTTGGTTGCTCTTAACACACTTGGATGATCATTAAGAACTTCCTAGCACTCATAGCTAGTGTTTGAGCTTCATTGGATGTGGCATTGATCAATCATTACAGGCTATAAAGCAGACAAGTTTGCTATATTACTCCATGATAGCCTATCTCTAAATGCCTATGGCTCACACCATGCTTATGTGATATGCTCTTAATGCTTTGAAGTTATGAGTATGTACTAAGGGTGAGATTAGATTGATTTGACCTTATATTAGCTAAGTTTTAGTAGGGTTTTCACTACTAGAATACAATAACCAAGAAGCTATTTGATTGTGAAGGCTACTAGAATACAATAACCAAGAAGCTATTTGATTGTGAAGGCTCTTTTCCTTAAAGCCTAAAGCTTTCTTATGGTTCAGTTCATGTCTATTAGTGTTGGGATCAGCGCTAAATCTTTGTAAATGTCTTAAAAATGTTTTTTGAAAGCATTGTGCTAATTTAACTCAAATTTAGAGGTTATTTCATTGCTATACATAGTGAGAAGTAAGCACTTATCTGGATATGGCTATGCCTGTTATGTTTTTATTTGAAGATACACAAGTACATCCCTTGGATGTATTAATATCTATCATTTATGTATGCATCACGATAGGTCTATGGTGACACTTGAGCTTTGCATTTGAGCTTAGTTACATATCTTAGAGCTTTGTGAGTTGCTACCATGGTCATTCACTTACACACTTGAAGATCTTATTGGGTTTTATGTACTTGATGTATCATGGATGCTTGGATGTCATGTATATGATCTATTTGCAAAGAGCTTTGGATTTACACAATTGAGCTTGAGCTTCTTTCACTCAGACTATGGCACTCATTGAGATATATATATTCTCTCTTGATGCTTCTTGGATGCAGTTACCTTTTAGTTAATGTTTGATTTGATTCATGTGTTCGTTGCGCCCTTGTCTCTATCAAAGTAATGTCCATTATGTATACATACTTCTTGGCTATGTACTGATCTTTATTACCCTTTCTTAGTTAGTTATGCATTTGGTAGCTCTCTTTTATTCATTGTGAGACCTACTACATGCATGATGTCTATGCCTAATAGATGTATGGTTTACTAACACTTTGAGATTGGGATAGATCATGGTACTTGTTGCATTCCTAGTCACTACTACTAGCTGCTCTTACATATCCCATTTGTTGCCAAATAAACATTGTAGTTTGAGCTTGGATTTTCTTGATTGATTTCCCATAATTTTTTCTTGGATTCACTATTGCATTTAGTACAGAATTGTTGTAATTGTAGTTTTATGCATTATTATTATGAGAGAATATATTTTGACTTACAATTTATTACTAATAGCTAGTGGATAGCCCTATAATTTGGTGGTTTTTTTGTTTAGATCTTGTCTTGGATATGATTTGGGATTGCTTTACAGTCATTCACAATAGCCCATCTTCTTTTACTATGCTTTTTTTTATTAGTACAATGGTCAGTGTATCAAATGATAATGCTAGCTTTAATATTGATAAATTAGATGGTACTAATTACAACTATAGCAAGGCACTGATATGGTAAGTTTTCGTATAGAAATTGTAGATCAAGCTATTGAGACATGATGATATAAAGCTTGAATACTTTGATGCACAGCGTTGGGTTGAATTGGATGAGTTATGATAATCTACAATCATTTAATCTCTCTAAGCAAGTATTCTACAGTGTTATCAGTGTGAAGGGTACACTACATGGCAGTTATGGTAGAAGATCCATGACATCTATCATAAGCTAAGCACTACCTCTTAGATGTGTTGATGACTGAAGCAGTTCATGGACCTTTGTATGAACGAGGGAACCTCGGTGTCCATCCACTTAAATGATTTTCATTCAATTATCGGCATCTTATGTTTACAAGGGATTGAGTTCAAGAATAATCTTCCACCATTGTTCTTACTAGTTGTATTATCTTAATCATTGGACACATTTTGTATTGCTATATGTGCAAATATGCCTACTCTAATGGGTTGAATTGCAGGATGTAGAGGGTGTATTATTGAATAAAGAACTTAACAAAAAGAATGTTAATGCTTCTTGTAACTCTTATGATTTGACAATCAGAGGCAATAATCAATAATGACTACCATGGAAATGACTGACAGAAATCTCGTTCTTAGTCATGTAAACATCTCATTCTTAGCCATGTGAAAAATCTCACACTAAGTCTAATGGTCATAAGTTTGCATTGGCTTATCATTATTGTGGGAAGAAAGGTTATACTCGATCGTAGTGCCATAAAATGCATGATAACAAGACTAAGGAAAAGGAAAATGAAAAAATATAAGAAAAACATGATGATTGCAGCATTGATCCCCTAGCAAATCTAGTATCAAGAATGAAGAGATTAATATAGTGTAGACTAATTCTGATGATAATTATATACTTACAGCTTCTTCTCTTGATGTCTTGTAATTGATGATCCCATATCTATCTATACTCAATGTTGATTGATTGATTTAGGGGTTTCATTTCATATTATCTCTCATTGATTTTGGTTCGACTCCTATCATAGCATGACATGATTTCTCAAATTGGGTAATGACTTGGAATTGGATATTTTTGGTATTGGTGATGTACAACTATGGTTTGGTTTAGGCAACATCTTTACTTTGCATGATGTATGCTATGTTTCGGCTTTGATCAAAAGCCTACTCTCTACTAGGTAGTTGGATGATCTGGTTAGTTTGTATCTTTTGGTGGTTCCTAATGTAAGATTACTCATGGGAACCCTGTCCTTGAATGAGGTGCCAAATCTAGTATTGTTTATCCCTTATTTGTATCTGGGTCTATCCACCATGTTTTGCTACCACATGTATCATTAGAGCATCATAGCCTCGAATACATGTCATTAAAGTGAATAAAAATGCTTACCCATTTGTAGAACCTTTCATTCCTTAACTATAAATGTTTAATTCTTGTGATCATTGTTTTTATGGAAAGCAAACATGTAGTTTACCTAAAAAGTCAAGTATTATGTGCATAGGTGAGCCTTTGGCTCTTGTTTATTTTGATGTTTGTAGACCTATGCCCTATTAGGTGGCATAAAGTTTTTAACGGCAACTTACTCTTGTTGAAAATCAGTCTGTATATAGGCTAAAATGTCTATGATTTGACACTAGGAGTGAGTATGTCTCTAAATACTTTGAAAAGTTTTGTGATGAGAATGGAATTATCAATTGACCACCTTGTACACCCCATCCTAAAATGGTATGGCTAAGCATATAAACATGATGATTGAAGAGAGAGTCAGTAGTACGATTTGCCAAGTAGGCTTACCACAATATTTCTAGGCTAAGATAATTACTACTGCCATACACTTGATCAATGGATCTCCATGCATTGCTCTTGACTATTAGGTTGTAGAGGAGGTATAGTTTGGAAAACCTCCATCATATGATCATTTACTTATCTTTATTTGTGAGACTTTTTGTTATGTTCCCAAGGACCAAGTGCAATAAGAAATACATATTTCTTGGTTATGGGGATCTAGGTAAGATGGGCTATTACCCATGAAATTTGTAGGCTCAAAAGCTTATCCACAACCATGATCTTATTTTTCATGAAGAGAAAATACCTAAGAAGCCTAAGCAAGTAGTTGAGGTATGTAAGGTAATATTTCAGGAGGAGCCTCTTGTTATTGTACACATAGCCACATATCCTACAAAAACTAATATTGTAGTGGCCCATGATCATGATGTTGAACGATATATATAGGCTTCAGTGTCTATTTTGCAAAATGTTCTACTAGGAGATAGATGTCAGTTTGATTAGTTTGTACTCTCCATGGATTATGTTATGGTGACACATGTTGGTGAACCTCTTACCTATGATGAGGTCATGTGCAAAGGTGATAAACACGCTTGGGAGAGGGCCATGCAAGTAGATTATAACTCATTGCAAATAAATCATACATAGGATTTGGTTCCTTTTTCTAACGAAAAGTGTACTTTTCCATAGAAGTGGGTGTACAAGTTAAAGAGTACCCCTAGTGGACACCCCAACATAGCGTATAAAACTAGATTGGTTGTTAAGGATTTTAAGCAAGAGTATGGTATTGACTTTCATAAACTCTTCTCTCTTATAGCAAGATGACTATCCTATGATTGGTGTTGTGTGTAGTTAGATCTAGACTTTTAGCAAGTGGATATAAAGATGATGATCTTATATGGGGACTTGCATGGTGAGATTTGTATGCAACATCTTAAGGGCTTTGAGAGAAATTGCAAGAAATACCTTTAAAAACACCTAGTGTGTAAGTTGAGAAATATCCTTTATGGCCTGAACTAGGCACCTAAGGAATGGTACCACAAGTTTCATGCTTTCATCTATTCACAGGGATATACCTACAATGATATGGATCCATGTTTATATAAACAAAGGCCAATGATGGGAGCTTTATGACTCTAATACTCAATGTGGATGATATGTTGATTGCTAGAAGCACTCATGATGACTTGGATGCCTTGAAAAGTTAGCTGATGCTCTCTTGCTTGCTATCCTATTTCTACTTCTGCCCACCTCTTCCATAACATGGTTAGGAGGTCGATGATTTGCAGCTTTAGAATAATCCATACTTCTTCTTGTAACTCTCTTAGATGTCCCTACATTATCTTTATCTCTCTTCCATTTCTCTCCCACAATATGTGTTTTACACTTTTGCTAAATATGCATCCACTGAATATGCATCTACCAATGATTCCTAGATAATTATGTCATGAATGTCTTGCCCTGCATGAGACATTTCACTATCATGAACTTTCCTCTTTTGAGCTGCATACAAAGCATGTGTCCATATTTCAACCTTCCAACCAACCACCACTTGGCCATGCATTCTATCCAACTATAGACTAAAAGTAGAAGCATGTACAACCATATAAGCATTTTGGATAGCCAAGTCTTCCAACAACTTTTTCATATCTCACTTTGTGAAATTCAAAGCAAGAGACAATCCCATTTCTTGTGCATGGATCTTGCATTCTTTCCAAAAGATGAGCTTTCATGTCAAGACCTCTTAATAAGCAACACAATCCTTCCTTTCATGTTGCAGACTATCACACCCATACAACTTTTTCCTAGTTTAGGGATTTTTTCCCATCCCTTTTCCTCTTATCCTTTCTCATCCAATTTCGCAACCTTCAACCTGAAGATTCCGCATGCCTTTAACCAATTCATCTAATATATCTTCCCTAATAGTAGGAACAACAAGTGGATTACTAGATATATCAATTGTTTTGTTGGTAACATTGGGCAAGTTGGATACATACAATCTTTCTCTGACACTATGGGTGTTTAACCAAGAGGGTATTGCATCGATGGTACATACTGAAGGATGTGTAGGTTCAAAGGGGGTGGATGTCATGCCGCTACGCGAACACAGTGTGAAAATTTCTGATATAGCACATCATCATCGAACTTTCTTATGAATCTAGAGAGCCAATGTGATCTTAATCATTAGTGTTAGTGTCTATAGTATGGATGGTTAAAAAGTACGAGATCTTTGGACCAAGTGTAGTCTATTTTTATATTTTGGATATTATTTCTTATAAATATCCAAAAAATGTATATTAAACTTCTAGAATAGAGTGACACACAAAAAACAAGTTTTTTTTTAGCTAGTTTGAAAGATCTCATGCAAAAAAGAAGGGGCTTCCAAATTTAGGTGGCACATGATCGTAGTTTTTCGGCAACAAATAGCACTCTAGATTGGAAAGAAGAAGAAAGAGCAATCTGCGGGAATTCTAATCAGGTGTCTTGGGGTTGTACCACCCTCTCAAAGCCAAAAGAACCATGAGATTTGTGATCTAAGAGTAGCAAAGAAAAAGCTAATATTTAGTGCATATGTTTTATCTATGAGGAAGCTCTAGGAGATCTAATGCTTGGAGATTACTTCCGAGTAGTCCCAAACAAAGATTTAGTTTATCTTCTCACACTCTATCAATACATAGTACTAATCATTGAGCTTTGTCTTTATCTTGTGTACCTCTTATTTATTCTTTTTATTCTCTTCTATCTCTTATTCTCTACTTTCTTCACTCTCTAATCCTCGATGGATACAATCTTTAGACTAAAACCTCTCCAACACGACATACCTATATGCTACAAATGGTGGGTGTCCATCACTATCACATCATTCTTTGTTATTCTAGTGATTAATGAATACAGAAATATTGATCACACATTATGACTGTTGGAGTTTCCACATCTTGTGTCTCTCTCTTTTAATCTTTTGCTCCATCCACCATAGTTGGTGCACAAATCGGATGCTGTATGCGCACGTAGTGAGTGTCGAAAGCTCCCCAAGAACAAAAGAACTCTACTTTTGCACAGAAAACAAGAGAGAAAGCTTGCATGACATGAAGCAAGAGACGAATTGGGTATAATCTCCCCCCATGCCTTATGTGAGCGCTCTACAAAGCATGTATTTGATATATTATTCATCTCCAAGCTTAAAAAATAGCCCAATTTACAATTAGTACGCTTTAGCTTTTGTGTTTGCTTTTGTCCCACTAAAGAATTAAAGCTATTGGGCGCCCAAGGAGTTGAGCAGTACCCAAATACAATGTCCAATACAAATATTTAAATCGTGTGCCCATGCGCATACAAAAATAATAAATAAATATCAAGCGCTTCAATAAATAAGCACGTCAAAATAAATATTGGCGCCACGCCTAAGATGCGCACCCATAAAAATTGATAATAATTTGAATACACACTATCGCCCAATGCTTCCCCACGCCACCATTGCCTGCTCTACACATCAATTGAAGCATTCACAATTGTTAGAAAATAATAAAATTAAATCGATAAAAGTAAATACCTAGTAGTCTTCAGTTACAAAATAAATAAATTGGTTAGAACTCAATCCTAACCTTAATTTATTACGAGTGTGCACTGTAAACTCATAAACGTCTATTAATTTAAATAAGATTTTGCAGAATCACCCGTTATGGAATCACCCACTTACACATTAAATTAACAAGACACCCGAAAAGGACAGGCGTCCCCATCGACTTTTCACACAAGGAATTCACCTTGTGAATGAGTCCTGGCAATAAATAAAATTTTATGGAATCCACCGCAAAACCTTACTGAATCCACCATGGAATATGTCTCCTGGCATCATACCCCGGAGGTGGGATAGTAGTTGTTCTCAATTGCTATTAGCTCAACGTGGAGCCAACAGTGAATGGTAAGCACTTAGGTCTCGAGCGTGCATCCATTGGGCCTCTTCAACATGATGATTTTTAAACTTAACCAAATATCTAGAATATCTACGGCCAGTTCTAGTGGTCATAAAGTCAGTATCTAGAATAGTTTCAGGCTCAAGGATTTTAGTTTCTTCTTCTAGCAAAGGAGGGCTTTCATAGATAGGGTGTAATTATCCTCTTAAAGGTTGTAATAAACTGATATGAAAAGTGTTGTGGATTTTCCAGTGTTGTAGTAATTCTAGTTTAAATGCATTGTCATTGATTTTGTGAATGATCTTGAAAGGTCCATAAAATCTAGGGGCTAATTTTACAACAGGGTGTTTGTCAACACTTAGTAATCTTTGCTTTTCAATTCGGAACCAAACATAATCATCACCTTTGAAACTCATAGCTTTTCTTTTCTTGTTGGCCTGTTTTGTGTATGATTATTGGGCTTTGCCAATCATATCTTTAACTTCATCAAAAATAGTAGCATGGATGTTAGCGATATCATTAGCAGCTTGAACTTTGTTTGACAATGATGTAACAAGTGTAGGTAATCTATATCCATAAATAATTTCAAATGGTGCTTTTTGTGTAGTTGTATGTGGTGTGTTATTGTATGTAAACTGAAGTAAATGTAAATGTGTATCCCATGTTTGTGGTTTTAAAATTGTGTATGCACGCAAAAGATCTAAAATGGTATTGTTAGTAGCTTCTGTTTGACCATTTGTTTCAGGATGAAATGTAGATGAAAAATCAATCTTTTTTCCTAAGTTAACAAACAAAGTAATCCAAAAATTATTGCAGAATCTAGAATCACGATTAGAAATAATAACTTTTGGCAAATCATGACTAGTGAAAATAGTTTTCAAGAACAATTAAGCAGCTTGAGATACAGTTAATGTTTTCTTGCATGGAATGAAATATGCTTGTTTGCTAAACCTATCCACAATAGTCCAAATCATGTAATGATTAGCTTTAGTGTTAGATGAAACAGTGATAAAATCCATTGAAATCTGTTCCCATGGTCGTTCTGGAATCGGTGAAGGCATTAATAAACCATATTGTTTGCCATTGTGTCTTTTAACTCGTTGAAAAATTAAGCATTTAGATACAAAGTTAGATACATCAGATTCCATGTGTGGCCAATAAAAATCTTCAATCAATGTACTCAATGTAGAAATAATTCCTCTATAGACAAAGCTCAATGATTAGTACTATGTATTGATAGAGTGTGAGAAGATAAACTAAATCTTTGTTTGGGACTACTCGGAAGTAATCTCCAAGCATTAGATCTCCTAGAGCTTCCTCATAGATAAAAAATATGCACTAAATATTAGCTTTTTCTTTGCTACTCTTAGATCACAAATCTCATGGTTCTTTTGGCTTTGAGAGGGTGGTACAACCCCAAGACACCTGATTAGAATTCCCGCAGATTGCTCTTTCTTCTTCTTTCCAATCTAGAGTGCTATTTGTTGCCGAAAAACTACGATCATGTGCCACCTAAATTTGGAAGCCCCTTCTTTTTTGCATGAGATCTTTCAAACTAGCTAAAAAGTAACTTGTTTTTTGTGTGTCACTCTATTCTAGAAGTTTAATATACATTTTTTGGATATTTATAAGAAATAATATCCAAAATATCAAAATAGACTACACTTGGTCCAAAGATCTCGTACTTTTTAACCATCCATACTATAGACACTAACACTAATGATTAAGATCACATTGGCTCTCTAGATTCATAAGAAAGTTTGATGATGATGCGCTATATCAGAAATTTTCACACTGTGTTCGCGTAGCGGCATGACATCCACCCCCTTTGAACCTACACATCCTTCAGTATGTACCATCGATGCAATACCCTCTTGGTTAAACACCCATAGTGTCAGAGAAAGATTGTATGTATCCATCTTGCCCAATGTTACCAACAAAACAATTGATATATCTAGTAATCCACTTGTTATTCCCACTATTAGGGAAGATATATTAGATGAATTGGTTAAAGGCATGTGGAATCTTCAGGTTGAAGGTTGCGAAATTGGATGAGAAAGGATAAGAGGAAAAGGGATGGGAAGAAATCCCTAAACTAGGGAAAAGATGTATGGGTGTGATAGTCTGCAACATGAAAGGAAGGATTGTGTTGCTTATTAAGAGGTCTTGACATGAAAGCTCATCTTTTGGAAAGAATGCAAGATCCATGCACAAGAAATGGGATTGTCTCTTGCTTTGAATTTCACAAAGTGAGATATGAAAAAGTTGTTGGAAAACTTGGCTATCCAAAATGCTTATATGGTTGTACATGCTTCTACTTTTAGTCTATAGTTGGATAGAATGCATGGCCAAGTGGTGGTTGGTTGGAAGGTTGAAATATGGACACATGCTTTGTATGCAGCTCAAAAGAGGAAAGTTCATGATAGTCAAAATGTCTCATGCAGGGCAAGACATTCATGACATAATTATCTAGGAATCATTGGTAGATGCATATTCAGTGGATGCATATTTAGCAAAAGTGTAAAACACATATTGTGGGAGAGAAATGGAAGAGAGATAAAGATAATGTAGGGACATCTAAGAGAGTTACAAGAAGAAGTATGGATTATTCTAAAGCTGCAAATCATCGACCTCCTAACCATGTTATGGAAGAGGTGGGCAGAAGTAGAAATAGGATAGCAAGCAAGAGAGCATTAGCTAACTTTTCAAGGCATCCAAGTCATCATGAGTGCTTCTAGCAATCAACATATCATCCACATTGAGTATTAGAGTCATAAAGCTCCCATCATCGGCCTTTGTTTATATAAACATGGATCCATATCATTGTAGGTATATCCCTGTGAATAGATGAAAGCATGAAACTTGTGGTACCATTCCTTAGGTGCCTAGTTCAGGCCATAAAGGATATTTCTCAACTTACACACTCGGTGTTTTTAAAGGTATTTCTTGCAATTTCTCTCAAAGCCCTTAAGATGTTGCATACAAATCTCACCATGCAAGTCCCCATATAAGATCATCATCTTTATATCCACTTGCTAAAAGTCTAGATCTAACTACACACAACACCAATCATAGGATAGTCATCTTGCTATAAGAGAGAAGAGTTTATGAAAGTCAATACCATACTCTTGCTTAAAATCCTTAACAACCAATCTAGTTTTATACGCTATGTTGGGGTGTCCACTAGGGGTACTCTTTAACTTGTACACCCACTTCTATGGAAAAGTACACTTTTCGTTAGAAAAAGGAACCAAATCCTATGTATGATTTATTTGCAATGAGTTATAATCTACTTGCATGGCCCTCTCCCAAGCGTGTTTATCACCTTTGCACATGACCTCATCATAGGTAAGAGGTTCACCAACATGTGTCACCATAACATAATCCATGGAGAGTACAAACTAATCAAACTGACATCTATCTCCTAGTAGAACATTTTGCAAAATAGACACTGAAGCCTATATATCGTTCAACATCATGATCATGGGCCACTACAATATTAGTTTTTGTAGGATATGTGGCTATGTGTACAATAACAAGAGGCTCCTCCTGAAATATTACCTTACATACCTCAACTACTTGCTTAGGCTTCTTAGGTATTTTCTCTTCATGAAAAATAAGATCATGGTGGTGGATAAGCTTTTGAGCCTACAAATTAATAGCCCATCTTACCTAGATCCCCATGACCAAGAAATATGTATTTCTTATTGCACTTGGTCCTTGGGAACATAACAAAAAGTCTCACAAATAAAGATAAGTAAATGATCATATGATGGAGGTTTTCCAAACTATACCTCCTCTACAACCTAATAGTCAAGATCAATGCATGGAGATCCATTGATCAAGTGTATGGCAGTAGTAATTATCTTAGCCTAGAAATATTGTGGTAAGCCTACTTGGCAAATCGTACTACTGACTCTCTCTTCAATCATCATGTTTATATGCTTAGCCATACCATTTTAGGATGGGGTGTACAAGGTGGTCAATTGATAATTAATTCCATTCTCATCACAAAACTTTTCAAAGTATTTAGAGACATACTCACTCCTAGTGTCAAATCATAGAAATTTTAGCCTATATACAGACTGATTTTCAACAAGAGCAAGTTGCCGTTAAAAACTTTATGCCACCTAATAGGGCATAGGTCTACAAACATCAAAATAAACAAGAGCCAAAGGCTCACCTATGCACATAATACTTGACTTTTTAGGTAAACTACATGTTTGCTTTCCATAAAAACAATGATCACAAGAATTAAACATTTATAGTTAAGGAATGAAAGGTTCTACAAATGGGTAAGCATTTTTATTCGCTTTAATGACATGTATCCGAGGCTATGATGCTCTAATGATACATGTGGTAGCAAAACATGGTGGATAGACCCAGATACAAATAAGGGATAAACAATACTAGATTTGGCACCTCATTCAAGGACAAGGTTCCCATGAGTAATCTTACATTAGGAACCACCAAAAGATACAAAGTAACCAGATCATCCAACTACCTAGTAGAGAGTAGGCTTTTGATCAAAGCCGAAACATAGCATACATCATGCAAAGTAAAGATGTTGCCTAAAGCAAACCATAGTTGTACATCACCAGTACCAAAAATATCCAATTCCAAGTCATTACCCAATTTGAGAAATCATGTCATGCTATGATAGGAGTCGAACCAAAATCAATGAGAGATAATATGAAATGAAACCCCTAAATCAATCAATCAACATTGAGTATAGATAGATATGGGATCATCAATTACAAGACATCAAGAGAAGAAGCTATAAGTATATAATTATCATCAGAATTAGTCTACACTATATTAATCTCTTCATTCTTGATACTAGATTTGCTAGGGTATCAACGCTGCAATCATCATGTTTTTCTTATATTTTTTCATTTTCCTTTTCCTTAGTCTTGTTATCATGCATTTTATGGCACTACGATCGAGTATAACCTTTCTTCCCACAATAATGATAAGCCAATGCAAACTTATGACCATTGGACTTAGTGTGAGATTTTTCACATGGCTAAGAATGAGATGTTTACATGACTAAGAACGAGATTTCTGTCACTCATTTCCATGGTAGTCATTATTGATTATTGCCTCTGATTGTCAAATCATAAGAGTTACAAGAAGCATTAACATTCTTTGTGTTAAGTTCTTTATTCAATAATACACCCTCTACATCCTGCAATTCAACCCATTAGAGTAGGCATATTTGCACATATAGCAATACAAAATGTGTCCAATGATTAAGATAATAAAACTAGTAAGAACAATGGTGGAAGATTATTCTTGAACTCAATCCCTTGTAAACATAAGATGCCGATAATTGAATGAAAATCATTTAAGTGGATGGACACCGAGGTTCCCTCCTTCATACAAAGGTCCATGAGCTGCTTCAGTCATCAACACATCTAAGAGGTAGTGCTTAGCTTATGATAGATGTCATGGATATTCTACCATAACTGCCATGTAGTGTACCCTTCACACTGATAACACTGTAGAATACTTGCTTAGAGAGATTAAATGATTGTAGATTATCATAACTCATCCAATTCAACCCAACGCTGTGCATCAAAGTATTCAAGCTTTATATCATCATGTCTCAATAGCTTGATCTACAATTTCTATACGAAAACTTACCATATCAGTGCCTTGCTATAGTTGTAATTAGTACCATCTAATTTATCAATATTAAAGCTAGCATTATCATTTGATACACTGACCATTGTACTAATAAAAAAAAGCATAGTAAAAGAAGATGGGCTATTGTGAATGACTGTAAAGCAATCCCAAATCATATCCAAGACAAGATCTAAACAAAAAAACCACCAAATTATAGGGCTATCGACTAGCTATTAGTAATAAATTGTAAGTCAAAATATATTCTCTCATAATAATAATGCATAAAACTACAATTACAACAATTCTGTACTAAATGCAATAGTGAATCCAAGAAAAATTTATGGGAAATCAATCAAGAAAATCCAAGCTCAAACTACAATGTTTATTTGGCAACAAATGGGATATGTAAGAGCAGCTAGTAGTAGTGACTAGGAATGCAACAAGTACCATGATCTATCCCAATCTCAAAGTGTTAGTAAACCATACATCTATTAGGCATAGACATCATGCATGTAGTAGGTCTCACAATGAATAAAAGAGAGCTACCAAATGCATAACTAACTAAGAAAGGGTAACAAAGATCAGTACATAGCCAAGAAGTATGTATACATAATGGACATTACTTTGATAGAGACAAGGGCGCAACGAACACATGAATCAAATCAAACATTAACTAAAAGGTAACTGCATCCAAGAAGCATCAAGAGAGAATATATATATCTCAATGAGTGCCATAGTCTGAGTGAAAGAAGCTCAAGCTCAATTGTGTAAATCCAAAGCTCTTTGCAAATAGATCATATACATGACATCCAAGCATCCATGATACATCAAGTACATAAAACCCAATAAGATCTTCAAGTGTCTAAGTGAATGACCATGGTAGCAACTCACAAAGCTCTAAGATATGTAACTAAGCTCAAATGCAAAGCTCAAGTGTCACCATAGACCTATCGTGATGCATACATAAATGATAGATATTAATACATCCAAGCGATGTACTTGTGTATCTTCAAATAAAAACATAACAGGCATAGCCATATCCTAGATAAGTGCTTACTTCTCACTATGTATAGCAATGAAATAACCTCTAAATTTGAGTTAAATTAGCACAATGCTTTCAAAAAACATTTTTAAGACATTTACAAAGATTTAGCGCTGATCCCAACACTAATAGACATGAACTGAACCATAAGAAAGCTTCAGGCTTTAAGGAAAAGAGCCTTCACAATCAAATAGCTTCTTGGTTATTGTATTCTAGTAGTGAAAACCCTACTAAAACTTAGCTAATATAAGGTCAAATCAATCTAATCTCACCCTTAGTACATACTCATAACTTCAAAGCATTAAGAGCATATCACATAAGCATGGTGTGAGCCATAGGCATTTAGAGATAGGCTATCATGGAGTAATATAGCAAACTTGTCTGCTTTATAGCCTGTAATGATTGATCAATGCCACATCCAATGAAGCTCAAACACTAGCTATGAGTGCTAGGAAGTTCTTAATGATCATCCAAGTGTGTTAAGAGCAACCAAAATGAGTAGTGAGCTACCAACATGAGTGAATTGTGCTATCGAGACTACTTGAAGTAATAGCATAAACAACATGAATAGACGTTGATGGATTGGTGGTTATGTTGAGCACTATGGTGGTGATAACAATGCTCAATACACTCAAAATGAACCATTGGACAAGCCTTGATAATTTAGGAAGAAGTGAGAGATCAATGCTCACCTTGAATAGAAGAAACCATGGCTGCCATAAATCTTGAGATCATAGGTATTGTCATGGGCTAAAGTAATCATTGATGGAGCTCCTCGCTCAAGGGCTCTGATACCAATTGAAGGGAGAAGCCTAAGTAAGCATGAGCAAGAGGAAGCACTAGAGGTGTGACCTATAGCTAATGGAGAAAGAGAGCAAGCAAGAGAGAGAGACACAAGATGTGGGAGCTCCAACATCCACAATGTGTGACTAGCCTTCCCTTATTCATTAGCCAAACTTGTGATAAACAAATCCTTGCATCAACAAGCATAAGAGTTAAGGAGAAACACACATACATAAAGAAATTACATAAATGACATTTTACCTTTACCCTTACATAGAATATTATTTGCTACTCTCTATATGGAGTGGTGCAAGCACAATAAAACACACACTTCCTACATTGGGCCAACAAAATTATCATTACAAAAAACGTGACTACATGTGGTTCTACCTTTACAATTGGGGTACCCTTTAAAAGGGCTTCAATCAGCCATGAGAGGTATAGGGTGGTTGCATTGGCTACATAGTGGTCGCAACTATTCTACATACTCCAAAACTCCTCCTTGTTTCCATTCTTGGCTAGAGAGCAGGGATTTGCTTACAACAATAGAACAACATTTCTTGCTCCTTTTTAGCTTGCTAGCCATCGCTTCAAGTGTTTAATCTCAATTTCCTTCAACATCCTCTATCCTCACTACAAGATATAGACCTTATAGCGACGTTTAAAGCGACGAAAATACAAACAACAAAATTTGCCCCCGTCGTCGCAAAAAGCGTCGTTATTGACGACGCCATAGAATCGTCGCTATAACCGTCGCTATATGCGTCGCTATATAGCGACGGTTACAGAGAATTTGCGATGCTGATAGCGACGGCAATAGCGACGAGTGCAGTAAATTTGCGACGCAAATAGCGACGGTAACAGAGAAAAAAAAAATTGTGGCAGGGCAGCAAGCTGCCCTGCCACATATAGCACTGTGTGCTGTATGAGAGCCATACAAAATAGTTTCTGCACTGCTTCATACAAAGCGTTTGCAAACAAAAAGAATGTATACTGAAATCATAAAACTGATGGATGAAATAAATACATGATATCGCATAAAATGCGATTGGTACAATCATAAAACAATATCACTAATACATAGAAAATGTCTACATAGATCGGGCGACTAAAAACTAAAGGTATGTGAGCTCTAAGGATCCAAGGGCGAGCTACAAATCGTCGTCCCCCGAAAGCTCTTCCCGCTGTAAAGGAGCATCAAACGGATTCTGCAGAAAAAGAAACAACATATCAATCCACCATACAATAATGCATTCAAATATCTCATGGTAACTACGGACAAGAAAGATGAGTGACTTACTGGGCCGCCGCGTCTATACAATCGGTCGATCAATGATATGAGACCGTGCCTCTCCGCATATCGAGTCTCAAGGCCTTGCGGATAGCGATTTGTAATGGAGTGCTGCAAAGAAAACAAAATGCTAACTGTTAGAAACATGATTGTCAGTACAAAGAATATCTCAAAAAAACAAATAAGCAAAACAAAAGAGAATCTTACAAAGTCCTCCAAATATTTCCTGTGGCCGCCACTCCCAAGATGATGTACCGATCCGGCCTCGATTCGTGCCCTCGCCGCCTCCCGCTGCTGACTCCAACGTCCTGGCGAATTTGTAGCCTCCTCCCTCAGTCGGTGCCAGTCGTCTGCATCTAACCACTCGGGCTTTGGAGCCCCACTCTTGATTGCCTTGCGTGCGTCGGATCGTCTATGTGACATGTATGCACGCATGCAATCCATCATCCAGCCCGTAGAGAATCTATCCACTGCGGCTGGCACCGGGAACTCCTCGTGCAAGGATGCTACTATGTACTCCTTGCTCCCCTCTGGTATATTCCTCCAATGATCTAGGACGTTGTGCCGAAAAACTTGTTGGCACAACTCCCTTATGCGAGCCATCACCCTCCTCCCCTCATCATTCATGATAATGGCTCCTGACCTGCCATCCACTAGGTATCCATAATCCCTAGGAGTGTGTCGTGTATGGGCCCTCTCCCATCTCCGTCCACGCTCTTGGGCATATCCAGGAGATTCCTGAACATCGGGTGTACCGACGGGGGTACCCTCTCCCGGAGTGCCACACAAAGGGGTGCCGCCAGAGGGTGTGCCACCAAAAGGAGTGCCACCAGAGGGGGTGCCACCAAAAGGAGTGCCACCAAAAGGCGTGACATCTGCCGACGGCTGCGCAAAAGCCGGAGTAACTGGAGTGGACGTCCCCACAGGTGTGACAAATCCTGGCGGTGACCGAGCTCCAGCTGAACGACGAGACGGAGACACTGCGTCCGTGTCTCCACAGCAGCACCCCCTTGATCCTCCTGCAGTCGCAGTCCCTCCCTCTGGCCCAAGTCCCGAGCGTCGAGATCGTCTACTCGAAGCTGAAGCATCTGATCGCGCCGAAGCTGATCTAGCAGAGCGTCCTGACGAAGAACGAGACAGCTCCTGATCTGCTATCTCTCTGAATCTCACGAGCTGATCTGGAGACATACGTGCCATCATCTCCTGAAACTCCTCATCGCTCATCCCTCGACTAATTGACAAAATGTCGATACTTGCACAGATAAAAAATAATGTTAGAGTAATCAATTTAAACTATACAAAGCACATTAATAAAATCATTTTTGAAAAATCCCTCTTAAAATGCATATCTTATCTACCTTTATGGAAGATCTAAACAATGAATTGAGTAATACAATTCTCCAAGAATGAAGTATTCTATGGTCCCATGTTAATCTCCTGACACAACTCTGCATACACTGGAAGGTCGATAGACATGTCACCACAAAACAACGAGTCTGTCTCGTTCTCAAAAAATTCTACGACTTCTGTATTTCCATCATTGTTAGCCGATGCAGGCTCCAAGCTTGCGGTGGCCTCCACCCCTTGTAATTTCGATCCCTCTATTTGCATATTTTCTTCATCTATGCCTGGAACATCGCTTTGATCGTATACTCTCGCACCTCGAGGAGTTGAAGGTATAACATACCACCATCGAGGTTGTCGGGGATTTGGATAGAAGATTACCTGTTCACAAACACTTACAAACCGTCTTCAAACCATTGTGACATAAACCATGTCGTATTACAATTAGCAAGCAAATGCCTAGTTGCACCTGTTCACAATGGGCCGGCAACACAAAGGTGTCGCGCAAATCCATCCATTTTTTTTCGGAATCTATTTCGAGAAATCCAGATGGACCTCGTCGAACTGTTGCGCCAGCTCCTCCAAGTACCACTTTGAACCACTGCACGTCGAATATTATCATGGAGAAGCTACGGTAATCCACCGTAATAATACTTTGCAAATTCCCAAAATACTCCATCTCATCCATAACCGTGTTCGGATCCGTTGCTCGTCGCTGGCTCTCTTGCTCAAACCTTGCCATGACACCACAGTCCATTGTGGAGCGCATTTTGTCAATACGCTCCACCCGAAAATGCCGTCCGCGCGACCACGCTGCACTATATATTTTGTACTGCACATTGAAACACTCAAATTAGATGTAGCAAGCAAATTTAGATACGACACATTCTAAACCCCTCATTACCTTTGGACTACATCCCCTCGAGAACTCCCACTCCTCCATTGAGACCTCTGTCCCTTCGCTGGATGCTGCAGTCAAGGCTCCATGCAACCATCGTGTTGACATAAACCGCGGCATCTCCTCCATGCCTTCGGGATATCGAATCGGTCGGTGACGCGTACTGCGTCGGAATTCGGCTCGTGCTTCCTCTCGATCTTGCCTTGCAATCTGGTACTTGGCGAGCCAATTCTCCATGGAGGCATGGTGCAACATACAAAAGCGATTCACCTTCTCTTCCATTGAGGCATCCATTCTTTTTTCTACCGCATTTCCAACCACCACATCTCCAGTCAGCCTGTCATCGTACCAGCTTGCAGCGTTCATACGTGCTGGAGGTCGTCCAAGAAAACCTTCCCTGAGTTCATGATCCTCCGGCAAGAAAGCGGCGTGTCCTTGGTATACCATCTTCTTCATGGTTCGTGACCTTCGGGAGTCTAACTGTGGCCCACACAATGGACATGCATGATAACCTGAGGTAACGAGACCTGCAAGGCGATCCACGACCTAGTGAATACTTGATTGAATGAAATAAAATATAGATATTACCGGCGAGAACAATTCGGTCTGCTCACCTGAGCACTCTCCCAATCCCGGAAAGTCATGCATCGTCCACATGAGAATGGCTCGAATGTTGGCTGACCGCCGACCATCGCGCCTGCTCATATCTTGCACCGTGACCCCCTCCTCCCACAAAATCTTAAGCTCATCGACTAATGGACGAAGATACACGTCCATATTCTTTACTTTGTAGCGGCCCGAGACGAGCAAGCTAAGGATGAGATGTCCTTTCTTCGTAGAAAGCCATGGAGGAATGTTGTAGTTGACAAGCACTATAGGCCACACACTGTAAGAAGTCGAGCGCAGACCGAATGGGTTCACACCATCCATGGTGAGACCGAGCCGAAGATTCCTTGGCTCTCGCGCAAAGCCTGGGAAGGTAGAGTCAATGTGGCTCCATGCGCGCGAATCTGCTGATATTCGTTGAACTCCATCTGTGGACCTATTCTGCACATGCCACGTTGTCAAGCTTGCCATGGCAGACGTGCGAAACATGTGGTTTATGCGGGGGATGAGCGGAAAGTGTCTGAGGACTTTTTGAGGGATGGTTTGCCCTTGCAAGTCTTGTCGATACCTGTGAGCACCACACTTTGGGCATGTCTCCATACTCTCGTATTCATCTCGAAACAATATGCAGTCGTTGATACATGCATGGATGTTATTGTAGTCCATGCCAAGCTTCCGTAAAACATGTCGCGCATCATCACGAGACTCAGGCATGGTGTTTACAGGTGGCAATATATGATATTTCAATAACCTGAAAAAATCATAAAACACCTTGAAAAATCTATCCATGTTTGCAATAATACTGTTAAAAAAAAAACAATGAAGTCTGTGTGCAAGGTACCTGAATAACTCAGTCACACTCGTATCGCTCCAACCGTATTTTGCTTGCACACTTAAGAGTGCAAGCAATGTCTTCAACCGAGATACTCGGCACCCATCATATAATGGTATGGATGCTTCCTCTCTGAGCGGGTCAGATGTCTCAACATCCATGGGAATCAATGCATCGATCATTGCCTCCATCTCAGGCTCCAAGATTGTAGGCAAGTCGGGAAGGTTGTTTGTCTCCTCTAGCATTGACGGTATAGATGGGCCTTGCGAGTGGTCGATTGGCTCCTGCAATCCATCCATCGCACGTCCACGAACTCTTCTAATTGGCCGCAAAGGGTGCACTCCCCCTTGGGTCGAGACATCACCCTCCTGGATACAAAATTTACCAACAAGACCCAATCTTATTGTGTATGGTTTTCAATTAGCTTGAGAGTACAATGCATGAAAAATGCTAACTTCAAATTACCGTTTGCTGAAAGTCTGCAATCGCCTGATCAATGATCTCAGATTGAAACTCGCCAAATCGTCGTACGTGTTCTAACAACAATCGGCGTTTTCGTCTAATTGCCAACTTGCATTGAGAGCAAGGACATGGGACACGCTAATTAAGATACGACTCGCGGTCTTGAACAATAGGACCTTCTTGTTTGCCATCTTATCTACATTACAGCAAACAAGGCTTAAATGGATAGCTTTATGGAGATGTACGTCAAGTTGCAAGTTGACCATAAACCTTGCATTGTATATAGTAGTCGAGAGATTTTCCGATGTTATATCTCGGCCTTGTATCATGCTCAACGATTTGTTTGTCCCGGTAGATAATTTTTTGTTATATCTCGGCTTTGAGTATAAGTAATCCATTTTAAAATTAATGCGCGCCATCTATGAAATTTTATAACTATAGTAATAAAATTTATTTCAATCAATTCCACTCATAGTCATAAGACCTGAGAGAAATTATCATATACTCAATTTAAGGGTTTCTTTTTCTATAACAATAATTTTGGGTTCATTTTGATGAAGTACGTGGCCGTATGCAAAGCACATTGCATACCATTATCAATACGTATATTATCTTAAATTTTCTTCCCTTCCCTCTCCCTCTCTTTCTCTCCCTCTCCCTCTCTTTCTCTCCCTCTCCCTCTCTCCCTCTCTTTCTCTCACCCTCACCCTCACCCTCTCCCTCTCCCTCTTGTTCTCTTTCTCTCCCTCTCTCATTTCCTCCCTCCCCCTCCCTCTCCCTCTCCCTTCCTCTCCCTCTCCCTCTCCCTCCCTCATTTCCTTCCCCTCCCCCTCCCTCTCCCTCTTCCTCTCCCTCTCCCTCTCCCTCTCTTTCTCTTTTTTTCCCTCTCCCTCTCTATCTCTCTTTCTCTCTCATTTCCTAAACAAGCAAAAAATAAAGTGATTTAAACATCCTGCAAGCAAAAGGGAGAGGGAGAGATACAATGCACTCTCCCTCTCTTTCTCTTTCTATCCCTCTCTCATTTCCTTTCCCTTCCTCTCCCTCTCACTCTCTTTCTCTCTCATTTCCTCTCCTAAACAAGTAAAAAATAAAGTGATTCAAACATTAAACAAGCAAAAGGGAGAGGGAGGGAGAGAGAGAATGCACTCTCCCTCCTTCTCCCTCTCTTTCTCTTTCTCTCCCTCTCCTATTTCCTCCCCCTCCCTCTCCCTCTCCCTCTATTTCTCTTTCTCTTTCTTTCCCTCTCCCTCTCCCTCTCCCTCTCCCTCTCTCTTACTCTCTCGTTTCCTCTCCTAAACAAGCAAAGAAGAAAGTAATTTAAACATTAAACAAGCAAAAGGGAGAGAGAGAATGCACTCTCCCTCTCTTTCTCTCCCTCTCCCTCTCTTTCTCTCCCTCTCCCTCTCTCTCCCTCTCCCTCTCCTTCTCTTTCATTTCCTCTCCTAAACAAACAAAAGAGAACGATTTAAACCTTCAACAAGTAAAAGAAAGAGAGAGGGAGACTCACCAATGAGATATGGCGAGCGTGGGCGGCTTCTCTTTGCAATGAGGGCTCCTCCTCTCCTTCACGAACAACGACGGTGGCGGCGGCAAGTCTCTTCGTCCTCTTCTCCCACAAAGCCTTGGTTCTCTCCCTCGCTCTCTCCCTCGCTCTCGCTCTCAAAAGGCGAAGAAAACAAAATGAAAACAACGCTCTGGTTTCGGCCGCGCTTTTTTTCCCTGCGGCATCGCAATTGGCGTCGCTATATGCGTCGCAAATGCGACGCAAATAGCAACGCCAATTGCGACGCATATAGCGACGCCTATAGCGATGCCGACATCCGCCGTCGCTAATCGGCGTCGCTATTGCCCCATTCCCTTGTAGTGCCTATTTATAGTACCCCCATAGAATTCCAAAAGAGACATGATCAAGAATGATTCTGAGAAAAACATGATGTCTACCACTTTACCAAATAAACAACTACCTAAAACCTCATTGGTAGAAAATTAATTCCGAATTATAGTCAATGGGCTCACATTGTTCTGCTACATATGTACATTTGTTGGCTTCAAATCTTTTCCTAGGTGTTTTCTTTAAAAAATAGGTATGCCTGTAGGATTTGAAATACCATCAAGTGATAAATTACATCGATCAATTGAGCCAACTTGGAATAAATAGATCCTTACATTAACAAACATAAGAGTCAAGAAAAAAGTCACATGTGCAAAAAAATTACAAATAGAATGCCATTTTGAAGTTTATCCTTAGAATATATAAGCATCAACTGATGGAGATAGTATGCTTGACTCTTTAGGTGTAGAGACTAGAGATATGTGCACTAATGGACTGTCTTACAGAAAGCCATGTATGCCTCAATTATAGCTGGAATTAATTAGGAGTTAGCTAATTGATAGCCAAAACTTAGTTAGTCATGTATACTATTAGCTAATTGGCAAGCTTCTTATTGTAACTAGTATGTAGACTTCAGATAACTAAAAGAACCTAGCCACTTTGTATCTAAACTAGATAATTTAACTCATAAACAATAAGATAGGAAACCAACTAGATATACACACTCATGGTGGGAAGACCACCACTTACATAGCTAGGCACCTATTACCTAGCAAGCCAACCAGCTAGCTAGCCAATACATATTCTAGCTACTAAAATGTAAGCTAGTTAGTAGCTAGTTAACATTACAATAGCTAGCTAAAATGGTAGTAGCTAGCTAGAAAGATAGAAATCTAATATGATAGTAGCTACCTAACTACCTACCTTCTTTAACTAGATTAACTAGATAGGCTAGTTTGAATAGATAGATTTTCCAACTAATTTAAGTACCGAACTTTTCTAGCAACCATGACTAGCAAACTTAGCTAACTAGCTTACGTAGTAACATATAAGCTAAGCTAGATGATTTGGCTAGCTTAGTTATATAATCTAGCTACTAAACATGTGGTTGTCTTACATGATACCATTGAGGCTAGTTACCCTGCCAATGCTATGCTAATTAGCACTTGCTAGCATAAAGCCCAATCAAACTAAAACAAATTCAATAAGTAATCAATCACAAAACCATCAAGTAAGGTGTACCTTACTCTTGAGTTTTTTTAAAGTACTACTTGGATGTGTCATCAAAGTGCCAAAAAAATATTTCTTTGCTTCTTTCGATATGTGCTTGTTGTAGCCTCGTGTAGTGCATTGGTCCCCCCCTCCAACACAACATACCAAAACAATACATATCATAAGGATTCCTACAAGGAAGCATGGATACTCCTACCATATCATGATTGGCAAACCCTTAACCACAAGTTGAGCATTTTGTAGCCTCAAATATCAACATTGTCTTGTAGCCAGTTTTGGTGCAAGAGGGGTAATTGGTGTGGAGAATTATCCATAATCACTTAGATAGGTCAAGAAATGAGCTTGCCCTTTTAGCCTAACTAGCTCTTCCTTGTTATTTTTGAATTCATCCTACATAAAAGCCACTACCATATCAGGATCCCATTTGTACCTTCTTGACATGGATGTGCATGCATTGACATATTAACACTACGGGGTTGTATTTGGGCATTAGAAACATGTTGTCAAACCTTTTCATATTTGACATCCTCTTCAAGCTCACCAAGTTTCTCCTTGTGATCTTCAATCTAGCACATGATTTTCAATCTCAATAACTAATATATTGTCATTTCTAAGGTCTCCTCAAAATTTAGTAGCTTTAATTTCCTTTAAGAGACCCTGCTTGACATACAAATTGTGCTATACTTTTTCATAAACTTCTTTTGCCACCATGATTTGTTTTTGCACTAGTTGCATCCTCACCATTATCTTTTAAAAAAGGGACTCTACATTCGTTACCATAGAGTCAACATCATCTCCTACTAGCCAAGAACAACCCATGTCACATGTAGTGAAGGTTAGTTCCTTTGTGTTATGTTGGTATTTGTTATTAGCATGCTCTAAGCTTGGCTCATCATGTGCAAGGCTTGCTAATAGCCATCTTCTCATTTTCTTTTCAAGTTCCCCTCATGTAGATGATATCTTCATGGCCTCCTTTGTTAATATTGCCCATACAACTCATTTCCCGGAGGAATTTCATCAACCCCAAAATGGAATGCTAATCCTTTTGCAAAGGCAATGCTCAACTCACCATTTGTAGTTTTCTCCTCCTAATAAATTTTCATGTGCAAAGGCCTCACTTCATCCTTCTGCTCATCAAGAACAAGTCTTGCTACGATCGACCCTTTCCCAAAGTGATGCTCCTTGAATATAGCAAGGCAAAGCTCTTTTAGAATATATTTGTCTCCTCGGACTCATCTTAAATTGGCATAGGTTTACCCCAACCATTGTTAGACCATGTATAACATGGAATTCCTTCTTCATGGTGCAAAATATAGGATGCTTGTCACTTGATGCCATTACCTTACTCCTTTGCAAACTAGCTTGGCAATACTATAGATCACACATACATGTGTGTGTGCATGTGTGTGTGCGTGTGCATATGTGTGTGCGTGTGCGTGTGCACGTACGTGAGAGAGAGAGAGAGAGAGAGAGAGAGAGAGAGAGAGAGAGAGAGAGAGAGAGAGAGAGAGAGAGAGAGAGAGAGAGAGAGAGAGAGAGAGAGAGAGAGAGAGAGAGAGAGAGAGAGAGAGAGAGAGAGAGAGAGAGAGAGAGCCCTATATGCAAGTTCTCCTTCACCTTTTTCTTTTGAAGCCTAATTGGAAAGTGGTAGGAGAGAAGGAAAAGCATCACCTTCACACACACACAGAGCATGGCTCACCAACATGGTAACCACATCATTACTACTTCATGATGACAAGTTATTCCCACATTTAAAAAGACAATTTTGTTCACCTTTTCAAAACCAAAAATCCTTTTTATAAGGCTAAAACAACCTAGCTAGGAACTTACTCAATAGCTCACATATTACTATGCTACAACTCTCATATACATCCACATAGAATAGTTGGTTCTATCCAACAAGTTGTCCTCAACAATCAACATATGGAATAAATCAATGCTCCCAGCCATGGCCATCAATTGCAGTTGAATGCAAAAGTTGCATGTAGAGATAAAAATATACCCAAAATCAATCTATGCTAATAGCACATTACAAAGAAGATTATACAAGCCATTATCTATAGATATGATGGCTATAAAAAATTCTACACAAAAGGAAAAATTAGCCTATGTGGTACTAGCAATAGTGGAACGAAGGGCTAAAATGATCCCAAATAAAAAAGATATGACAAAATAGCCTACACACTACTGGGAATTTTATATTTGACTTGTAAATGTTCATCAAATCTCATCTTGATTGGAGGAAACCAAGTGGAGGACATTCATGACTCTACCCAAGAGAGTGAGTATGCCGTAGAGTTAATAGGCATATATACAAGGCCACGAATAAAAGACTTCCTAAGGAGCATAAAAAGTGCCTTGATGGTTGTAAGTCTATTCACATACATCACTAATGAGATATGATAACATGGGTCAACAAGAAGAACATTAATGAAATGATCTAAAGGGACAATTGCCCCTTATCTTAAATACAGAAAATGTTGAAACATGTAGTAGGTAAGACAACATGCAACATTTTAGACAAGTCCTTAGGTTACAATCCAGTGCAAGTTTATCTAAAGGCCAAGAAGATAAAAAAGTGTGAATGTCTTGCAATAAGGAAACCTTGCCTTCTTTTCTAAGCTTTAGTTGTTGCAATTGTCAACAATTTTTCAACTAATCCAAATTTAGAAACCATTGTGAAATCTCAATGCCATATGGATGTGGAGTTGCATAGTAAAAAGCAAGTTATATATGATAGATTAAAGTTTTAGTTTTCTCTTATAGTTCTTTCTAACTTTCCTTTTTAAAGTCGTGCTACTTTTAAGGATAATCTTTGTAGTAGAATTTTAAAAAAACTAGCACATTTAATATGATTTTATGAGAACATTGTGATTTTAAAAAATTAGCCATTTTCATATGATTTTATGAGAGCCTAAATTCTGACAAATATAGGAAAAATATGACATTTTTGAGACAATATTCGAAAAGATTTCAAATGTTTCTCTTAAGATGGATTACTACCCAAAAGTTTTACAATTGTGTTTGAAAGAGAATTCAAATGATTTAAAATGAGAACATATGATTAAGAATTCCATGTATCTACTCAACTTTGATATGGCAAATTATAGTCTAACATGCAAACATGTGCATGAGAGTTCATAGGAAATTTTGCACAAAATTGATCATGAGGTATGGTGTATCCCAACCACGTGCATGTCATTGTGCACCACATGTAGGTTTGCACATGTGTGCATTACTTGGACAGTCACGTTAAACCATTGGAAGTGTAAGTTCTCTTTACAAATGTAATCCAACTTCATTTCAAATTTAGTCTTAGCCTTATAATCATGTAGAGCCCTGATTGGAAATTACTTACATTGGAAGCAAACATGTGTGCACTCTCTCTTTGATAATTGATCTAACATTAAGGTTTGGTTTTGGCTCTTGTTCATGTGGACCCATGGTAAAGAACTTGCTTACATTGTTTTTACCAAATGGAATTAACCCATGGCCATGATGCAATTGTTGATTAGTTGAATGATGACCGGAGTGATGGGTGATGGTGTAGGCAGTTGTCCACTGAAGTGATATCTCTCCATGAATTATAATTCAATGTGTGACATCATAATGAACCAATCAAACCAATTACTCGGTAGCTGGGTAGATGCGAATGGATGTTAAAGCTAGACCAACAATTGTCTAACGGTTGAGAAAGCTAGTCATCACTTGTCTTGCACTATTCTCAAATGAAGTGATGTCTCGTGATGAATTGAGATTGGATTGGATATGAGACATCATAATGAACCAATCAAACCAATTACTAGGCTCTTGGGTGGAGGTGAATGGATGTTAAAGCTAGAGCAGCAATTAAGATTGGATTGGATATGAGACATCATAATGAACCAATCAAACCAATTACTAGGCTCTTGGGTGGAGGTGAATGGATGTTAAAGCTAGAGCAGCAATTAAGATTGGATTGGATATGAGACATCATAATGAACCAAATGAACCAATCAAACCAATTATTGGGCCCTTGGGTAGAGGTGAATGGATGTTAAAGCTGGGCCCTTGGGTAGAGGTGAATGGATGTTAAAGCTGGATCAGCAATTGTGGAGAGCGTGGGACTCCTCAAAAGGATTGATGAACTCCTTGGAGTCATGAGAAAGGCTAGTGGTCACTCGTCCTGATGAGCAAGTTGTGGTGGCCAATAGGAAGTTGACGATCAATGGAGGAGATGAGGTGGTGGAAAGAAGGGGGGTCGATGAGAAGTCGGAGGGGACCCGAGTAATCAGAGTAGCCAAACTGTTGGGCGGAGGCTCGTAGGAGGGAAGAGAGAAGGGCGTGCTGCAGGTGGGCAATGGAGATAAAGCGCTTTGTTGCGTAGCAATCCTTATAAGGACAATTATCTGCCTCTGCGCCTGATAACGATGGTAATGAATATGGTGATGATGATGAGTAAAGTAGCAACACAGGGATGCAGCCACGGTGTCGATGTTTTCTAAACGATTGGCGCATGCGATCGAATATGAGCCTGGATTTTATGATTATTGCGGCTGCCATAGCTGCTGCTGCAAGAGCCGGTGAAGAGATGTGGAATTAGAAGGATCAAGTACTAGAAGACGGAGAGAGGCGTGTTGTCGATACGCGGGAATCTTCGATGTGGGACTATACTGTCACATGCGCTCAAATTTATATGTAGCAGCTGGGATGCACTTATAGCTGATTAGGATGTCATGTGTGAATTCATACGTGATATCGCCCTCCCTCCTTCGTGTGGCGAGTCAATAAATTGCAAGCCCAAAATTAGAATCGTGTGACTTTCACATGACATCTGTAATCGTGTGACTTTCACATGATATCGATAATTGATTCAGAAACTGCCCAATCATGTGTACTTAACCCCCTCTCTGGAAATCGATCAAAAAACATCTCATTCCACCTTCTGCGCCTCTGTGTGTTAATCTATGTATGCGTGTGCCTGTTTCTTAACATGGTATCAATGTAGCACACGCCCACCCACCACCCTTCTTTTCCTGTGCATCGCCTCTGCTAGTGCCTGTTTGTTGATCCGGACAACAACATGGCACAGCAAGCACCACTTTCTCTCATCCCGTCCACAGTGCGGAGCTATCATCTTGATAAGCTCACGGGCACCAATTACCTCACCTGGGCCACTCGTGTCACCCTTTTGCTCAAGCGAGCATCTCTGTGGGACATTGTGGATGGTTCCATAGCCCAACCTGCTGCAAATGATCCCAATCTAGCCGATTGGACGACCAAAGACCTGCAGGCCCAAACAGAACTCATGCTTCACTTGGGTGATCGCTAAGTTCAAATGGTCAGGCGTTGCCGGACCTTTGCTGAAATCTGGACATTTCTGCGTTCCAATTATCACCATGAGGACCTTATCACCCGCGTCACGGCACTCAAAAAGCTATTGACCACCACTCTCTCAGAGCAGCAAAACACTCATCAATTCGTTGATGAATGGCGAACTCTTCTAGATAACGCCCTCTTGTCTGGCCTGCAATTGGACGCGAGCCTCCAATCCATGCTGCTCCTGGCTGCACTCCCATCATCTTGGCGGCCTTTCATCACCACCCAAGCATCGGTGGTCGGTCTCACTGTTGAGACGCTCATTGCCCGAATTCTCCAAGAAGACACCATGCGGAGCGGATCCTCCTCTACACAAACCACAATCATACCTGCTGCTCAATACCTCGAGTGCTCTTCAGGAGGCTACAAGCGGAGGTCCTTTCAACGGTCCAGCGGCCCTCCCAGAACACAGCCAAGAAACAACATCCCAGCCAATCCAATATGTGGATATTGCAAACGCCATGGTCATGTCGCACGCGATTGCTGCACCAAACGGCGTGATCAGCAGCGAACTGATCGTCGTCCACGCGCACACTTACAACAAGTGAAGGACCCCAACCTTGGTCAATACGGTATTGAAACAGTACAGCTCTTCAATTCTGTTGTTAGCAATTGTGACACAACAATGTTTGCTCACAATTTTACTTCAGAGTGGCTCCTTGACACTGGTGCCACCCACCATATGACTCCCCATTGCCATTTGCTTCGTGGCTACAGTGCAGCACCCAGTCGCTCAGTTGCCATCAGCCCCCAATTCTCCAAACTTGATTGGAACCCCACTTCCTCGACCAGCGCCTCCTTGGTCTTTGGGAGGTCGCACCCGCTCTCATCTTTTCCCTCAATCTCCAAATCCTCTGTATTCGCGTGGCGCGTCCCCCATACCTGCCCTCTACAAAATACCAAACCTGAATCCACTCCCAAACTCCACTTCACTGCCTAATCTGCCTTCTCATCCATCTCCAGCAGAGCAACATGAAATTCCCCAAGCTTCATCAACTCCACCCACCTCCACAGTACCGGACAGCCATAACTTACCATCTCATGTACATGTGGAGCCGATGCACCAACCTTCCTTGCTGGTTCCTCCTCGCAGAGCCCGCTTAGCCATGTCTCGTAAGGTTCGCTCTCTCAAGGAGATTTATGAAAGCAGCAACTTATCCCTTTTGTTGGATTCTTCAGTTGAACCGACTCACATCGCTGCTGCTGTGGAAAGTCTTAGCAGCCCTCTGGTTGCTACTGTCTTCAATCTCCAAGTTCTCTATGCCACCTCTCAAGCCCCAGCAGATGATCTCGGCGCTCTGCCATTATCTGCTGAACCAATTGATGCCATTACCATGGATGATGCTCTGGCTGGACCTGAGGCATCAAAGTGGAGAGAAGCACTTGATTCTGAATATCAATCGCTGATTGACAACCACACCTGGCGATTGGTACCTGCCCCGCCAAATAGAAAATTGGTCACTTGTAAATGGCTCTTGCGCAAAAAGTACCACGCCGATGGTAGTGTCTCACGCCACAAAGCTCGCCTTGTGGCACGAGGATTCTCTCAAGTACCTGGCCTGGATTACAGTGAAACCTTCTCTCCTGTTCTCCGGATTACCACCTTTCGGGTACTAATTGCAATTTCTGCCCAGTTTGGCTTCTTGCTCCATCGAATGGATGTACGTACAACATTTCTGAATGGTGATCTGGAAGAATTAATATACATGCAGCAGCCCCTTGGTTACATCTCTGTTCAGCATCCTCACCATGTCTGCCAACTTCTCAAATCCCTATACGGGCTGAAGCAATCATCCCTTCAATGGTACAGGCGCTTTCACCAATGCATGGATAATCTCGTGTATCTACGCCTTCAGTCAGATCCGAATGTCTACAGTCGTCACACTAAAGGCATTTTCCTTCTGCTTGCCATTTATGTGGATGACATTTTGCTTCTGTGCAATTCTCAGACAGCTCTTGATGCAGCCAAGGCTGAGCTCCATTCTTCTTTTTCCATGACTGACATGGGTGCTCTCCATTATTGCCTTGGCATTCAAGTGCATCAAGCTGGTGGCACCATCACACTCTCGCAAGAGGCATACGTCATGTCCCTTCTCAAAAAGTTCAATATGGCAGAATGCAACAGGATGGAGACCCCCTTGCCGACCAATCTTAAACTTCAGCCATCAGATCCCTCTCAGCAGCACCAGCAGATCTTTCCTTACTCCAACATCCTCGGCGGTGTCCGTTATCTCGTCACTTGCAGCCGCCCTGACATCTGTTTTGTTGCCAACCTCCTCTCCCGATTCATGCAGCACCCCGGAGCTCCTCACATTCAAAATCTCGAGCGCCTTTTGCGCTACCTGCAACACACCAAATCTTTTGGTATTTCCTATCATGCTACTACCCCTCTACCTTCACCTTTCTTGGTAGGTTACTCTGATGTAGATTGGGGGGGTGATCAAGTTACTTTACAATCTACCTCAGGTTACGTTTTCCTTCTCTCCGGAGCTGCAGTTGCATGGCAGAGTAAGAAGCAAGATCGAGTGACTTTGTCATCAACAGAAGCGGAGTATGTTTCCATGACACTCGCACTCAAGGAAGGTATTTGGCTAAAGCATTTACTGATGGAAACTTCCCTTTTCACGGATCAACCACTTCTTCTCAATTGCGATAACATGTCGGCCATTACCATTGCAAAGAATCTGAAGCACTCAGAGAAGACCAAGCACATTGCAATGAAGCTGCAGTTCATAAGGGAGCTGATCCAAGAAGGAAGTATTCAGCTAGCTCATGTCCGCACAGAACATCAATGGGCAGATTTCCTCACTAAACCACTGGCAAAAGTGAAGCATCTGGAAAGCTGCAGACAACTCGGATTAGATCCTGTATAATTGGCCTTAGCAATTTAGGGGGGTGTGTGGCGAGTCAATAAATTGCAAGCCCAAAATTAGAATCGTGTGACTTTCACATGACATCTGTAATCGTGTGACTTTCACATGATATCGATAACTGATCCAGAAACTGCCCAATCATGTGTACTTAACCCCCTCTCTGGAAATCTATCAAAAAACATCTCATTCCACCTTCTGCGCCTTTGTGTGTTAATCTGTGTATGCGTGTGCCTGTTTCTTAACACTTCGCAGTGCTGATTAGGACGTCATGTGTGAATTCATACGTGATATCTCCCTCCTTCGCAGTTTTCTCTTGAATTCATACGTGATATCGCCTGTTCGCAGAATGCATGATACTTTCTCTCATATTGGCTTTTGACTAATTACTGTGTGGTCGCTTTTGACCCAGGATCGTAATTGAGTGTTTTACTCTGGGTCACCTTTCATCGCTTGAGCAGCGTTATGCCACTTCCCGGACCGATTCAAGATGATGATAATAATAATAATATGAAGACTGCGCAGATGTGAAAATTCATCCCGGGACGACCTTATTTTTTGACACGGGCAACTCAAGTTTTATCATCCTTATTCGTAATTCGTGCATCAATTATAACTTTATAAGTAGAAAATCCTGACTCGTGAATCTCTCTCGAGTCCCTCACACACGTTTCACAGACTCACGGGTATGTACGTAAGCAGAGAAAAGGTCTCCTTCTTAATCAGAGTGAGCACACGTCTGCATATACGCACTCTATCTAGATTCTACCTCCCGTGCAGGTATTTGCAACTACAGGTGGCACTGCCACTGGCTTCCTCCTCTCTCTCTTTGTTGCCGATCCTACTACGCCTGGCCCAGCTTCCTAGGCAACTTCAGGTAAATATAGCAACATTCAGCTGCAGCATTCCCATCGAACCCCATCTTCATTCTCTGCTACCATCCATAGATGTTGATAGCAGAGCTCGGATTCTCTCGGCCGAGCGCCTCTAGGCAGATTCAGCTTGCAGTACATGGATGCTGCTTACCTCCGATTCAAGAATTACGGCCAGCGGCCATGCACTGGCCGCATACTCATGCTTCCATGCTAGACACCATCTTCCCTTCACCGTTCCTGCTTTCTTTGTACATCTCATCCTGAACGGCTTGGCTCTTTAGTCCTAGATTGCATATGGTACTTGAATCTAGTTCTTCCTTGTTTCACCAACACTCCTATCATATATGGCATTGCTAATAAATGCCATTGTATACGTCATATAAGATATCAAATTTTAGTACTCTTGAATTGGAATAAACAGACAATCCTCTTGTTCAGTTTAAAATAATGCGGTTAATAATATTATGAAGAAAACGAAAAATTTACAAGAACTAGTGTCAACTTCAAGCTTACATAGTCTTATGCCTTAGAGAGACCCTTGACAAAAACTTGGAATACATTGTCTACCGTTTTGAAACCTTTCACAATACTGAAAATCTCACTCCTAGTCATGTCCCATCTATCCTTTGGGGAGACCTTATCATTCCTTAGCCTCCAAATTTCTTGCATAGTGACATCTCTTAGAACATTCTAGAGTTTCATTGACTACTCATCCAATGTGCTTTAGTGTCCAAAGAGAATTAGTTTGCTATTGATTCATTGACTACTCATCCACTGTGTTTTAGTGTCTAAAGAGAATTAGTTTGCTATTGATTCATTGACTCATCCAATCTGCTTTAGTATCCAAACAGAATTAGTTTGTTATTGATTGCATCAACAAAACCAACTTTGCGAACCCATGGTTCAATATGCTTCCATAAGCTTCGACCTCTTTGAAAGACCCACATGAGGTGCTTGATAAATTCTTTCTTATACCTCCAATTAGGAAAAGTGGTGAAATTCACATGAGCTTTTTCCATCTTCTTCTGTTGGAAGCTTCTTTATGACCACCTTCCATAACATGAAGTTTAGTTTCTTGGAGGGGATGGCTTGCTAAGCATTGAGAACTCTTCTTTGCCAAGTCCTATTCTTTGACATGGGGTGCCATCTTCTCAAGTATTTAGCAGCCAACAATATATGTTTCGGTTTCTTCCTTGCAAAGTCTTTTATGCTCTTACAGTACCAAAGATTCTTCCTAGTAGGAGAACTCATGTATTTACTCACATTGCCATAAAAAATCGGGTTTACTAAAGGCAATTCTTCCTTCCATTAGGAGAAATATGGACTCTCTTTTTTGCCCCTTAAGGGGTTTCTCTCACCTCTCTCTCTCTAAAAAGAGATTCCAAAATAATATTAGAATAAGAGATCTTCTACAATCAAGCAAATCTTGTATTTATATTTTCAAAAGATTTCACCTATTATTTTATTTTCAAATTGTAGGGTAAGGTCACTTTTTCTCAAAATCCTCATAACTAAAAAAATACAATTCTATTCTTTGTAAAAACAAAGCCAATCATTAATATACCACTCTTTAATGCCCTCATGACTTTTTAATATGCAAATATATTAAAATCATTCTCATTATTGCTTCTTAAAAGGGCGGAAGTTAAAAAACAATATAAAATTACGTACACATCATATTTTAAGATTATTTTTTACCCATAAACACCTTTTTGACTCGAGAGTTTCCTTGTAAATTTTTATTATTTTTGGACAAGTATATATGCCTATCTCTATGCATTTCTTCATTCTCTCTCAAAGCTTTAGTTTTTGGATACACCTAGATAAATTAGGAACTCTCTTACAAAAGTTGAGGTTTAGGGGTGGTGATGCCAATACATTTAAAGAGGCAGTTGCTAAATTTCATAAGTCCATGGTGGAGGCATGGACTACAAGTAGTATAACACACCACATGGTCAGTATTGTCACCATTACAAAAAAATATCATCATTTCGAATTATTTTAGGTTTCTAATATCTCTTCTTATGCACCATATACTTGAAGCACATGGTCCATACTTTGCAAATCAAGGAATTTTGGCAGTATAGCCAACTCAAGGCATGGAACGATCTCATTGGCAAGCTCGTTGTGCTTTTCAAAAGGCAACTGATCATGGAGGTGGCATCAATGATTCCAATTTTATGAGGCAATTATTACAATGGTGGTATAGGAGATTAGAGATATGATATGAGAAAAAAGAAAAGAAGTCCAAAAGCTCTCAAGCAGAATTTATAAGTAGGACAATATATGAAGTGAGAAAAGCAAGATATGAAAATATCACAGCTAGACAATGCCACGCAAAATGGTTGGCAACCCAAGTGAGAAATTGCAAGAAATGGAGACCTAAATAAAGATAATACTTTTGATGCATTTAGAGTCCACGAGAGAGTATAGGTACCCAGGATATGACACATCAATACTCCTACCTTTAATATGAGATGTCTTACAAATTTTGTTTAAAATTTCGAAGGTTTGACACTATATTTTTCAAAGTCGATTTTGAACTATGTATTTTAATTTTAAAGTTCATTTACACATAAGAAGTGAAGATGGAGGCCACACATAGCTGCGCTACATGAGATAAGGAAATTCTAGAATAGTTCCAACTTGATTATTCCTAAGGCACCATTCTCTAGGTTCGTGCGAGAAATACTGCAAGATTTGTAGTTAGAGCATCATCACAAGTTCTTTTTAAGGAACGAGGCAAGGAATGTCAGGCGATGGTCAAGCCAAGCCTTGCTTGCTCTCCACGAAGCAACTAAAAGTTACTAGATTGATCTAATAGATGATTCTCAATTTTTAGCCATTCATGCCTGACGTATCACTATTAAGCCCATAGATATGGTTCTTGCTCGTAGGATCCGCAACAACAAGGATGCATATCAGTGATCAGCTGTACATGGGCCGATGCACTATATCTTTACTGTATTTGGCGACTTGGCAATACTATATCCGATATGCGATATTCCATTTGACCCATGACTTATTTTTTGTGAACACATTTAATTTGCACTTGTGTATACTCGGTGCGGTGCACTACAAGATATAGGTCTTATACCGACGTTTAAAGCGACGAAAATACAAACAACAAAATTTACCCCCGTCGTCGCAAAAAGCGTCCTTATTAACGACGCCATAGAAACATCGGTATTGGTGTCACTATCAGCGTCGCTATTAGCATTGCTATGCATATCGCAAACCGTCGCTATCAGCGATACTGATAGTAACGCCAGTACCGACGCTGATAGCGACGGTTTGCGACGTGCATAGCAACGCCAACAGTGACACGAGCAATACAACTTGCGATACTAATAGCGACGGTAACATGGAAAAAAAATTATGACAGGGCAGCAAGCTGCCCTGCCACATATAGCACTGTGTGCTTTATGAGAGCCATAGAAAATAGTTTCTGCACTATTGTGTACAATGCGCTTGCAAACAAAAACAATATATACTGAAATCATAAAACTGATACATGAAATAAATACATGATTGCATAGAAAACGATTGGTACAATCATGACATGATATCACTAATACATAGAACATGTCTACATAGATCAGGCGACTCAAAAATAAAGGTGTGTGAGCTCTAGGGATCCAAGGGCGAGCTACGCATCCTCATTCCCGGAAAGCTCATCCCTCTGCAAAGGAGCATCGAACGGACTCTGTAGAAAAAAAAACAACACATCAGTCCACCATACCTTAATGTATTCAAATATCTCATGGTAACTACAGATAAGAAAGATGAGTGACTTACAGGGCCGCCGCGTCTATACAATCGGTCGATCAATGCATTGAGGCCGTGCTTCTCTGCATATCGAGTTTCAAGGCAAGACGGATCGTGATTTGTAATAGAGTGTTGCAAAGAAAAAAAATGCTAACTGTTAGAAACATGATTGTCAGTACAAAGAATATTTCAAAAAAATAAACAAGCAAAACAAAAGAAAAACTTACAAAATCCTCCAAATATGTCCTGTGGCCACCACTCCCAAGATGATGGACCACTTTGGCCTCGAGTCGTGCCCTTGCCGTCTCACGTTGCTCACTCCAACGTCTTGGAGAATCTGTAGCCTCCTCCCTCAGTTGGCGCCAGTCTTCTGCATCTAACCACTCCGGCTTTGTAGCCCCACTCTTGATTACCTTGCGTGCGTCGGATCATCTATGTGACATGTATGTACACATGCAATCCATCATCCAGTCCGTAGAGAATCTATCTACTGTGACTGGCACCGGAAACTCCTCGTGCAAGGATGCTACTATGTACTCCTTGCTCCCCTCTGGTATGTTCTTCCAACGATCCAAGACGTTGTGTCGAAAAACTTGTTGGCACAACTCTCTCATGCGAGCCATCACCCTCCTCCCCTCATCATTCATGATGATGGCTCCTGACCTACTATCGACCAGATATCCATAACCCCTAGGAGTATGCCTAAGATGGGTTCTCTCCCATCTGCGTCCACGCTCCTGGTTATATCCAGGAGACCCCTCTGCATCCAGTGTACCGACGGGGGTAATCTCTCTCGGAGTGGCATCCAAAGGGGTGCCACTGCGGACGGCTGCGCAAAAGCCGGAGTAACTGGAGTAGACGTCCCCACAGGTGTGATAAATCTTGGAGGTGATGCAGCTCCAGCTGAACGACGAGATGGAGACACCGCGTCCGTGTCTCCACAGCATCCACCTAAGCCACGAGAGCGAGGAGTCACACCTGTATCCCGTGTCAACCGCGGGCTCACTACCTCTGTATCTCTGCAGCATCCCCCTGATCCCGATGCACTCCCTCCCTCTGGCCTAAGTCGTGAGCGTCGATATTGTCTACTCGAAGCCGAAGCATCCGATCGCACTGAAGCAGATCTAGCAGAGCACCTTGACGAAGAACAAGACAGCTCCTGCAGTTAGACGTGCAAAGTCGGGCACGTCTATCATTGCGTCTATAAGTGTGTGTAAACGTGTGTGTAAATAGATACGAATTTTACGTCTATATATCCGTGCAAATAGATGCCAATATAGACGCGCCAGCAGATGCACAATTATTTAACCACCTAAAATTGCAATTCACATAATTAAAAAACCAAAGTTAATAATTATTTAACCACCTGAAATTGATTCTTGAGTATGCATGTGTGTGCATGATAAAAACCATAGAATTAAGAATACACATTGAATCATTGAATTAAAAAAATAGAGTTAATAATTACTTTTTCATTGCTCTCTAATGAATGGCAGTTCCTCCAAACAAGCTTGATATAAGTAATTAGTGGCAAGCGACAGAAACCTTACAATTAGTAGCAAGCATTGCAATATGTATCTCGTAATTTCTCTACTTGAAGATGATAAAAAATACTTCCTTTTTATTATGGAAATTTCAATTTAGCTTTAAACTTGACTATTAATTCTTGAGTATACACGTGTGCGCATGATAAAAACCATAGAATTAGGAATACACATTGAATCATTAAGCAAATTAAGTATGTTATAGTGAATGATCCATCTCATCTTCAATGAGATTAGCCCTTGCTAAACTATCTACTTCTAGGTCTATGTTACCAAGAGTTAACGAAACAAATAAGTCTATCCCACTATCAGATGTGTTGCTATATTGCTCAATAACTTCATCAATATCATCGATAATCACATTATTGTCTTCTTCTGCGTTTCCGTGAACATCCTCGCGAGGTTCATCTTGTACTATATCACGCATATCATTCATTATGGTGCCATCATGCACATCATCATTAATTGTTGGATTGTCATGTGCTATCTCCATGTTGGTAATATTACCATATATTGGTTTTGAATGATTAGATATAGGGATGACATACCACCATCGGTTATTGTTTACCATTGGATGATACACAACCTGTATTTGAAAAACAAAAGCAAGAAACTTAAGTACTTATTATATTGTGTATATGTATCACATGTATACATATAAAAAAATTAGCCTTTGCATATATACATGCTCGTATTGTTGAGGTAGTACTAATGTGTAATTCTTGTTTTGGTGAAATTTTGTAGAGTCAATGATTACAAAACCACTTGGATGATGTCTGATTGTGCAATGCTCACCATTTGTTACCACTTCTTTAAACCACTTCACATCCAGTACATATATAAAGAATCATCTGAAGTCAAGCTTCAGAATATCTTGGATCAAGCCACAATAATCTTCCATGGTACCATTGGCCTCCTCGAAGTGAGCAAGGATACCATAATCTTGGGTATTTCTCTTTTTATCTATACGTTGAGTTCGAAGATGTTTACTCTCACACCAAAGTGCATTGAATAATGTGCACTAGTAATAAAAGATAAAATATCAAACATGTCAATTATTTATATAAAATAAAACTTATAGAAACAAATTAATTGATAGTATGTCTTACCTTTGATAAGCAACCTCGTGAGTATTTCCACTCTTCTTGAGATATATTAATTTCCTCCTATTTTTCCATTCTCTCCATTTCCTCATGTAACCAATCTATATCAATATGACGTGGGAGCGCATTTAGATGATCTGGAAATGAGACATTACATCCATATCTAGTGCGAAATTCTTGTCTTTCGCTTTTTCTTCTTGCCCTTGCTTCATTATATAGTGTCACCCATTTGCTCATTACATCACTATTGAGCACACAAAAACTATTTAACTTACGAAGTTCTTCTTTTGTTAGCACTTTAATCATTCCTTTTCCTTGAGGTACTATAGAGGTCATTCTCAAGTCTTCATCATCTTTTCATAGTGGTGGTTGAGAGGGATCCACTTCAGCAAGATATTCAGAGATATAAACAAGGGATGATTGCACTAACCAACCCTCAGCCATGCTTCCCTCAGGCCGTGCTTTTTGCCTCACAAAATCTTTCAAGGTTTTCATGAAGCACTCAAGAAAAAACATCCACCTTACATGAACTGCCCCACAAATTGCGATCTCATCAATCAAATGTACGAGTAAATGTAATTGAGTAGTCAAAATGGATCGAGGAAAAATTTCCTCCACCAAACAAACCTTCTCAACAGATAATACTCGAGCATCTTGCAATGTGTTTGGATCAATTTCCTTCGAGCTCACGTATTTGTCAAGATGTATTTGAGAATTGTTTATTTTTGTGTAGAAATTCAAAGATATATAATGAAAAATACAATGTATACACACCTCACAAGCTCTCCCATCTTGTGAATGATATCACGTACATCTTTGGATACACAATGGGATATGCTAGTAGGAAGTACGAACTGAATGTAAACAATATTCATAGATCAAATGATTAGTTGAGGAAAAAGTCATAATACCCCAAAGTTTACACATAGTTACTCCACTAATTACTATATTCATGGTTAGAGATACCCTTACTTGAATCATTTTGTGCCAATCGTGGGACTTCAAACCAGATAGTTGCTCCACACCTCTTTTCTTTTTCTTTATGAAGGCTCCCTTGAGACATCTCATACATCCTGTGGGTGTTCAAAAGCTATATATTTGTTCCTTCACTATTTTTTCCTCGTTCTTTGACAACATCCAAGGTGCATGGGGTAGCTCAATCTTTCCTCTGGGTCCAATGCATAGCTAGGCTCGTCTCATGCGACCAATGTTATGTAAATCCTCCCTTACATTAACTGAATCACGAGCCCCTATCAAGTGATCCCATAATGTAGATACAACATTTTTGAATATGTGCATGGGGTCCAACAAGTGAGTGACCTTGAGTTCAGTCCAGTACGGAAGACGAAAAAATATAGAGAACCTAACAAACAAACAATATATTATGTAAACAATTCATCATGCTAAATACTTTAAAGTCAATCGAGAGAAATGCACTTCTTACCGACTCATGCCGAGTGGAGGGTGGCTGTCGGCATTAATCCATCTCTCCTTCCAATCTCGAATGGTTAGAGATTGTGGAGTCATTCCATTAGTAGGGAGAACATATTTGGGATGGTCAATAGGAAGAAATCGATGATGATTGTCGTAGATAACCTTCTTTAAACTTGCCGGCCTAGAGGAAACTAGAGAGGGACCGCAAATAGGACATGCATGATATCCTGATGTGGTTAAACCTGAAAAAACAAGTGAATTAATAAAATGCAATTGATTCAAGTCTTGAATTTCAAATATAGAGTTATATACATGTACCTAAACACTCTCCGTATCCTGGAAAGTCATGCATGGTCCACAACAACATGGCCTTCAATGTGAAATCTCTAGAGGATGAAAATGCACTTGTATCTTGCACCTCAATACCTTCCCATAACATTTCTAACTCTTCAATCAAAGGCTCTAAGTAAATGTCCATGTTTTTTTACCTTGTGCTTTCCAGGAATCAGAAGGGACAACATTACATGTCCCTTTTTAATTGCCATGGACTCTCTCTCTCTCTCTCTTTGTTTCTCTCTTTCTCTCTCTGCTCTGTCTGTGTATTTATGTAATATCCCGCGTTAATAAGAATGAATTAGTTAAATAGATTTTTTTTATAAATTATTCCCCCCTTATCCCTCCAGCCGACTGAGAGCTGGAGGGGGAGGGGAATAGAAGGAGCTACTAAGCTCCTTGGTGGAGCCTTTGGAGGGAGGGAGGACATGCGTGTCGACATGCAAGAAGAGAAGATCCCCCTCCCTCCACTATTTAAACGAGGGGAGGGGGCCATTGAAGAGGAGGGGGGGCTGAGCCGTGTGATAAGAGAGGAGACGACGTCAATTGTTGTGCCGCTGTGGACCAGGAATCGCTGCCATCAATCGTTGGATGCCACTGTCTGCGCCAACCCTTCCGCTGCCTGAAGGCCACACACCACTTTCCACCTCCTAGCCATCATCGCCTGGGGGAGTCAAATTCCCCCCCCCCCCCCCACGTGGCCCTTCCAGGAAGCTCCTTGGAAGGTTCCAAGGTGGGCTTCCTAAGGCCTTGTTCCTCCCCCCCCTCCCGGGTTTTTAAATCCCCCTTAAGGCCTTGTTTTCCCCCCTCCCGGGCTTTAAATTCCCCCCTAAGGCCTTGTTTCCCCCCCCCCCCCCTCCCGGGGTTTTAAATCCCCCTTAAGGCCTTGTTTTCCCCCTCCCGGGTATAATTCCCCCCTAAGGCCTTGTTTTTCCCCCTCCGCATTTTTTTAATCCCCCCTAAGCCCTTGCCCTTTTCCCCCCTCATAGCTCTTTAGACTATTCAAGTCACACCCATAGGCCTACTTTGTCCTTAGGCTACCTTGCGGACTTCCATTCTCTTGCATTAATTCCTTCACTCACTTTTTAGATCGTTTTGTGCAACTGCTCCCTTAGTTGAGCTTTGTGATCTTAGTTTTGTCAAAAAAGCCGGTGTCCACACACTCCCATGTCCTAAAAGTCCAATTCATCATCATGGCCTTGTATGGTATCCCATAAGGAAGAAATACCCATGAGATAAAAGATAGGGAGGAAAGTAGAGGGAGTGAAAAGAGGGAGTGAAGGAGGAAGAGTGGGAAAAAGGTAAAAGAAAAGGAAGGAGAAGACGGTGGAATTCCAAGAAGAAAAAGGAAAAGGCTATCTCACATTCGAACTACGATGCCGCCGAAGAAAGTCCAAGGTGTAGCGGCAGGAGGGTCATCTCCCGGTATCCATGTGGATATCTCACCTCAAAGCCAGGTTTTTCTTCTTGGTGTTAATTTGGTTTTAAGTCGATCATGCAAAGAAAATTTGTTAAGGATAGGATATATTTGTTCGAGTTATTTTTAACGAAGGAGTTAGCTTATGAATGACAATGTATACAAATTAGCTTTTTTCAAATTGCATTAAGCATTATAAAATTATAGGCAAGATTAACCATTTACTATAGTAATATATTCCTAAAGTGTAGAAATTATATCTTGCACCATTAGTCTTATTCCTTTCACAACGATTCATGGTAAATAGCTAAATTCAAGAAAGGTTTCTTTCAATGCTCAAATTACTAGGGAGTTATCTTTGCTAGTTGCACATCTTAGCAAGGAAATTGTTGTTATTTGGCATGAGTTCATCTTTAAAGAAAACGGAAGTTAAATGTTAGGAATTAACAAGTATAAAAATTAGATATACGAACTCATTTGGAAAGAAAATGTAAAAGGGGACTGCTGGATGACACTCTATTAACACTTTTCCCCTACTATTTGAGGACTTGGGACTAATAAAGTGTGTATACACCAATTTCACAGCTAGGCCTTTTTGTCCCAAGGAGTATTGTCGCTCTTTGTATCACCTTGGCATTATGCTATATGCCAAATTAAACTGTATTGATTGGGAAAGTTAATTGTCACAAGGATAGTAAAACCGTGACAAGACGATTAAGATTACCTTCCAAAAGATAACCAAACCAATCTAAACATAGAAACATTCATACCCTAAACACTTGACTACTTTCCTTACCGTAGGGACAATAAATTCATAAAGATAAGAAACTAGGGTTTGTCCCTAAGCTTCTTAAATGAAGAAACTCTAGGCCTGACATACGTCAGCTTAAAGAATCTAAACAGATTATTCCATCGCAGGACTTGCGCAACATGTATGAAATCAGTTTGTGATTGATTCACAAGGAGAAAAGGGGAAAAAAACCCTCATCAAGGACGGCAGATCCTTACGCAAGTTATCTTGCAAAAAGATGTATTTTTGGATATCCTTCTAAATAAGGAAAGTTGTAAAGTAGAAACTAGCATATCTAAGGTACCTTAGGGTTAACCAAGTTGGGTATGTCCTCCACCGGAATGTAAGAGATCTTGCCAAGTTACAAGACACCTTGGGAACGAGTGCTGATACACTCAAAAAGGAAAGAACCCCCGACTTGCCAAGTTACAAGGCAGCTTCAATTACCCCCGACTGCCTGCCTGACCCTAACCAAGGGGGTTGTTTGACCACGCTGGGAACGTGGACCGAACCCGCCGCGAGAGGTCTCTCCGTTGATTTCTACTTGGAGTAGGAGGAGGCTTGGGTGCCAGGGGGGCTCTGGCCGTAAGTCCCTCACCTTCCGAGTCCTGCACAAGAGGCTAACGTGACTCGGGATTGGATCTCAAGGCCCGCATACTAGTTAACGGGCGGAAGCTTGGAATAGTGATCCCTGAGGATTACTGGATAGCCTTCGGGCGGATTATGGAGAAGCCTACAGGCGGAACTCCTTGTATTTCAAAGATAAAATGATGAACTGTTAAAAGAACTTGCTTGATGTTGTTTTTCTATGTCACGTGATAAGATTACGTGAAGGAACCAGTGCTTAACAAGGTTAATTAAAGAAGCTGATTGTTATATGTCAAATTAATGTGTTAGATAATCACATAACTAAAAAAAACCGAGGAAAGTGCGGAGGATGGGCCATGGGTCCGTCCTACGGTTGGGTGGTCCCGGTTAGCCGGGAACTTTTCTCAAAAATCTTGAAGAGCCGCGGAATGATCATCATCATCAAAAAGAATAACGAGAACGATGACCTACAGTTACGTCTTACCGATTTACGCTATTTTAGGGGAACGGAATGGGACTATGCCTTATGGTAGAGAGGTTGAGCTTTGCATCCCTCTCGTCTCCCACTCTCCTTGAACCAAGTGCAGCGTGAATCCGCTTCGGACTTGGCGTTCCTGCGTAAAGTAGTTCACTCGGGTATGACGTTAGTTGCTGTTAGCTAATGACCCATTAGGAAAACCCTAATTCCGGTCGATCCTAAGTGGGAACGGCCAAGATACTTCCGCTACGTGGCAGGCGCGGGAAGAACTAGATCGCAAAACCCGTAACATTCCATGGGAGTGCCGGGCGGAGCTTTCTAGACATCCTTTCCGATGGACTGCTAAGACGTGTCTTGGATGATACTAGGGGACATGTTACAGTTGGTATCAGAGCCGACCAACAACGGAATTGTTTTTATGAGATCTCAATAAAATAAAATAAATTGTTGCTGTCCAAACATTTCCTTATCTTCAATGCTGTCTTGCAGAACTATGAAGCGTGGAACAAGTTTTTGGTGTTTCGAGTCATGTTTATGACTGCAATGCATTCTCCGCTTTATAGACAAAGAATTGGGATGATGAACATCCTGGAGCAGATTTATAATCCATCACCTTTATACATAGAACGAAGATGGATAGGGTCTTTAGGAATCTACTACATAGTTGCCCACCGGTTTGCTTATCTATAGACCAACCTAAAGAGGATCAAGTGGTTGGAAGACTTGAAAGTTGTGAAGCTATTCATTTTTGTGGAAGCTCACGTAAATTCGACTTTACATATTCAAGGTCGGAGGATTGAAATGAACTCATATGTATATGAGGAAGTAACCCGTGTAATCCCAGTCGAGAGGATTAAAGTGTTGGGCCGCCATGAGAAGTATGGATTCCAACGAAAAGGGTATCCTGAACTCCCAATGAATTATCGATTCCTAAAGATCCATGACCCAAAACCCTACTATTACACAGTTCCTGTAGACAAATGCAATACAACGTTATTCTCCCCAAACTGAATGTAATGATTGGATTATCATCACACGAGACGTTGTATAAGGTTACGCCCATGTAAATATAAATAAAGATTTCTTTTATCAATATTTGCCTGTGCATCAGAGTTGTTAAAAAGTTAATTAGCTTCATTATTTACAAGATAGCTGAACTAAAGATAAGCTAATGTCAATTATCATATAATAACGTTAAGAAAACTTTTATCCAGGCACAACCCCAGGTACAGGTTCCAAATTCGCCCCCTACATCAAATATTGCTGTGACCCAGGAGAAGAAGTTCCTCCTCAAGTAGATAAAGCCACCCGAGTTTGACGGGAGAGGCAAATTCGTCCAGTCTGATGCTGAAATTTGGATTGAATCTATGGAGGATTACTTTGAAGCAGTTGGTACTGCACCTACCAATCAGGCCATGCTCGCCAAGTTAAAACTCACCGGCGAAGCCAGACTTTGGTGGAAACAATGGTGCAGGGATCAAGGGACTTCAGAGGGGTCCGTTACCTGGGAGAAGTTAAAGAAAGCCGTGCAGGGGAGATATTTGCCACCTGCATATCGTACACAGAAAATGAATGAGTTCTACGAGCTAAAACAGCTAGGACTCACTCTGGACGCATACTACTCTAAATTCGTCTCACTTTTAAAGTATGCGCCACAGATGGACATGACGCAGTAGGTGTCCAAATTTTGCGCGGGCTTAAATCCACCCATAAATACCCGTCTCGAATCTATGCGTCCATCTGCAACTTGTAACTGGGATGTTTTCTTTTTCTTTTTCCTTCTATCTTCTTTGCTTGAGGGGCATCTCCCATGTCAAATTCCAGTGGCGCTGATTTTCAGCAGCCTTCTGTTGGTCTGGTTTACTTCTTGTATGCATTTAGTTGGTCTTGAAGAAGAAGGACCGGAAACATCTTCTTTCCTTCTTCTCTTTTCTTCTATCATGGCTTCTTGATTATTAATTTCAGCTAATCGAGCAAAAGCTGAAAATGAATCCACAGGCTCAGACCATCCGGTTCTCCCTTGAATACATTGACTGGCAGTGGTTAAATCATCCTTAGTTGCCTTGCCTTGCTCCATGCATTCCAAGGCCTGCGTCCACACTTTAGATTTTGCATTAGTTTTACATGTTTTAACAATTTCATTAGTTGGCTCAATTTGCAACCCATAAGTTGCAGCATCAATAGCTGCATATGCAGTTCTTGTTGCCAAATCCTCCAAGCTCAAGAGGAAGCCCAGTTTCGGTTGCATGAATTTTACCATCCTTCCAAAAGACTAGTTTTTGTGCTTCAGCTTCACGGAATGAACCGCACTCCCTCTTGTCATGCTGAAGGCTATCACACCAAATGCAGCGTCTTTTGAAGGCTTCTCGTGCAGGTCTCTGGGCGGTTGATCGACCCCTTTCTTCTACATTTACATCAAGCCTTTCTACTTTAGAATTAATTTCTGTTAAATTAAGATGGAGATCCCACATGCTTTTAATTAGCTCGTCCATGGCATCCTTCTTTGGAGAAGGAACAACAGAATTTCTTGATTGCTCGGCCATTAAGACAGGAGGTTAAGAAACTGGAACAGCCTCCTTCATAGATTTAGCTATTGCAGGGGTTGATCCCCATCTTACGCGTAATCGCTCTCTTCGAGCAATCATATTAACTGCTTCAGTGACATCACTCCAAGCAGTCTTTAATCCCGACTTAGAGTCAGGGTCTTCAAGTCGGTCAGTCAATTTCTCCTGAAGAGAAGAATCTGCAACCTTTAAAAATAATTCAATCTTTTGGCTTTCCATACCTTATTGGTCATCAGGATCTAGTTGGGCGAAATTGCTTTCAAAATCTCGATGAAGAGCAGTAGCAATTAGACCCTTATTGGGCCTTTCGACCCATTCGGTGAAGATTTTCTTTGTCATAAGGCCAGAATCTTCAAGGAAAAATTCTTCTCGAAGAGCCTTCTTGAACACACTCCATCCAGCATCTTTTTGGAAAAGACCATGAATTCGGTCTTGGAGACCATGCACAGCCAATCAGGCAAAGTAACAGCTCCAGGCATGTTGAGGAATTGCAAAGAAGACCATCTTGTTAGTGTAGAGGCGGATAAAAGAGGACACATTTTTCCCATTAAATTTCTTGAGCTCATGCCCAACTGCTTCTAAGGCCTTAATGGCAGCAGCATCAATCCGCTCTTCTTCTTGTCTCCGTTGTTGTTGCAATTGCAACTGCTACTGAAATTGCAGCTAGTGTTGTTGGCTCTCTTGCATTAGACGAACCAACTGTTGCAAAGCATCTCCTCCCAAACTTGAAGATTCTCCCATTGGACTTCTTCTTCCGCAGCGGACCTTCACGTCGGGTTCACCACTGTCGCCGCATTAAGAGTTGAAGGTCTACCACCGGTGCTTTTAGTACAGAAGAAGAGTTTAGGATTCAAGATTCGGGAAGGGAAAATAGATTGGGTTTTAATAAGATCTGGGATTTAGAAATGATTTTGATACGGAAGAAGAGTTCAAGCCTTTTCACTATGTACTTAGCATACATGAATAGAAGGAATAAGTCTATCTTGATTACATGAGATGCCTTTGGATACATACATCATATCATAAAGGATATTTTCAAATTCTTAATTCATTTATGAATGTCAAATGCAAGTTCTAATGGCATTTATTTCAAGTACATAGATGGATTTCAACCCTTTGGAATAAGTATATTGTTGATAGACTCAAATGCAACCAAGATTTGGGCTAAAGATACATGAAATGAACTGAAGAAGCATAATTTTAGCTTCAGCCCTGTTTTAAAACAGAAAATTCCAGCCCATAATCAAGTTCAAAATGAGTGCATAAACTCAAGAGGAAGCACTTCTAATCATTCATGAACAATGTCCTGGAGTAAAGAGGTCATTTCCTTCCATTACGACCATAAAAATCCCATTTTTGCTCATATAAATGGACCGTAACAGTGGGCTGCCCTGTTTATGACTAATTATTTCAGCCCATAACAGCCCATAAGTCTTCAATATCCTCACTCTTTGCTTGCCCCAAAGTCACTCAAGTACTTGGGTACAAGTCGGGCTTCATTGGACCAAGAATAAGGTAAACAAGATGAGAGAAGTCATGCATAAGAGCAGGCTGAATATTCTTCTCTTAGATTTTCCTCTTTTATAGACTGTTTTAGCATGCATTTTCGTCAGACCAAAGAGGTAGAGAAGTGGAGCTCTCACCATATTTACATCTTCATTAGTTGGGCCTGTTAATCTTCAGTTTACATGCTCCATTTAATGCACCATAGCTCCAGCTCTGTCCAGTTTGCCTCAGACAGTGCAGCCCGCATTTTGCACCGAAAAATGCGGACTGCTCTCTGCTCAGTCCGTGGTCACTTTTTGACCAACCTAGGTCACTTTCTAGTCACTTAAGTCTTGCTACTCCAGGTCCCATGTGGACCTAGTGGACTTTTGGTAGTTTTTGGCATCTTTCTTGGGCTGTGACCATATTTTTGTACCTGAATTAATGTAATTTATCCTGCAGACTATCAATTTCTTCCAGATGACCAAGTTGTAGGTTCCCATAGACTTATTTTTCATAAGTATACATGGTATAACTGAAAGTTATATGCTAAATACAAAAGAACTTGTATAACTAAGGTGGATATTGGATAACAATGTCTGAGTTTTGTATGCAAATTTCTCATATTACTTCTAGTGAGGCTCTTTTGTGTTCATAAGAATCCCATGATTTATATTATGAATAGTAAACATTTTGACAACGTATTGCAAACTATTTTGTTGGAATCTGGTTCTCTCAGTCCACAGGTGTGAACAGGGGCTTCCAAAGAGTTGAAGACAGGTTCGTGCGTTTAGCCCAGTGGGAATTGCCGCTATGGAAGAGAGTTGAAATTGAAACTTGAGACTTTAGAAAGCTTTGGATTTTGAAGCTTTAGGATTATAAAGCTTATGGAATTTTTGTAAATCATGAGGACAAAAGGACATTGTTGGCAGTTTCGGCCATGTGTAGTACAGCATACTGCCATCGTCGACGGAAAAATTAGGGGCTTTAAGCTTTATAAAAGCTTTTAATAAAGCTTAATAAGCTTCTAATCCAAACTTAATGAAGAATTGCTTATCTACTCTCTCAGAGAAAGAACATCTTGTTGAAAAATCTTCCCACATGGTCCTCCACCTGTGCAGAAACCGGTCCTTCGCGATCTGAGTGCGTAGCAGGGGGTTCTTGACTTCCAAGAACACGCTGGTATTAACAGATTGCCATGAGACTAATTGTAGAGCTAGATCGTTCCAAGATCTCTGCCTTCGTGCGAGATGGTAAGCGATTGGAAGCTGTCGATCTCAACTTCACTCTAATACCATTGATGCACAGATCGAATGATCTATGCGCACGTAGTGAGCGTCGGAAGGTCCCCAAGAACAAAATAACTCTACTTTTTCACAAAAAAATAAGAGAGAAAGCTTACACGACATGAAGCAAGAGACTAATTGGATACCACTCCCCCCATGCCTTGTGTGAGCGCTCCACAGAGCATGTATTTGATATATTATTCATCTCCAAGCTCAAAAAAATAACCCAATTTATAATTAGCACGCTTTAGCTTTTGTGTTTGTTTTTGTTCCACTAAAGAATTAAAGCTATTGGGCGCCCAAGGAGTCGGGTGGTACCCAAATACAATGTCCAATACAAGTATTTAAATCATGCGCCCATGTGCATACAAAAATAATAAATAAATGTCAAGCGCTTCAATAAATAAGCACGTCTAAATAAATATTGGTGCCACATCTAAGATACATGGCCATAAAAAATTATAATAATTTGAATATACGCTATCATCCAGTGCTTCCCGACGCCACCGCTGCCTGCTCTATACATCAACTAAAGTATTCAAAATTATTAGAAAATAATAAAATTAAACCGACAAAAGTGAATACCTAGCAGTCTTCAGCTACAAAATAAATAAATTGGTTAGAACTCAATCCTAACCTTAACTTATTACGAGTACACACTCTAAACTCATAAACGTCTATTAATTTAAATATGTACTTTGCAAAATCACTCGCTATGGAATCACCCACTTGCACATTAAATTAATAAGACACGTGAAAAGGACATGTGTCCCCATCAACTTTTCGCATCACAAATCCACCTTGTGTATGAGTCCTAGCAATAAATAAAATTTTACGGAATCCACCACAACACCTCATGGAATCCACTGTGGAATATGCCTCCTGGCATCAATAGCTCACACCTCTATTTCTTCCACTTGATCATGCTCTCACCCAAGCTTCTCCCTTTACACCAAACCCAAAAAAAAACCTAGAAAAAGATGTGGAGCTATCAAATGTAGAGATGTAGTAGAACATTGAGAGTCCACCCATTAAAATAGTTGACAAGGATTCTTATGCCAAGGAGATCTATAGTCATTTATTTGGTAAAATAGTAGTCATCATGTTTTCTTCAGGAGTATCCTTGATAATATCTCTTTTGGAATTATATAGGAATTATAAATAGCATAGAAGAAGTTGAAGAAGATTAAGATTCCACACTTGAAGTGATGGCTAGCACAAAAATGAAAATGAGAAAGAAAATTATTGTTATGTTGTAGCAAAGGCCCTACTCTTCATCTAAGAATGAAAATAAGGAAGACTATGAGGGTAAGTACATGAGTTGTAATCACTGTGTAGCATCAGTATGTAACCACCCTATACCTCTCATGGTTAATTGAATCCCTTTTAAAAGCACCTTGATCATAAAGCTAGAATGATATATCATAGCTTGCATTTTATGTAATGAGGATTTTGTTGGCCCAATCCAAGGTAATTTATGTTTTCTTATTTTTTCACCTCCCTTCCTTTTGTATTGTGTGGTTTTGAAATACTCAAAAAAATTACATAATATAATCGATGTATTGTGCTATTCATTTTTGTGAAGTCATATGCTTTTGCAAATTGAGTTGTGTAACTATGATGTGACTTAAAGGAGAATTATTGTATTTTTTTCACGATCATGCCATATAACCTAGTCCTCATCAGTAGTCAATGTTTTCATTACTTTAGACATGGTAGGAAGTAAACAAACATCTTTTTGTAGTAAAAAGATTGAGAATCAACAAGGCCATAAATGTCATTCAATAAGAAGATGATCATCGATGAAAGAATATATGGAAGAAAAAAATGAATGTGGTAATGTGGAAGGAGGGATGAGGAGTGGGTAAGGTAGTTCTAGTATGCAATATGAAAGTGAGATCCATATTACTCAAAGTTGAGAAAATGTAAAAGCACCAAGAGAGGGGGAAGAAAATGCAAATGTTAATGCCAATTTAGCTTCCCAAGAAATAAATATTATAGTTAATATAGTTCATGTGCAAGGTACATACAATATGCAGAGAGATGGTGATACCTAGGAAGTTGAGTCACATGCAAATCTGGAAGCACAAAAAGAAGAAGACTAAGATTGCATGTCGATGTGAAGCATGTTGTAGAACATGCTAATATGGTTGAGCATGTAGCTAAGAGACTGCATACTGTTGAACCTATTGTGGAATATGTTGATGTGGTTGATCATGTAGCTAATAAATTGCATGATGTATCAGAACATGCTCATAGATTGCAACATGTTGACTCACCAGATTTGATGTGGAACATGCTAATTCAACACATACTAGCATCGAACATGTTGTGGCACATCTAATGTGGTTAACCATGGACATGAGAAAATACATGATGTACTAGAACATTCAAATATGCATGGACCAATGTATCAATAATAGAAGGAAAATCATCATTTTTCTTGAAACGAAACTAGCTCTCCTTTTGGATCTCAACAAATTACTTCTTACAATAGTAAATAGATGTGGAGGAGATATTTTAGCATCCTATGTCCAACTCATGAAGAAGTGTCGTAGGGCCTCAAAGGAGTGGATCTTGTGGTAAAGATTGATGCCAAAAATTATTGGATTGGTGCCTTCAATGCTTTCATGTCTTTGTGTGGACCTACTTTGGAAAGAATAACTTACTCATAGTCCTACAAACACATTATTGATTGGCAATATCAAATAAAGTGTGTTTGGAATCCTCTAAGAACAAATACAATTGTGAAGAAATGTTTGTGAAGCCATCTCAATATAAAAGATCTTTTTCCTCAAAGCTAAAATTGGGACAAATTACAATGAAGATTACAAGGATAGCTAGAAGCATATGGATCCATAATGAAATGAAACTTCAAGTTGAAGAATATCATATAAGTCAATGAAGGAGAAGTTTATATACTGAAGAAACTACTATACATTGTCCAAAACAAGATGTAGTGCAATTTTGGCCATAACTTGAAGTAGAAGTGTCCAATTTTCATATACAAACTATAAAAAACTAGAGGACAATATGTAGTATCCAACCATGCCACCAGAATCCAATTTTAATGAATATAAGATAATTAATTTTTATACATAAATTTAATGTATCAAGCTATTTACCACTCTTAAAGAAGCCATGAAAATTGTTCTAAATACAAAGCATGTTGCCAAAACAAGACTCCCTTCCACTTAATGAGATACTCTACAAGGATTCGATTCCTTAGAACCTTCAATATTTTCCAATTCATGTAAATGATCAAACCATCTTCATCAAAGGGGAGGTAGTTCTTCAAGAACTTGAATTTGAGGGCCAACATAGTTCTTAACGTGAGATACATGAAAGAGATCATGGATACAAGTGGTTGAAGGAAAACCAAGTTGATAGGCAAGATCCCCAACTTGCTTGATTATTTTGTATAGACTATAAAAGCAACGTGTAAGTTTATTATGCCCTGTCTTAAGAGATGTAAAATATTACAAGGCGCAACGAATAGAATCTGAGAAAGAGATAGAGAGTACACAACAGATAAGAGGGGAATCAGTAAATTCTTTAACTCCAAAAAACTAATACAAAGATGGCTCTGTCCACCCGTGCGCTTCCACTGTGTGAAGCTTAGATAGCGATCTAGACAGAAGATAGGTGAAGAGCTTAAGGCTAGCTGGAACAACAACTCTGACTGGGTGAAAGATGAGTGATCGATGGCTGTGAAGGGGTTTAGCTTTTAAAGCATGCGAAGGCCGTGAGGTTGGCCTGACCAACCTACAATATAAGCCTCCACTAGTCGGCTAGAGAATATTCCAAGGAATATTCCCTTTACCATCGGGCCCGCAACTGGATGCAATGCGCCTTGAGTTGCTACTAGCTTAACCACTCCGTCTAACCCAAAGATTAGACCCACAACGGTCACCTTTTTGCCATCTAGTCACATAGACCTCATCTGATATACAAGTCAGGACTCAACCAATGTCCGGGCTCACATTTGGCTTCTCCGCATAATGGGGGCCTTACAACTTTGAGCACCATGGATCATTGGTAGCACCTAATGAGGGTGGGGCATTGATCATATCTAACACCCCCCCCTCAATGTCCACCTATAGGTGAACTATCTCCTCGGCCCAATGCCGAGTCTCTGAAGATGAACTTGAAGCAGATTCTTCGTAAGTGCTTTGGTGAAGATATCTACTCCATTCTCCTCTGTTGGACAGTAGACCAGTTTCACTATTCCCTTTACCATCGGGCCGGGGGCGCTCCCCTCGGATCCCCGCCAGGGGGGCCGCTGGCCCCCTTGGGACCCCCCCCAGCCAGGGGCCACTTCCGCGGACCCCGAACCCCACAATAGGGGCCCCTTTTAACTCCCTTACCCCGCAACTCGATGCAATGCACCTCGAGTTGCTACCAACCTAACCACTCCATCTAACCCAAAGATTAGACCCACAACGATCACCTTTTTGACATCCGGTCACATAGACCTCATCTGATAAACAAGTCAGGACTCACCGGGCTCACATTTGGCTTCTCCTCATAATGGGGGCCTTACAACTTTGAGAACCATGGATCATTGGTAGCACCTAATGAGGGTGGGGCATTGATCATATCTAACACCCGCCCTCAATGTCCACCCATAGGTGAACTATCTCCTCGGCCCAATGCTGAGTCTCTAAAGATGAACTTGAAGCAGATCCTTCGTAAGTTCTTTGGTGAAGATATCTGCTCCATTCTCCTCTATTGGACAGTATACCAGTTTCACTATCCCATCCTTCATCAAATCACAAACATAGTGATACTGGATGTCTATATGTTTGGTGCGTTCATGAAACACTGGATTTTTGGCAATGGCGATGCAACTCTGATTGTCACATCTCAGCATAGTTGGTTCTTCATCCTACACTCCCATATGCCATAGAATCCTTCTCAACCATACTGCTTCACATGCAGCAAAACAAGTTGCCTTGTACTCTGCTTCGGTAGAAGACAATGCCACTGTTGGCTGCTTCTTACTAATCCAAGAGAAATTTCCTAAACCCAAAGAGAAACAATAACCAGAAACTAACTTCCTGGAATCACTATCTCCTGCCCAATCTGAGTCACAGATTCCCATAAGAGAAGTTTCGAAACTGTATATGATACCATAGTCAAGAGTTTTCTTCAAGTATTTGAGCATCCGCATCCCAACCTTCCAATGACTCTCATGAGGTTTGTTTGAGAACCTGCTCAAAAGACCAACATCAAAACTGATATCTGGTCTGGTGTTACACAAGTGGATCAGACTGCCAACCAACCTCCTATACCTCCCAATGTCTACTAGTGCTGATGTATCCTCGACGGATAACTTTGCATTCACCTCCATAGGTGTAGTTATCTCCTTGCACTCGGTCATACCAAATGCCTTGAAGATCTCCCATGCATACTTCTTCTGAGAGATGAAGATCTTTTCTGGCTCTTGCCAGATCCCCAAACAATAGTGCAGCAAGTCCAAGTCTGTCATTTCAAACTCAGAACTCAAAGTCTTTCTAGTTTGGTTGATCATATCTTCATAGTCACCTGTAATAAGAAGGTCGTCCACATATAGGACAATCACTACAGACTTTTTACCATCCCTATAAACATACAAGTTAGCATCTGAGGCACATCTTTTGAAGTTTAGGTTTAAAAAGGACTTATCTATCCATTGGTACCATGCTTTGGGGGCTTCTTTCAGCCCATTTAATGCCTTCTTCAGCTTACACACTTTGTTCTCAGAATGGAGGGCCTCAAACCTTGGTGGCTGAGCCACGTACACCTCCTCCTTGAGGTCACCATTTAAGAACGCTGACTAAATATCCATTTGGTACACTGGCCACTTCTTGTGGGAAGCCACTACAAGTATCGTGCGAATAGTGGTCATTCTGGCAGTTGGGGCAAATGACTCTTGAAAATCAAACCCTTCAACTTGTGAAAATCCTTGGGCAACCAGTCTAGCTTTGTACTTTTCTAAGGTACCATCAGCCTTGTACTTTACCTTCCAGATCCACTTGGTGCCAATAACCTTCCACTTTGCTGGTCGATCCACTAGCTCCCAAGTGTCATTCTTCATTATGCTATCATACTCTGCCTGCATAGCAGCCTTCCATGATGGATCTACAAGTGCTTCTTCTAAGTCAGTTGGATCCTTTACTTCTCTCATAATCTCAACCATCAAGGCCATATTGACTATGTGAGCAGAAGCCCTCCTTTGCTCCTCTATTCTCTGAGACCTCCTTGGTCCATCTGCCTTCTCCTCAACAGATGCAGGCATAGGATTATTGTGGTCATAGAGCTGCTTCACCCAGCGCGGCAATGGCTTTTCCGGCGGGGTGATGTTAGGTTGGTGAACTTTTTCCTCATCATCTGAAGATGATGCTTCCTCCTCCTTAAGGATAGGGATAGCTCTCGGGACAGGTTCATAGTGGACTACTTCTTCGCTTGATGATAAAGTGGAAGAACTTGCCTTCTCCTCCTCCACTGTATGCGGCTCCTCCTTAAACACCACATCACGGCTTGCGATGATCTTCTTTGCCTCTTGGTCATATAATTTGTAAGTCTTCTGCTCATCACTATAACCCAAGAAGACACATTTTCTACTTTTTGGTTTTAACTTGTTTCTCTTCTCATCTGGAACATGTGCATAACATTCACATCCAAAAATTCTGAATGTGAGACAGATGGTTTCTTACTAGTGTATACCTCATGAGGTGTTTTTCCCTTGAGAGCCTTTGTGTAGCTCCGATTTAGAATGTAGACTGCAGTATTAACAGCTTCTTTGAGTTCAAACTGCAAAAGTGTTCAAACTCCTTTGAGTTGAACTCACCACCACCATCTATTCTAAATTTCTTCACACTTTTCCCTGTTTCATTCTCCACAAGTTTTAGCCATTCTTTAAACTTACCAAAAGCTTGAGCCTTATCACGAAGGAAGTACACCCACATCTTCCTATTGTAGTCATCGACAATCAACATAAAATAATAAGATCCCCCCAAGGCCTGTGTAGGCATCTTACCACACAAGTCAACATGTACCAACTCTAGAGGAGCCTGTGCTCTATTCTTGCTTTCTTGTGGAAATGCCTTTCTCTGTTGCTTGCCCATCATACAAGCTTCACATGGTTCCTTCAATTCAGTTATTGTAGGTAGGTGAGCAACCATACCTTGCTTTTGCATCTCCTTCAACACTACAAATCTGATGTGTCCAGACCTTTCATGCCAAAGCTTACTTGTGCCCACTCCAACGGTGGCTGTAAGAGTACTTAGCTCTTACAGGTTGTTCCTTCTTTCTCCTTTGCTAACAATTGTACCAGCACTATCAAGAATTTCTGCACCTGTCTTCTTGAACCTCACTTCATGACCAAGAACAATTATGGCAGCAAACTGATAAGAGATTTCTCCAGATTTCGGGAACATACAACACATTTGAAAGCTTTTTAACTTCAACATTTGCAGCAACAAAAGAAATAGTACCTGTGCCCGCAATAGGGGATTTAGCATCATTTCCAACCGTCACAGTGATGGATTCTTGTAGAGGGTGCATAGAACTGTATAGACCTTTCTTGTTGGTCATGTGACGGGGGGCCCCACTATCCAACTCCAAGAGTCAGTGGTAGATTCTTCTTGTGCCGAGGAGCACACTTCCTCAATGGTTGCCATGAATAATTCCAGCTCTACTTCAACCGTATTGGCTGTCTCTTTCCCTTTACTTTTAAGGGTACCATTCTTTTCATCTGCCTTCTTGACACGACAATCTGCAATTGCATGTCCTTTCTTCTTGTAGTGAAAGCACTCTCCTTGAAACTTCTTCTTTCCGCCCTTCTTCTTTTTGTCACCATCATTTTTGGTGGAGGAACCACCTTTTCCTTTTGCATTTGCAGAGAATGCAGCATCTCCATTGTTGCTTCCTTCTCGGGCTTTCAGCCTCAACTCCTCCTCCATTAATAATGCACAAAACTCCTCAAAAGTCAAAGCTTCAGGTCTCACGTGAGTATTAAGGGCAGTTACTAGTCCATCAAACTTTTGTGGACAAATCCGAAGACACCTCCAAGCTAGCTCTTCGCTAATCTTTTGTATCCCAGCGCCGGCCATCTAGTCGCGCAGATTCTTAATCCGAGTGATGAATGCTTCAACCGTCTCTCCTTTAGAAAACTTCTCCGCTGCTAGTTGATTCTCCAATTTTTGAATCCTTGTTTGGTTTCGTGTTTCATACTGACTCCTTAGTACATTCCAAGCCTCTCACGCTTTGGTTGTATTGTAAATCAAAGTCAGAACACTGTTAGAACAACTTGTAACTAAGGCACACAATGCATCTGCACTCCTTCGTTTTCAAGCTCGTAGAAGATCTCCATTTGGAGGAATCATCACACTGGGATTTGATGGGTCGGGGGTAGGCTCTGGTTCTGCGTCAATCCCTGGCACAGTCTCCAGAAGATCATAAGAATCAAGGATAGTTGTAATTTTGAACTTCCACAAGGTGTAGTTTGTATCGTCTAACTTGCCTTCGCTGAAGGTTGGTGGACGAATCCTCAGTGTTTGAATAGTCGGTACAGCAACACCACCTCCTGCACCGCTTCCTAATGCACTAGAACCGCTTCCGGAAGTCAACATAGTTTCTCTTTGCTCTTGAAGCCTTTGCCTCTTGCACACTCTCCCATCTCTAGAGCCCCCTAGGCTCTGATACCATGTAAAATATTACAAGGCGCAGCGAACAGAATCTGAGAAAGAGATAGAGAGTACACAATAGATAAGAGTAGAATCAGTAAATTCTTTAACTCCAAACAACTAATACAAAGATGGCTCTGTCCACCCGTGCGCTTCCACTGTGTGAAGCTTAGATGGCGATCTAGACAGAAGATAGGTGAAGAGCTTAAGGCTAGATGGAACAACAACTCTAACTGGGTGAAAGATGAGTGATCGATGGCTATGAAGGGATTTAGCTTTTATAGCCTGCAAAGGCCGTGAGGTTGGCCTAACCGACCTACCATATAAGCCTCCACTAGTCGGCCAGGGAATATTCCAAGGAATATTCTCTTTACCATCGGGCCCGCAACTCAATGCAATGCGCCTCGAGTTGCTACTAGCTTAACCACTCTGTCTAACCCAAATATTAGACCCACAACGGTCACCTTTTTGCCATCCGGTCACATAGACCTCATCTAATATACAAGTCAAGACTCAACCAAGCTCACATTTGGCTTCTCCTCATAATGGGGGCCTTACAACTTTGAGCACCATGGATCATTGGTAGCATCTAATGAGGGTGGGGCATTGATCATATCTAACAAGAGAAGTATAATGGGATTTTGAAACCTTCAAGAATTACCCATTCACCTTTTTCAAATTCCACATTCCTTTGTTTTTCAGTCTTATCAATTTTCCTTGTCTTTTGAGCTTTTTGAATATTGTCCTTGCATTACTTCATAAGAGTCTCCATCTTCTCTAACTCTTTAGGAGCATGAGTATTCACATCATCATGAAAAAATGTGGAAGGAACTTGAACTTTGTAACCATACAATGCTAAAAGGGGATATTTCAATACTCATGTGATGATTATTATTATAGCAAAACTCCACAAGATGAAGCCAATGATCCCATGCATTTTTTGTATCATGGAAAATGTGTCATAAATAGACCTCTAACTATTTATTGATCCTTTCGGTTTGGCTATCCATTTGTGGATGATAAGCGGTGCTAGGAGTCAAAATAGTCCCCATAGAAGAGAAAAAAATCCTTCAAAGGTTGCCCATAAATTTAGTATCATAATTAGACAAAATCTTCATTAGCATCCCATAAAGTTTGAAGACACTTTTTATAAACTGACCAATCACTTGCTTTGCTATAAATTGAACCTTTGTTGCAACGAAATGGGCTAATTTAGTCAAGTAGTCTACAATCACATAAATGCTATTCCATCCATGCTTCATTGTAGGCAACCCCATAGTAACGTCCATGCTAATGTTGGTCCACTTCTCATGAAGAATTAGTAGTCATTGAAGCTATCCATGAGGTAGAAGTGTGGAATCCTTGTTTTATTGTTTAACACGAAATAAATATCATGATATAATCTTTAATATCCCTCTAAATTCCTTTTCAACAAAGTCTTAGATAGATCTTATAAAATATCTTGAACAAACCATGATGGCTTGCTAAAGGTGAAGAGTGCATCTTTTGCAAAATATGGTCTTTGAAAGATGAATTAGGAGTCAAATAGACCCATCCATGATACCAAAGAAGATCATTATGCCACTTATAATTTGATTAATCTTTTCCTTTGCCTTGCTAAAACTCCTTTATCATTTTGGATGCTTGCTCATCAAGCAAGTACACTTCTTGAATGTCATGGATCCAATCTTTATGCACAATGGAAATAATGAAAATGGAACATATTCATATTCTTGACAAATCTCATAAGCTATGACTCCATGATCTTCATATAAATGAGTCTCTACTCCTCCTCTACAAGCATTCACACATATGATAGAATCCTTAGAGAAGTCTAGACATGCAAGAATACATGCTGAAATTAGAAGAGTTTTCAACTCATTAGAGATTTTATTGGCTATGAAGTCCCAATAGAAAGCTTCTTTTTTAGCCTATCTATCAATGGAGCCACCATATGAGCATAATCCTAAATAAACCTCTTATAGAAAGAAGATAATATAAGGAATCCTCTCAAAGATGTTGAATTCATAGGGGTAGGCCATTCTTAAACACATTTCACTTTGTTTGGATACACTCTAGTTCCTTGCTCTTCCCCAAAATATGACCTAACTATTCCACTTCAATTTTCATGAAAGAATACTTCTTCATCTTAGCAAAGAGTGCCTATTTTCTTAGGGTATCAAAGACCTCCCATACATGCTTCAATTGGATATCCTTAGACTTGCTATATGTAAAGATATCATCAAAGAATACATGGACTACTTTGAACAAGAATGGTTATAATATAAGGGCTTAAAAAGTAGTGGGTGCATTGGAAAGCCCAAAAGGCAGAAGCAAGAGGTGATATAATCCCCTTTTACTCTAAAAGGTTGTTTTGAACTCATCCCCTTCATTCAAATTTGATGATAACCTAAACAAAGATCAATTTTGGTTAAGATTTTTGCATCCTTACGCTCATCCAAAATATCGTTAGTGTGGAGAATAGGATACCTATTCTTTATCATTCATTTGTTCAAGTCCCTATAATCAATGCACATGTGAAATGATCTATCTTTCTTCTTGACGAGCATGAGAGATGCAAATGGTGATTGACTTGGCCAAATTAAGCCCAATCTAGCAACTCTTTAACTTATCACTCCACCTCTTCCCTCTTAAACTTAGATAAGTAAGAGGGAGGTTTGTTGATGGGCTTTGTGTTGGGCGGGCAACAAGTCAATAGGATAGTGAACTTGTCATTTAGGAAGGAAAGATGATAGTATCTAAAACAAATCCTTATATTCCTCCAATAGCTCTTCCAATCTCAAATCTTTTTTCTTTGGAGAAGAAGATAGATGATTTGGTGGCTGATATTCATCTAATTTTGCAAGAAAAAGAGTGAAAATACATGAATTGGCATTGATTTACTTCTACAATTTCTCTATGGAGATGAGCTCTATGTGTTTGTGGTGGTCAATGCCCTTCAATTCTATGTGCTACCATTGTGTGATATTCCAACCTTTATTTTCAATCTCCTCAACTTTTCGTAATTAGATTTGGAGAGTTTTAGACAATTAAATAGAGGAAGTATTGAATAAAATAATCTTAATTTCATAATCTGAAACCTTCCAAGGCCGATAAAATTTGTAGACCACCTTCAAGAAAATCACCATTCATACACACGGTAGTTATGGCCCATAAGTCAGAACTAATTAAGCATATTTAAAACTTAGAAAGTAAGAGAAATATTAAATATTTAAAGCTTAAGCTTTAAAAAAGAAAGCTTATGGGAAGGAGAAGTAAACGAATAGGCTGTTGCCCCCCCTCCCCTTTTTTTAACAAAAAAATGGTACGAAATTACTCTCTCTTCTCCCAAATTAGGAGATGCTGAAAGCATGAAGCAAATCATGAATTCTCCTCCTTAATATCAGTAGAAGACTTCAGTAATCTGTCCCTTTTCTTACTTTGACAAGAGGCCTAGATTAGAGCAAGATCATCCAAGAGCTAGGTGAAACAATCATGGCATCTCTGGGAGCCTCTCTAGACCTGAAAGATAAGATCGCTAGCATTAAGTTGCATCTTGAAAGCTTCTAAATTGTTGGATTTCCAAGATACCCTCCACAAAGAGCTCCTCTTCCTCTTGGACACAATCCATAAACCCCTTCTTCTACAATTTAACTATAAATATGGGGCATGAGGAGCCATTGGAGGGACAATTTGATTGAAGAGAAGAGGCCCTTCTCACACCAAGAGTATAGAGAAAGAGGGAGTGGAGCAAGAGGAGTACACGAATAGAAATTCTTGTCACGAAGATGAGGATACTTTGCTGGCTCTCTTAGAATTGAATCCTCCATTCCTTTCTATCTTCAAATCCCTCCGGAATCAAGACTCTACTCAAATTTTCTCAATTTTAGTGATCACTATTCCCCATCAATCCGATTGTGATAACCTCAAGATGTATTGCCAAAATCTCCTCTTTAATCTTGTGATTAAATACCATAGCCCCAAAGAAGAAAATTATGAAGGTCGCAGAGGCAAGAGCTACTAATAACATTGTGGGTGTGACCACTACAAATAGAATGGTGAGTACTGGGATTACAAATGAAGTTGCGAATACCATCAATCAAGCACTCTTCATAAATCCCTAGGTATCGTATTTTGATATTAAAAGCAACTAGTAGATGATCATCCTATGGGTTGATAATTAGAAGTTGTATTCCTAGAATATGATTTTTTTTCCAAAAAAGGTCTCTGAATAAAATTTCTTAGAGAATTTCTTAACCACAAATTTCAAGGGATACTCTGGGTTTGTACGATATGTACCAAGGAGGAGTACAAGGAAGATATTGTGCTTCCTTAAAAGATTGATTTTTTTTTAATTTTTATTGAACTAATGGAACCTCAAATGAATAAATACAGAAGCTAATTCTCAGTATACATAAAAGGTCTTGAGATGAAATAGTTATAAGAATGTATTTAGTAACAAAACTAACCAAGTTTTTTTTTGGAATTATCATAGGGCAAGGACCCACGAAACTCCATTCAGAAAGGACCATCATGGAAGTTGTTCTCAAAAGTAGAAATCTTTTTCAGATTCAACCTGAACTAGATCTGAAGGGGAGGGTAATTCGAGAAGATTTTTGGAAGATATTGCCACTTACGTTGCATTTTTCCTCGATATTATTATTTTGGAAAATAATTTTTTTAAAAAAGTTTATGTATAATACATTTGGAAATTATGTATGTGATTGTGAGTTAGGTACTAATCTTTCCTAAAATCCCTAGGCTAAAAGATGGATAATCACGTGGTACAGACCACCACCCAAGGCAGTATTCCGAAGAGCACATAATGCTACACAACTAAGGCAGTATTCTTTGATGTTGCTAGACCTCTCCAAGGCCAATGTGGATAATATCTACTCCAAGGGGTTTCTTCTTATTTTAGCATCAGCAAAGTATAGACTAGTCATGGCACAAAAGGTCTTATCGTAGGAAAATCTAGTTTACACAAGCTGGTGAGGATACCAGGAGGTTATAATCATTAACTCCTTAGACTCTTACAAACTACCAACTATCCTTCAAACTCCAAGTAGTATCTTGGAAGTTCCAATACTAGTATAGGAACTAAACTTGGAGAGAATAATACCTTTGGGTTGACATCATATCTAGCTAGAATAGGAAACATTGTAAGAGGTTATTTTTCTTAAAGGAACTATTGAGAAGGAATTACTTTACTCTGTCTTTGTATCATGAAATAAAGACGCATAACAAGTTTGTGTCAGGACATAATCAAAAAAGCTATTTTTATATGTTGAATCTAAGGTTGTAGGTAATTCGGTAATTGAAAAAACTCTTTCAAGGAAAGGGGGAGGATTGATCCTTACGGTTTCAGAACTACAGTTGGGTAGACTCAGTAATTTGAGATATTTCCTAAAAAGAAAAAATTTTACATTTTTAATAGGTAAATGTATGACCATTAGAGATCAAGATTCCTAAGTTGCATTGTTTTAGGGCCCAAGATGGCATTTTACACCATGGGCAGAAGGGATCAAAGTGTCACACTCCCTTTCGTCTCCCATTATCTTTGGACCAAGCATAATGCAAGTCTGTTTCAATCGGGTAATTCTATAAGAAGTGAAAACTCAAACTACTGACACTAATCAACCATTTGTAGTTGATTTGACTCATAATAGGAACAAAAAACGCAGGTGAATCTCATGGGGATGGCTAGAACTTCCACCGTGGGGTAGAATCAAGCAAGCTTACATAGCAAACTTTAAGGCATTTCATCAAATTATGGACGGAATTTTCTAGGACATCTCTTGATGGGCTACTAAGAATGTGTCGATGAGGAAGCGGCTCATACAAACACGTTATAGTTGGTATAAGAGGCTACACACTACAAGGATTTAAGCCTATAGCGACAGCGGGTAGTGACACACAGGGGAAAAAAACAGGCCGAAACTGAGCGTGGGTTTATTTTGCATTTTTGCGTCTACTATTTTTAGAGCGAGAGCGAGAGAGAGAGCGATCGTTGTGAGAGAGGGAGAAGAAGAAGGCTTGCCGCCGCCGCCGCCGTTCACGAAGGAGAGGAGGAGCCTTCATCGCGAAGAGGAGCCGCCCCACAGTCGCCATATCTCATTTGTGAGTCTATTCTCTCCTTCTTTTGCTTGTTTAGGGTTTAATTCTCTTTCTCTTTTGCTTGTTTAGGAGAGGAAATGAGAGAGAAAGAGAGGGAGAGGGAGAGAAAGAGAAAGGGAGAGGGAGAGAAAGAGAAAGAGAAAGAGAAAGAGAAAGAGAGGGAGGGGGAGGGGGAGGAAATGAGAGAGGGAGAGAAAGAGAAAGAGAGGGAGAGGGAGAGGGAGGGAGAGTGCATACTCTCCCTCCCTCTCCCTTTTGCTTTTGGAGAGTTAGGATATATTGTGAGAGGGAGAGGAAAAGAGAGAGAAAGAGAGGGAGAGGGAGAGGGAGGGGGAGGGAGGGAGAGGGAGAGGGAGGGAGAGGGAGGGAGTGAAAGAGGTTGTGGGCAAAACTCTCTATTCACTTTTTTGAAGTGTTCAAATTAACATAGGATGCATGCATAGATCATTCTTGTGTGTGCAAACTTGAGAGCTCTCTTCTGTCTCCTTGTATCCTATCTTCTTATGCTTCACATTGAGGGCGAGGGTGATGTGAGGGTGAGGGTGAGGGAGAGTGAGAGAGGAATTAAGTGAGGAACTAAAAGAGTGAAGCTTCTCTCCTATCTTGCATTCTTCTCTTCTTCCCCTTTTTCTTCTACAACTTGGAGGGTGAGAGGTGGAGTTGAGATGAGGTTGGGATATCCCTCTTTCTTTTCTATGCTTCCTCTCTTTGTTGGAGTACTTGAGGAATGGATGGATTGCAAAATGGAGTGGCGTAACCAATTGAGGGAGCCATGCTTGGATTATGAGGCTGAATTGATTTGAGATGATGATTTGATTGGTTGAGTATAGTAGAGTAGATAGAAATCAACAACTCAATTTTTTATAAAAAAACTCTCTAATCATTTGTAGTAGAGATTCGAATTGCATTGATTGATTATTGCTATGGAGGATTAGTTATGTCCAACGTTTATCAATTGCATTAGGAAAGAAATTAGTTATGTCTACTGTTATGTCTAATGATTGCTCTGGAGGATTAGTTATATCTAATGTTTATCAATTGTATTAGGAAAGAAATTAGTGAAATTTTTTTGCTTACGACATAAAATTAGTTCTCTAGATAAAACACCCTATGGGTTGCATTCAAATTGAACTCACAATGTAACTCATCTAAATGCAACTCATTGGAGAGAGTTAGGAGCATTTAAATGGAAGGACCTCTTGAGTGAAAGCTAGCAGGAAGAGAGGGAGATATTTTCCAAATAAAAAATTTAAGGAAGAAAATGAAATGAGAGAGGGAGAGGAAGAGAGAAAATGAAATGAGAGAGGGAGAGGAGAGAGAAAAAATGAGAGAGAGAGAGAGGAGAGAGATGTAATATACCGAATACTACACGCATGAACCCCCTTTTTAAGTAGTGGGGATAATAATATAGCATTTTGATAAATTACCAAGATAATGGCAAATTTTTTTTCTTTATTCCCCTCCCTAGCCGACTGTCATGCTAGAGGGGAAGGGGAATAGAATGCATGGAAAAAGCTCATCGGTGGAACTCGTTGGGGCTACAAGCTGCCATGGCGCGACCACATAGGGGAGGAAGGATCCCCCTCCCCTTACTTATATAAATAGGAGAGGGGAATGCAAGCAAAGGGGAGAGGAGAGGAAGTGTTGTAGTATCATGGAGGAAAAGAGAGATTGATGCGCTGCGCCGCTGAGGGGAGACCCCGCAAATCGCCGCCTGTGCCAAGGAGGAGCCACCTGATACGCCAGTCAGCCTCTGTCATCCCAGTCCGCGCCCCCTAGCTATCGAATCCTGCCGAGTTGCCGTTTGTGCTTCCCCCCTCCCACGTGGCGCTGAAGCTTCGGAAGCTTCCTGGGGGGAAGCTTCTAAGGGGCCTCATAAGCCCCCTTTCCCCCCCTTAAGCCCCTTCCTTTGGGCTTTGAACCACCCCCCCCCCCCCCCCCCCCCTTGTGTTTTAATTTCCCTTAGCCCTCCTTCCTATGGCTTTTAGGATTACCCCCTCCTCCCTCCAAGTTTGCCTTTAAGGGCCCTTAGTCCTTTTCCCTCCTTCCAAAAGGTATAGCCTTTAAAGGCTACTTCTCCCCCCCTTATAAAAATTCCTTTCTAAGGCTCCCATAGGGCTTTCTCCCCCCCCATTAAAGGTTACTCCAAAAGACCTTTCCTTTTCCCCCCGTGTTAAATTTTTTTTAAAAAAATCCCCTTAGGCCCATAGCCTTTAAGGCTACTTTCCCCACCCCCCCTTGGAGTTTCTCCCTTAAGATTCTATAAGACCCATTTTCCCCCAAGAAAATTTTACCTTAACCCTTTCCTTTCCCCATGCAAAAATACCCCTTGGAATTCTCGCATACCTTGTTTTGTTTTTCCCCACACGTAAAACAAAGAAGAATGTTGAGGCTCGTTTGACAACTTCCTTTCTCACTCAAAAGCCCTCGTAAGGGATTCCACACTTTTTTTTTCCCGTTTGTGCGAGTCTTTACAAAGGTCATTAAGCCTTCCCCATGGCTTCAGTGGGTCTTAGTCGTGAAGATTTTGAATCATCCCCTTCCGAATTCCATACTTCAAGGACGAAGCCTTCTAAAACTGCTTTCAATGGACAGTGCAAGTTATTGCAAAAGGGAGCCATGGTGGAATTTCAAAAGGAATTGTAAAGCTGCTTCCACGACGGAAAGACTACAATTGCGATGCCTCCTAAGAAAGTCCAAGGCGCATCCGTGGGAGGGTCGTCTCCTGGCATCCACGTGGATATCTCATCCCAAGCCCAGGTTTTCCTTCCTAATTTTTATTTCGTATTGTTGTAATTCAATCATGCAAGGTTAATTGTTGGAAATATGATATATTTTTTTTCACGACGGAGGAACTTAGTCATTAATACTTTCAATAAAACATGCAAAATAAAGAAAGCATAAATGCATTTCTAGCAAATAGCCTTATGCATTGAAATGAATTAAAAATTAGTTTATTTTCCATTAAAATAGTATACTTCGTTTAAGCCTAGAAGTATAAACTGCATATCGCACTATTAACCCATATCCTCTTCGCAATGAATCATCGTGGAAAGTGCAAGGCATGAAATGATTCTTACGATGCATAACTCTAGGAAATTATCGTTTGTCAACTACATAAATTATCAAGAAAAAGGTTGCTTATTTAGCATGAATTTTGTTGGCAAGGTTATAGAAAGCTTAGTTGGAATTAACCTAACCTATGCCTGACCTTAATTGATAAGTTAAGGTTGAAAAAACAATTTACGCGTAGACAACGAGTCATGTCTTTATGAAATGTTAACGTAACTATCTCCAAGAGATAAACAAATTGGCACAAACCTAAACACCTAAACCCCGGAGTACTCGTTTAGAATGAGTTAAATTCCAAGGAAATTCACTAGGAATTAATACGTAACCTAATTGTTACGTATTGCTCAAACTCAAACTCCTATACCCTAAATACTTGTCCACTTTCACTAAAATGTAGGGACAGTGAAATGAAATTGGAAAGTAAACTAGGGTTTGTCCCTAAGAATCTTACGCGATGAAACTTGAAACTCTAGGATTGACGATGTCAGCCTAACGTAATCAGGAATAGATTGTTTTGTGACTCCGTTCAATGAGTAGAATAAGTCTCATAGTTCAATGTGACACTTGCGCTGCAAGTGTGGAGTCATATGATCTTGTGATGGGATCACAGGGGAATGGCCAAATTCTCGCAACGAGGTTGGCATGTCCTTATGCAAGTTATCTTGCAAGAGGATAAATAATCATCCTAATTTAGTATCTTTCTTGAGTAGAGAAGATTGATTGGAAACTAAAGACCAACCGATAAATGGAAATAACCGATGAACTTAAGATTTGACGAAGTCGGGTTAATAGGGTACCCCCTAACCCAGTATATAGGGGATCTTGCCAAGTTGCAAGTCATCCTGGATCTAGTGCTAGATGCATTCGAAAGGAAGGATTCATTCCTTAGCAATTTGCCAACAAAAATGATCAATGGAAATGTTTGTGCTTGCTACAGATTTTAGAGCACTATTTGGCTTTGTTTGATCAATGAATTAAAAGATTAATGGATATCTATACGTCAGGTTGAAGACCTGAAGGGAGAGCAGCTTCAGTTACCCCCGACTGCCTGCGTGACCCTAACCAAGGGGGTTTTTAATCACGCCAGGCAAGTGGACCGAACTTGCCACGAGAGGTCTCTCCGTTGAGCGCTACTTGGAGCAGGAGGATGCTTGGGTGCTAGAGGGGGCTCTAGCCGTAAATCCCTCCGCTTTCGGACCTTGCACAAGAGGCTAACGTGACTCGGGATTGGATCTCGAGGCCTGCATACTAGTCTATGGGCGAAAACTTTGATTAGTGATCCCTGTGGATTACCGGATAGCCTTCGGGCGGATTGTGGATAAGCCTACGGGCTGGACTTTTTGTATTTCAAAGATAAATATGATAACTGTTAACAAGGAACTTGTCTAATATTGTTTTTCTATGTCAAGTGATATGATTACGTGAAAGAACCAGTGCCTCACTACAAGATATAGACCTTATAGCGACGTTTAAAGCGACGAAAATACAAACAACAAAATTTGCCCCCGTCATCGCAAAAAGCGTCGTTATTGACGACGCCATGGAATCGTCGCTATTTGCGTCGCTATATGTGTCGCTATATGCGTCGCATTTGCGACGCATATAGCGACACATATAGCGACGCATATAGCGACGGTTACAGAGAATTTGCGACGCTGATAGCGACGACAATAGCGACGCCTGCAGTAAATTTGCGACGCAAATAGCGACGGTAACAGAGGAAAAAAAAATTTTGTGGCAGGGCAGCAAGCTGCCCTGCCACATATAGCACTGTGTGCTGTATGAGAGCCATACAAAATAGTTTCTGCACTGCTGCATACAAAGCGTTTGCAAACAAAAAGAATCTATACTGAAATCATAAAACTGATAGATGAAATAAATACATGATATCGCATAAAATGCGATTGGTACAATCATAAAACAATATCACTAATACATAGAAAATGTCTACATAGATCGGGCGACTAAAAACTAAAGGTATGTGAGCGCTAAGGATCCGAGGGCGAGCTACAAATCGTCGTCCCCCGAAAGCTCGTCCCTCTGCAAAGGAGCATCAAACGGATTCTGCAGAAAAAGAAACAACATATCAATCCACCATACAATAATGCATTCAAATATCTCATGGTAACTACGGACATGAAAGATGAGAGACTTACTGGGCCGCCGCGTCTGTACAATCGGTCGATCAATGATCTGAGACCGTGCCTCTCTGCATATTGAGTCTCAAGGCCTTGCGGATCACGATTTGTAATGGAGTGCTGCAAAGAAAACAAAATGCTAACTGTTAGAAATATGATTGTCAGTACAAATAATATCTCAAAAAAACAAATAAGCAAAACAAAAGAGAAACTTACAAAGTCCTCCAAATATGTCCTGTGGCCGCCACTCCCAAGATGATGTACCGATCCGGCCTCGATTCGTGCCCTCGCCGCCTCCCGCTGCTGACTCCAACGTCCTGGCGAATTTGTAGCCTCCTCCCTCAGTCGGCGCCAGTCCTCTACATCTAACCACTCGGGCTTTGGAGCCCCACTCTTGATTGCCTTGCGTGCGTCGGATCGTCTATGTGACATGTATGCACGCATGCAATCCATCATCCAGCCCGTAGAGAATCTATCCACTGCGGCTGGCACCGGGAACTCCTCATGCAAGGATGCTACTATGTACTCCTTGCTCCCCTCCGGTATGTTCCTCCAATGATCCAGGACGTTGTGCCGAAAAACTTGTTGGCACAACTCCCTCATGCGAGCTATCACCCTCCTCCCCTCATCATTCATGATGATAGCTCCTGACCTGCCATCCACTAGGTATCCATAATCCCTAGGAGTGTGCCTCGTATGGGCCCTCTCCCATCTCCGTCCACGCTCCTGGGCATATCCAGGAGACCCCTGAACATCCGGTGTACCGACGGGGGTACCCTCTCCCGGAGTGCCACTGAAAGGGGTGCCACCAAAGGGGGTGCCACCAAAAGGAGTGCCACCAGAGGGGGTGCCACCAAAAGGAGTGCCACCAAAAGGCGTGACATCTGCCGACGGCTGCGCAAAAGCCGGAGTAACTGGAGTGGACGTCCCCACAGGTGTGACAAATCCTGGAGGTGACCGAGCTCTAGCTGAACGACGAGACGGAGACACCGCGTCCGTGTCTCCACAGTAGCACCCCCCTGATCCTCCTGCAGTCGCAGTCCCTCCCTCTGGCCCAAGTCGCGAGCGTCGAGATCGTCTGCTCGAAGCTGAAGCATCTGATCGCACTGAAGCTGATCTAGCAGAGCGCCCTGACGAAGAACGAGACAGCTCCTGATCTGCTATCTCTCTGAATCTCGCGAGCTGATCTGGAGACATACGTGCCATCATCTCCTGAAACTCCTCATCGCTCATCCCTCGACTCATTCTGAAAATAAAGATACCTGCAGAGATAAAAAATAATGTTAGAATAATCAATTGAAACTATACAAAGCGCATTAATATAAATCATTTTTGAAAAATCCATCTTAAAATGCATATCTTATCTACCTTTATGGAAGATCTAAACAACGAATTGAGTAATACAATTCTCCAAGAATGAAGTATTCTATGGTCCCATGTTAATCTCCTGACATAACTCTGCATACACTGGAAGGTCGATAGACATGTCACCACAAAAGAACGAGTCTGCCTCGTTCTCAAAAAATTCTACGACTTCTGTATTTCCATCATTGTTAGCCGATGCGGGCTCCAAGCTTGCGGTGGCCTCCACCCCTTGTAATTTCGATCCCTCTATTTGCATATATTCTTCATCTATGCCTGGAACATCGCTTTGATCGTATACTCTCGCACCTCTAGGAGTTGAAGGTATAACATACCACCATCGAGGTTGTCGGGGATTTGGATAGAAGATTACCTGTTCACAAACACTTACAAACCGTCTTCAAATCATTGTGACATAAAGCATGTCGTATTACAATTAGCAAGCAAATGACTAGAAGATTACCTGTTCACAATGTGCCGGCAACACAAAGGTGTCGCGCAAATCCATCCATTTTTTTTCGGAATCTATTTCGAGAAATCCAGATGGACCTCGTCGAACCGTTGCGCCAGCTCCTCCAAGTACCACTTTGAACCACTGCACATCGAATATTATCATGGAGAAGCTACGGTAATCCACCGTAATAATACTTTGCAAATTCCCAAAATACTCCATCTCATCCACAACCGTGTTCGGATCCGTTGCTCGTCGCCGGCTCTCTTGCTCAAACCTTGCCATGACACCACAGTCCATTGTGGAGCGCATTTTGTCAATACGCTCCACCCGAAAATGCCGTCCGCGCGACCACGCTGCACTATATATTTTGTACTGCACATTGAAACACTCAAATTAGATGTAGCAAACAAATTCAGATACGACACATTCTAAACCCCTCATTACCTTTGGACTACATCCCCTCGAGAACTCCCACTCCTCCATTGAGACCTCTGCCCCTTCGCTGGATGCTGCGATCAAGGCTCCATGCAACCATCGTGTTGACATAAACCGCGGCATCTCCTCCATGCCTTCGGGATATCGAATCGGTCGGTGACGCGTACTGCGTCGGAATTCAGCTCGCGCTTCCTCTCGATCTTGCCTTGCAATCTGGTACTTGGCGAGCCACGTCTCCATGGAGGCATGGTGCAACATACAAAAGCGATTCACTTTCTCTTCCATTGAGGCATCCATTCTTTTTTCTACCCCATTTCCAACCACCACATCTCCAGTCAGCCTGTCATCGTCCTTGAGCGTCCATAGCATTTCATTGTCTGGTTCCACCGTTGGTAGCCATTGTGAGATATGCACTAATGCCTCTGACACCAACCAACCCTCCGCCATGCTACCTTCCGGACGAGCTCGTTGTCGCACAAAGCCTTTCAGGGTTTTCATGAAGCGCTCCAGGAAGAACATCCATCGCGTATGGACAGGTCCGGCAATCTCCACTTCGTCCACAAGATGCACAAGAAGGTGAACTTGTATCGTGAGCATGCTAGTGGGCAGGTATTTCTCAAAGAGACAGACCGTCTCAACTGCTCCCCGCCTTGCGGATTCAATAGAGGACGTCTTAATCTCTTTCTGTGAGATCCATTGCACCAAAGTCGACAGCTTGTAAATGGCCCCGCGAATTTCTGGAGTTAGGCATCCCGCGATCGCGATCGGTAGGACAAACTGCCACAAATGAGAAAGCATTAAGAATAATGGTCACTTTTCAAATTTCAAAATGTCCACGCTTATTAAAATCCATTCTGTTCATAAACCTGACATATCTTATGCCAATCATGGGATTTTAGCCCAGACATTTGGTCATCTTTAGAAAATGCGGACCTGAGAGAACGCATCATACCCGTCGGAGTGCGGATAGACTTGATTACTTGCTTCACAATGCGCTCTTCTTTGGTAGACAAAACCCAGGGAGCGCGAGGAAGCTGCACTCCCCCTTCAGCACTCGACTGCGGCCAAAGCGCCTCCATCTTACCTACCTCCTTTAAATCCATTCGTGACCCTATAGTGTCTCTCTTTCCTGTGATGTGGTCCCATAGCAAGCTGCCCACATTTTTGAAAATATGCATGGGATCCAACAAGTGGTTGACCTGTAAGTGGGTCCAATATGGCAACTCGTAGAAAACTGAGAACCGTCGCATTCCATTTGGATGTGATTCCGGGTTTACCATTTTCAGCTCGTACCAGCTTGCAGCGTTCATACGTGCTGGAGGTCGTCCAAGAAAACCTTCCCTGAGTTCATGATCCTCCGGCAAGAAAGTGGCGTGTCCTTGATATACCATCTTCTTCATGGTTCGTGACCTTCGGGAGTCTAACTGTGGCCCACACAATGGACATGCATGATAACCTGAGGTAACGAGACCTGCAAGGCGATCCACGACCTAGTGAATACTTGATTGAATGAAATAAAATATAGATATTACCGGCGTGAACAAAGGTCTGCTCACCTGAGCACTCTCCCAATCCCGGAAAGTCATGCATCGTCCACATGAGAATGGCTCGAATGTTGGCTGACCGCCGACCATCGCGCCTGCTCATATCTTGCACCGTGACCCCCTCCTCCCACAAAATCTTAAGCTCATCGACTAATGGACGAAGATACACGTCCATATTTTTTACTTTGTAGCGGCCCGGGACGAGCAAGCTAAGGATGAGATGTCCTTTCTTCGTAGAAAGCCATGGAGGAATGTTGTAGTTGACAAGCACTATAGGCCACACACTGTAAGAAGTCGAGCGCAGACCGAATGGGTTCACACCATCCATGGCGAGACCGAGCCAAAGATTCCTTGGCTCTCGCGCAAAGCCTGGGAAGGTAGAGTCAATGTGGCTCCATGCGCGCGAATCTGCTGATATTCGTTGCACTCCATCCGTAGACCTATTCTGCACATGCCACGTTGTCAAGCTTGCCATGGCAGACGTGCGAAACATGTGGTTTATGCGGGGGATGAGCGGAAAGTGTCTGAGGACTTTTTGAGGGATGGTCTGCCCTTGCAAGTCCTGTCGATACCTGTGAGCACCACACTTTGGACATGTCTCCATAGTCTCGTATTCATCTCGAAACAATATGCAGTCGTTGATACATGCATGGATGTTATTGTAGTCCATGCCAAGCTTCCGTAAAACATGTCGTGCATCATCACGAGACTCAGGCATGGTGTTTGCAGGTGGCAATATATGATATTTCAATAACCTGAAAACATCATAAAACACCTTGAAAAATCCATCCATATTTACAATAATACTGTTTAAAAAAAAAACAATGAAGTCTGTATGCAAGGTACCTGAATAACTCAGTCACACTCGTATCGCTCCAACCGTATTTCACTTGCACACTTAAGAGTGCAAGCAATGTCTTCAACCGAGATACTCGGCACCCATCATATAATGGTATGGATGCTTCCTCTCTAAGCGGGTCAGATGTCTCAACATCCATGGGAATCAATGCATCGATCATTGCCTCCATCTCAGGCTCCAAGATTGTAGGCAAGTCGGGAAGGTTGTCTGTCTCCTCTGGCATTGACGATATAGATGGGCCTTGCGAGTGGTCTATTGGCTCCTGCCATCCATCCATCTCACGTCCACGAACTCTTCTAATTGGCCGC